>NC_066375.1:19260984-19571424 GCF_013377495.2 Cygnus atratus
GCTGAGAGCAAAGTTCCCCGCCACAGTGCTGGGAGCTTCCTAGCAAAAAGCCCTTGCTGTTTCAGCTGTAATTAGGCAAATCCCTTTGACAAGTTTGTGTCAAAACCATTGGTCAAGAACCAGTATTAATGAGACCTAATCCACACTTCGGAGGCACCAGAACATAACACCACAGCTCAGGGGGTTTAAGGCAGCAGAGTGCACATCTCAGCAAGGCTTAATTTTATCCACATGATTTTGAAGGTGCGTATGTGCAGAGAAAAAGAAGAGAGAAGAAAAAAGAAAATTAGTAGCTTTCTGAATTTAACCCTTCCAAGGTACAGCTAACACCAAGCTGCCTGTGAGGCTAAAACCTATTGTGGCTGTGCATAGCCAAAATGTGAGTACCCCCAAAAGTTTGTGCCTTTGAGAAGAAATGTTGAAATATCACTGAGATGCTAAATAAGACAACTGTAAGCACACCTATTTGCTTCTCCCAGGGTAGGCTGACACCTGGAAACTGCATGGACAAAAGGTAAAATAAACTACCTGGGTTATTTACCGTGGGAAGGCAAAGACTGGCAATGCGCCGGCCCAGCCAGCCCAATCCATACAAGACCAGTTTCCGTGTCCTTCCACCGTACCATTACAAACACAGCCGTCTGCTAGCGACAGCGGGAGGCCAGGCACAAGCAGGAGGAGCAAGCTGCTGGCTGCTAAGTGCCCCAGGTTGTGGGCTCTCAGGAGTTAAAGCAACCAGAGGGATCTTAAACAAAAATGAGACAAAAAAAAACTAAGCAGGAGCTCTCACAACAAAAATGCAGTTCCAAAATTAATGAGATTTTGATAACCTCCTTTAAAAATGGAATATTTCCATTTTAAAATGTACAAAGACTAAAATCTTCATAAATATCCTATTAAGAAACTTCTGCTGCTGTTTTAGTTTCAATTGAAATACAGTGCATGAAGGTTGCCATAGCTACAAGCAAATTTTTGAATAACTGTTTTTCATCATAACAGCTGCAGCATCATGCAGAACGGAGGGTGAAGTGGGGAAGCTGGAAGGAGTCCGACCAACTTCAAGCTCCTAATCAAGAGACTCTGAGATCTTCACAAACACAGCCTAGAAACTTTTAATACGCTTTCTGCTTTTTTAAGAAAATATTGCCCTTCATTATTTGGCAGCACCCCAGCAAATGCTGTCAGCGCTGCATGAAATCTCAGTCAAGAGAAGAGCTTTGTTTTCCCGCTGGAAAAGATAAAAATTTCCACTGCTAAAGCCCAGACACTGAAGACTGGAGGTCTGCTCTGGAGGGCTTTCTGCATGAACCGATGGATTGGCAGCAACGTGCCCCAAAAAGCCACGAGAGCTGCAGATATCTGTATCCAGGAAAAACCCTTCCTAGTCTGAGTTTGCAAAAGAGAACAAAGAAAGGAGGAAATGTAGAAAAACAAGCAAAGGTGTCAAATGCTAGCAGGATGCTTTTGAAGTGGGGCTGTGGTTTAGGTGGTCCTGCCTCCTGTGGTGCTCATGATTCGTGAGCATCAAGAGGCATTTCCCTCTCTCGCAAGGTCTCTCACCAGCAGGAATAGGCAGAGCAAATTTCTGAGCAGCAGTACAAGCTAAAACTGGACATCTGTGTGCGTCTATTCAGAGGAGGGCCAGGCTATGGAAAGCATCAACGGCCTTCTTTACATTCAAGCCTTTCAATCAGTGATATTAACTATGGCAAAATTCCTAGAAAACTTCAGACAGATTCATGTTGTATCCTCAGCCAAGTATGTCCCCGTGTCTCAGTCTATAAAATGAGAATAAATAAAGAATAAAATTTCTCACAGGAGTACAAGGAGACGCAAACACAATAGTAATTGAATTGATATCTATAGAGAGTGCAAATGCATGGCTGTTTTTTTTTTTCCTAAACAAATTAATGACCATTATTTCATACATTCCTGTGAATCTGCATGAATCATCCTGGTGAAGACTATTCTTCTACAAATTGATTCATTTGCCTGTGACCTGCTCCTAAGAGATACCTGCACAGCACTCTGCAGGCTCTGCCCGCTCCTTCAGCAGCGCCGTGCAACCAAGGGCTCTGCTGCCGTGCCTGTTGCTGCACAGCCACGGAGGTGTACGGGTAAGCAGCACTAACCCATGCAGACAAATCTAATGGGCAACTTCTGTTTATTTTAAAACTGATTTTAAAGTTTCCTTGTATCTTGAAACGAAACAGCCACCTTTCCCAATGGTTTTACATGTGCTTGGTCCAAAATGTAGAGTATTTTCAACAGGTGGTAAACAACAAAGCTAGGGAGGGAAAAGGGAGGGAAATGAAAGACAGAGGAAAATAAATGTGAGAAAAGTTGGAAAAAGCCTGAAAATAAAATATGAAAAATTGAAGTCAGGTTCTCCTTTTCAGGTTCTTTTAACAAATTACATTATTTGACCATTTCCAAATACTATCCTTAAATGCTGAGGCAGTGTCAGACCTACCTTTAGCACAGAAAAGGAAAAAAGGTGGAACCTGTCCCTCACATTGAAAGTTAGCCAGTTAGTGGCAGCCAGCGGCATCTCAGTGCCCCAGCACGTTTCAGCTGCCTGTGCCCAGCTCCTCCCCAGCTCAGCAGTGAGCGTGCAGAAAGCGGAAAGTAAGGGTGAGTACCAGAGAGACAACCAACCGAGTATCTTTCCAAGTAACTCTCACCTACTGTAAACTGAAAGAGCACCTCCTTGCCAGTGCAAAAACAGACTGGTGGAGCATCGTGAGGGATGCCAGCGAGCAGAGCTTTCTGTAGTTGAGTACATGCACCCTGTCAAAGGGAGAGACCTTCCAGGATGTCTGTAAGTATCAGCTTTTCTGATGTAAAGTTGTGTGTGTGTGTTGTTTTGGTTTTTTTAAGAAAGAAACAGAGGATAAAAAAAAAAGCACAACCTGCTGTATGGTTGGACTGCCAGAATAGCAGATTGTGAGTCACTGAAAACTGGTGACCTTAGCCAGCATATTACAACTCCACGGCTTTTAAGTCCTGCTGTTTCTTTACCAAGGCAGAAGAGAGGCTTGTCAAAGCTGTAGTTTCCATATATACACATGCACACATTAAAGTGCTATTTCTCTCAGCTATGCAGACATCGGGATTACTGAACCTGACATAAACTCATCATTTTCCTGGAAGCAAAAAGGGATGCTAGCCAAAAAAAGATGAGCTGCAGTTGGCAGCAGCTACCTCATCTTGGGGTACCAAAGGGTAGCAAGCAGAGCCAGCTCTAGAGGAGTGTGCAATGTGCAGTCACTCATCTGAAAAGGCCTAAGATCATTTGCTGAGCATAAACACCTGCCTGCAGCCTGCACTCACTCCTCTCTCATCAGCATTCACCAGACAAGGCATGCACAGTATCAAGAAGAAAGGCAGAGGCTTGAGATGATGGGGTGGGAGGCAGCAAAAGGGAGAGGTGGCTGATGCCACACGACACTTTTCTCACATTACCTGCAATGCAAAACATGCAAGCACCTCCAGCCCCGAGTTACTGCTGCAGCAGCAGCTCCTCGCTATCTGGCTGCCCCCCTCCCCGTGTTGCTCCACCTTTTGTTTCCATTCTGCTGTTGAAGTAGCACATGAGCCCATCCAGCATTTTCGTAATTTTTTTTTCCACCAGATTCAAGCTATCCTGGAGCGGGAGTCCTGGGGAATAAGCTACAAAAATAAATAAATAAATAAATAAAATAAAAATCCCACAAGATATGGGAGGGAAACCTCAGGAGAGATGCCCCAGAGGAGGCAGGGATAAGCAAGTGGGGACAGAGCTTTGACCAAGAGAGAGGGAGGCACGATGTGACCTTGTGGCATGCTCAGAATAGCAGACAAAGGGTGGAGGTGTTTGTCTTCATTTGTTTGTTGGGAATAAAAAGCAGAAAGCCACGACTGAAACGCAACAGGCATGCAGCAGAATTCAGGGTTCCTCACTTTGAGGGTCTGGACTCTCCTTTTATTCATCTGCAAAAATGCAGGTGGTCAGGCTGCTCTGATACAGCTGCAGCAGGAGAACTCAGCCCATTGCTTTATTCAGAACAAAATACACAGACTAAGATCTGTGAGTACGCACCAGAAGGTGGCATAGATCAGCTTGAAAAAGATACAGACAGGGGTAATACTTTTAGTAAATGCTTTACTTGCCCCCAAATCAAGTTTCAAATCTACAGCAGTAGTAACAAATACAACTGAATTCACCTGAATGATTCTGCAAAGAGAAAAAAATACAATGAAAAATCAAAATTTCACTCTGAAATTAAACATTTAGAGGCCTAGATTGAAGAGATCGGTTTCTTAAGTCAGGGAGCAGAAGAAGCTGAGAGAATCCTTCAGCAGAGATGCTGCTGTGAGAGCCGTAAAGCTGGTGCTGCTGGTGCTCGTGCTCAGAAGTGGCAAATTCAGTAAGGATTGCCCTCAGTCAGCTCACACACCCGAGGACGTATCGGGAACTGAATCCGAGTCGCCTTCAGCACTGTGACACAGCTGCAGCACTGCGGGGAGCTGGGCAGCCTGGGGCTGCCTGCAGACCATCGGGTTACAGCGGAGCAGAATCAGTGCATGCATTGCAAGGCAGCACAGGTAGACAGGCAGAAGGCACATTGACTTGGAACTGCATGTTAAAAATACTTCTAATTCTGCTGGAAGGATGCAGTGCTGTCAGCACAGCTTGGGACTTGAAAGCTTAATTGTCTGGTTTAACAAAAAGAAGCAGAAATATCCAGAAAGAAAATGCCTTGTCACCTAGGGCACGCAAGATGCAAAAGTAACTGCAGGAGCCCGCAGCAAAGGAAGAGCACACTGAGTGGTCACACCAGGGCTGAACGGCAGGCTTGCTTCTGCTTTCAAAACAGCCCTGTGCACGACTGCTGCAGTCTGTCCTCCCTTGGGCAGCAGCTGTGGAGCACAGAAAACACCTGGAGAGCTTTGAGAAGAAACAGGCTTGAGAGTGACCAACCCTGGGAACAGCTCTTCTCTTGCCCAGTTGCCACATGAACAGGTATGATCAGAACACCTTCTAGCTCAGAACACAAATACTAATTTTTCATTACACGTGGGCAGCACAACTCTACCCTACATACAAGCCCAATATTCTTGGAGAGCTGGAGTTCAAGAGCTGGACAGAAGTTTCGAGACTTTCAGCTAGACACAGGCAGCACTATTGTTAGTTCGCGACTGTAAACTTTTGAGCAAAAACAGCATTACTTACACTGTGTTTTGAGGACTGCCCTTGGAGAGAGAGAACTGCAAAACTCCTGTACCAAAGACCATCTTGATTTCAGCAGGGGCCTTGCGAGGTTGCCATCACATACACATCGTCTCTGCTGCATCACTGCCTGGAGGCTGGGCTTTGCAGCGGGGGAAGCCGATGCAGTTTTGTGCCTGCAGCTGCCTAACGTCCACCACGCTGCCTGCTTTGAGTTCTGTGCAGCTGCTGCCTCGCTCTCTCATCTTTTGCAGATTCTGCTAACTGTGACCTCCAATTTCATTTCCTCTTCCTGACAGGGAAGATGGCAGAAATGAGACTTCAAAATTCTCCTTTTCTTTGTGCGTTTCTCCCTCTGCTTGTTTAATGGATATTGTCCCAGCAGGAGCTGGTAAGCTTTTCCAAGAACCATCATCTCATGACTGGTGAGCATAGTATATTTCAGGCAGACACAAAGAAACTCTTCAACCCCTAGAATAGAAATTCATAACGAAAAGCACATCAGTACAAAGGTACATCTGTATCCACAGGCAACAGTGATTATATCTGATTATTTTTAGCATAAATACATTTTTTGAATAAAAGGCACGTGACAGTTTTAAACTACTTAGCTGAATGCGCTCCTCCTGCACCTGTGGGATTTTAATATCCCTGTGTTTTTAAGAGCATTGCACCACAGGGATGAGATCAGTGACTGATCCATTTTACTGAGTTTGAAAACGTAATTTAGGAAGGGGTTATTATTGCAGGAAACAGAAAGCTCATTGGTAATTATACTTCTTCACATGTTTGGAGACCACAGCTTATTTTTCTGATGCCTGAAAGAAAAAAAAAAAATTGAACGTAGATCTCCCGAGAAAGAAGCATGAAGTTTAACAGCCCATGACTTGAGTGAATGTACCTTCAAGGGGATACTTGGTGCTGCCAAGCCTTCAAGCAGCACATGCATTGCCACCACTGATTACAGTAGAAGCTCCCTAACCCAAGCACTTTGGGAGCATATAACCATCCTCAGGAAAGAAAAACTGTGTTTATGCAAGGGTGCCGATGCAAATGAATATTCTTTCATCACAGCTGTGATTCGATTTGATTTTATTTTTTGCTGAAAATGGGTATTTAGCATAGGACAAAACAAAAGAAACAAACTGCACAGCAGCGAGCCCAGACAGGAGGCCAAAGCAGACCAGCAGCTGGCAGACCTGGTGGGTCCAGCATGTTGCTGCACACCAGAGACACCTTTAGCATCACTGCACCACCTCACAATATTTGGGGACCATAATTCATTCAACATCATCTCAGCAATTTGTGTGCAACCTTGATAAAACTGAGAGGAAATGATCAAATTAAGCAGCGAGCAGCACCACAGAGCCCATCAGCTAAGGAAGGGTTCAGTCATTATACAGCTACTTAACACGAGAGCGCCTGGCCTTTGCAGTGAAACCTCCTGTCAGAATGATTCACATCAGTTATTCTTTCTCTTTCCTATTTGCTGCTATCACCGTTTGGAAGAGTCAGTGCATGATCAAGTGCTTCTTTGATCTCCCGTGTATGTGAAGACAGAAATATCCAAGCTGAAGAACTGAGCCCCATGGGTCTGACAGAGGATTCAATTACAACCCATGGAATTCAGTTCTCAAAGCTGAGAATACACGACATTCATTTCAAGGCCGTTCTGACACGCAGCAGTATCTCATACTCCTGCTTTCTCTTCCCAGTGCCTGGCTTTCCTCCAGGTGCTGTAAAACAGAAGAGTGAAATCTTCGCTGCAGCCAAAGCAACTCTATCCAGACAATAGGTCAGATGCAGAATAATAGCTTGAGGACATACATATCGAGAAAAGGGCTATTTTATGTTTTCTTTCGGCCACATACATAGACAGAAGGTGCCCTAACACATAGCAGAATTCCTAGTAATAAAAAAAATGAAATTTATAGTTAAGGAGTTCAACAATACAACACCCAGTGCTTTTCTGGGAGCCTTTGTTTGAGAATTTCAAAGGGGTAAGTTACACATTTCCTTTTCCTTTTTTATTAAAGTAAGACAACACAGACAGAGAAGTAAAACCTTCCAGAGTCACACAGCAATCTCCGTTAACAAAATAAACCTTCCAGAAGCTCAGAAGAACGAACTCTGACACGGGTGCAACCCTGCAGAGTCGTCAGAGTCTGGGTGGCAAAAAGGCAAGCAGGAGCCCTCAGTGCTGTCACGGCGCAGTTGTGCTGTGACACAGCCTTGCCTGATGTGACAGCCTTGTCCCAGGGTGACAGCCTCACCCAAAGACAGGAGCCTTGGCCTGCAGATAAGCTGCTGCTCAAGTGCACTGAAGATCAAAGCTGACATCTCAGCCTTGAAACACCTCATCATTTCTATACAAACCTAGGAGAAGTCACTGGTGTCAAACTTCATACCCCAAACAGGGTTTTTCAGGAAAAACAGATTGGGTGAGATGTTGGATAATGTACTCATCTCTTCAAAGGCTGTCATTAAGATGCTACGTCTGTACAGCACCACACACAAACTGTTCAGATTACAAAAAAATCAATTTCAGATTTATTTGGAACATTTTAAACCTATTTCTTTATGTTCCAGTGAGATGAGGTGTCACAAAAAAATCTCCTTAGGTTCAATGAAAAGAAATATTTCATCTGAGATAAAATATTTGGATGTCAAGGCGTTTTCAGATTAAATCTTTTACACTTGAAAACAAAATGTAAGCAAATTTACTTAACAGAATGATTCAAAGAGAAATTCAAAGAAAATGAATTCTTTTGTTTTAGTACTGCTTTTCTTAAATTACAAATAAGTATAATTTTTATAAGTATAAATTTTTGAAATAAGAACATTGAAACAAAATTTTATCGAGTATCTAGGAATTTATAGCTTTTCCTTGAGAAAGTAATTTGATTCAAAGCTGCACAGTATTTCCAATTTTTAGATTAGAAAAAGCCCAACTTTTTCCAACCAAAAAAAAAAGCATTTGCCCAGCTGTGGCAGGAATTCAAAGCTCCCGGGAAGGCTCACCAGCCAGGCCACGAGTGCCATGTAACTGCCTGAGCAGCCAGCTCTGCACAGATGTGAAAAACTTGTTCTTTTACAGCCCATCCTACAGCAATCACTATTGGCTTTTCTAAATCATTTAATTTAATTAGGAGTATCTCTTAAATTTATCTATAAAACCTTCACCTCAAATAAACAACAAACATCTAAGAAAACTGAAGCTAATAATTCTTGCTAACACGCAGTGTCACTTTTTCAGCTAAATTGGTGCCACCCACAGCCTGATGGGCAGAGCCTCAGCACAGAGCGTGGTGCTTGGCACCACATCCAACAGCTCGGCTTCTGCGGCGTCCAACAGCGCACGCGGGTCTTTACTGCTGTAATTGTTTTCTTAGGCTATTAAGCCAGTCAACCAAATAACAGAAATTAAAAATGTTTTCTTAACCATTTCTCTTGCTGAGAGGGAAACCTCTGAGCAAACATTTTTGCAAAGCAAGTGTCTTGTGGTACCCTCAGACCAGTTCAACCCCCCCGCCGTGACTCCATGAGACTTTATTAAAGAAAAAAAAAATAACAAAGGTAACTTTTTGTTAAGACCCTCAAATAATATGCTAATTTACCTGCAACTTTGGAATAGGATACCATAGCAATAAATTTTGCTTGTCTGGTTTTTGTGATTAGCACTGCTTGCTAAGAAGATCAGTTCTGACGTTAAGCAAGATATTTGCCAGCGGCCCTGCTGTGGTAGTAATTCTTCCAATCTAAAGCAGGAAAAAAAAATGAAATGACCATAAATGAAAACACAATATGGTAAAACAGAGAAAGGATCAAAAAGAAGTGCCCTTGGGACAGACTCCAGAGCTTGTGTTCAATGCACGGCATTTCTGTGGAGTGCCCAGGAGAGGTCGGCATGGTGTGGTCAGCACCTAGAGCCGGGAGACACCCAACTTTCACACCTGTTTGCATTGCACTGACCAGTCGGACACTAAAGACAGGATAATGGTAAATCATCCTCTTCAAAACACAGTAAATGGACCTGAGGTAGCCCCAAGTAGGCAAATTCAAGTACCGCCGGCAGCTGCGCCCCAGCAGCCCTGGCAGGCCGTATGGGCAGCTGGGCATTGGGTGCTCCCCAGCCCCATGCTCGGGAGAAGCTGAAGTCACCTCTCCCACCCCTCAGGTGAACGGCTTGCCTTTCTAGAGAGCCAAGCATGGAGGGCAGATACCCCCAAAGCAGGGCTGGGGATGAGTACCTGTTTTAAGATTACCATCCCAGACTTGGGAACCTCCAGTGCCTGCTGCTGTGGTGGGCAGCTCTGCTCTGTCCCAAAGCTCTGCGGAAGGACCCGTCCCAAAGGTATCCCCAGGGAGGAGAGCCCAGCTGGTTTCCCTATCAGCACAGCCTGCGTCCTACTGAAATTCCTAAACAGCAGGTATGGACAGGTACATCTTCATAACTCCAGTCATTTTCAAGGTAAGTTGACTTAAAAGGGTTTTTATAATTAAGTAGGAGAAAAGGTCAAATTCTCTTTCAGTCTGCCTGCTGCATTTAATGCTGTTGCACTGCGTTAGTTAGTTCTCTCTGATCTTAAAAATACATGATGCCAGTGTCAACCACGTTCTGCTTTGACCCATTATCAACTTCATGTGCACCATCCTCTGTCCTTTTAGTGTCAGTCCTGGAGGGTCACCCACCCTCTGAGAACTCATTTGCTCAAGAATTAAATTCATGCATTTGCAAACAAGAAGAAAGCTTGTAAAAATTACACAGTTCTGCCTTTGCAAGAGCAGCAAGGAGCTGAGTCTCTCAACAGGCCATAAATCTACTTTTTGAAAAAACATTATTTTTTCCTATTCCAGCAGGGTCACTTAGTACCTTACAGCTTGGAGATCTTATTACAGTAGAAATTACTATCCCTAAAGGACAGATACTTAATAGGCAATCATCATATAAAGTTTTACTGCTACACCAAAAGGCAAATCTTTTTAGAGTGATTAAGTAATGTTAAGTGCCTGAAGACTATTCTTCCATAAGTTTCCTTTTGTATTAAATATGTTTTAACAGGAAATGAACATAATGATCCTAAAGCCATCAAGTTAATGGAATGTGCAAATTCTCTGCATTTTCCTTACCATCCTGTATTTTTATTCTCCATGTTGCCATTACTACCTTTCTTTCTAATACATCTATGTTTGTCTGAACAAACATCGAGGAGTGAGATTTTAATGCTTCTTAACCAGTCAATGACCTGCTGCAGCTTCTCATGAAATCCAGATACTATTCAGATGAGCTCATCATGGGTGGTAATTAATTAACACTGATGAGGAACTTGAAATAAAATATGAATATGGTCACATTTCATTAGGAACATAATGCAACTTCACCCTTGCTTAGTTAAATACATTTTTCCCACAGCTAGTGGAAAAACACACATCTCAGCCACGCTGACATCTGGCTAGTTGAAGCAAGAGAGCAAAACGCTGGGCAAACCTCACTCAGCCTGCACGACAGCCCAGCCGTGGAGCAGCGCCACACTGGCTGGCACGTTTGTTTGTAGTGCACAGGTCAGCAGGAAACTACTGCTCAGCGCGATGAACCTAGACCTCACCTTTAAAACCTTGACTGTTAATCTTTAAACCCCTGATCCGACTCTTCCTGTCTTCTCCATTAAAAAAATAATAAATTCTTCAATTTTCCTCTTACCTGAACTTTCACGTAGAGGAAGCATCGCCTGACTCCCTGCTTCCCGTGGTAATTCTGATTTCTTCCCCACATGCCTGCTTCATAGGAGGTGCACGATGTGCTGGGCTCCTCTCAGGTTACAGGACAGGCACCACAGCAATCAGGCCTTTTCTACACTGGCTGGGTTTTCTTCCATCATTCACACTGCCCATGGAGCTGCTCTGTTCACAAAGTAAGGATCAGTAAGGAGGTCCTGACACAGCTGCTTAGGTACAAGGCAAACACTGTCTATATCTTAACACACCTTCAATTTTGTTAATCCTTTTCAGTAAAGCTAATATCCATGTTTGCAGGCAAAGAGTGCTCACATGTAGAGAAGCCATAAATGTTTCCTACTTTTATAAAAATCATGTTCAATACTGAAAAAATGCAAGAGCAAACCTCTGGTGCAATTGCAAAGAAAAGGCCCACCTACGCTCTGCTCTTGAGCTGAACCGTTCTAATACCAGGTCACATCGGACAGAGACACGTTAGTGCTAAACACAGCCCTGCTCCAAGATTACTTCCTGGGCTCTCACCACGTTCGTGAAGACTATCAGCAATGTCAGATGAGGAACTCCCTGTAGGTACTCCTTCTCTTGAACCATTCAAGATGGTAAATGCAGGTCCATAACGCCTTCGCAGCCCAGAAACTATGCAGACATTTTCATTGTCCCCCCACCAAACAAAAAAGACTTTAAAAAAAAATCTGAAATTGTTAATTTGTGTTTGAAACAAACAAACAAAAAAATCACTTTCATGATGAATCGGTATTAGCCCGCACACATATTTTAGTCTTGGCAAAAGCAACTGCATTTGTTCCCAAAATGCTTTCTGAAACTCCCAGTTGTTTTCTGGATGCATTTTTAATTTCAAGTGGTAGTTATATTTCTGCTGCCAATGCCCAAGTCACGAATAACAAACATTCAATTTCCTCCCTTGTAGAATTATTCCACCCTGCTTATCTGGGGGTTCACTTCTGTTGTCTCCATTTTAATCACATTTTCCAACAACACAGTGCTTTGTGCATCAGACCGTTTTCCTTTATGAAAGATAAAAATGATTGCATATTCCATTTCATTTTTTGACCTAAAACTGACATTTTTTGCATTTGTTCACTAATTTAAAGAAAAAGCACATGGCAAAGCACATAAATCACTAGGAAAAATATATATTCACACTTAGACTGCCATGTATGAGCACTTAGCTGTTTAAAACAATAATATGGATCATATCATGAAAAATTTATTTCATATTTTTAAAACTTTCTTGCCATCAGCAATAATTACAAAACCTTCTAAAAGTAGGTATTTTAGTAATCTCTATAGCATACAGTTAAAGTTACATTTATAGCAAGCCACAGTAGGTCACAGCTCTATATGGAACACAATTCCAGCAAGTTTTTTGTACTGAAAAATGCAGACATCTATGTGCTCCAAAATTCTTTTTACATATTCTCAGATGACAGGAGGAAACACACCGCAGGGAATGTAAACAGTCTAAAACATGCATTTTGCACACTGACACAACTGCAGTAACAGCTGTACTGACACTCCCCAGATGTTGCAAGAAACAGCAGGGCCAGCCAGAAAGGCAGTTTTCAGCATGCTAACGAGGGTAATGAGAACTGAGAAGTTAAAAGCCCTTGCAAATCTGTGAAACTCCATCCCTATTCATTCCTTCTAATTTCAGCAGTAAGTTTTTCCTCTAAAGCAGCAAAATATTTCATGTCAGCGACTGACAGTGAGGGAAAAGGAAAAGGCCTACCTCTTTGAATGTGGAGTTGTTCCCAAATCCAGCAACACTTTCTTCCTCAGTTCGGATATCTGACCACTGCACACACACGTCGCAGACACTGGAAGTGACACACATGCTGTCTCCCAACACGTGAAAATGCAGGGTGGTACTATGAACTGCTCTGCTGAACCAATTCCTGATAAATGTAGTGGAACCGAGAGCTTGAAATGACTGGTCAAGCCATACACTTCAGACGTCATGTAAACATCCAAAAATATAGGAAGAGGGGAAAAAGTAAACAGGAAAGAGTAGATGGCCATTGCTCGCTTCCTTCCAGTTGCCACATTTTTAATAAAAAGAACTGGCGATGATTCAACCGTTGAAATTGCACAGATCTTTGTCACTGCATAACTACTATGCTATATATTACTAACCCAAAATGATTAGGCTCTGTACAAACAGTTAAAAAACAGGCAAGCATTAATCAACTTTTTAGTAACCCTCCCATTATTTCAAAAAGGAATGTGATGATCATCCAGCAAGAATTTTATTCGGAAAAGCACATTATAATAAATAATTATAATGTTAGCAATCCATTAGAGGCCAGAGATAATTTTTGCTTAAAACAGGTTCAACATATAAATGCTTGAAATATAAAAGATTGCTGTATTTATAATTCCTATTGTAACTATACCATAGTTACCGAAAATAAAGTAGTCTATGAAGAGGAAACATGCTTTCAATTCATTCATAGCCCATTTTGATATTAATTCACTGAAATCAACTAGTATAATATTAGAATAATGAAACAGCTCAACTACTGGGGAAACTGGCAACAGTTATTTCAGAGAAAGGTGCACAAGAGTTAATAAAATCGCCTGAGAGCACTGCATGACCACCCGGTGAAGGGACCCTAGCCACTGCGAGCTAGGTAGATCTGTTAAGCAGCCTGTGGGCTGCAGACCACCGCTTTCTGTCAGACACCAGGAACTGCTCTGTGAACGAGCTCATTTAGAAGATTAAAAAAAATAAAATAAAAACCACATCTATTCCCAGCCTGCTGGCAGAGGCACCAGTGCTGGCAGACAGAGCCGGGAGCCGGTTTCTGGATGCTGCCACTGACTGCCTGCAGGTGCAGACGGCTCCTTGTTGGCCATGGGAAATGGTCCAGGAGTGTTTTTTTCAGAAAGGCTCCCTTAGAAAAGGCTGAGAACCACTGATACAGACAGCCTCTGGGGAGCCAAGCTGCCCTCCTCTGGGATATGCTTGCCGGCTCACCAGAATTTTAAGGCTGGCTCCCCTTGAGCTCACCAGAGCTGGTTTTAAAGAAAATAATTTTAGGTGCCATTCAGATTCAGCATAATCATCTCTCGAATATTTAGTCAAGTATGTTGACTACTACAAAGGATTACAGTGAAAAGTAAAGACATTCTTTGATGTGTACACAGACTTTACAAGCGATCGCTCCAGTTGCCAGTGGAGTCTTGGATATCCAGCATGATCAAAGCCTCCTAACCCCATATGCAGCTTTGAAACAGTTTTTAGCAGCTCCATTTTCCAGACTTCTGCTTAATGAATCCCCCCACAAAGGCTCTGGGCCACCACAGACACATTTGAGACCTCTGTCCTGGCAAAATATGCCCACTGCAGCCTTGTCCTGCTGTCCCAGCAGTCCTCACATCCTGCTCCTCTGAAGCTCTGGGCTCTGCTGTCCAACACAAAACTGCTCTGAGCACCTGAAGCAAATTGAGATGGAGGACAGATACCTGAAACACTGCAGCAAAGAGAGTAGCTGCAGCATTGCTCATGACGCTAGGGAATTTGTTCAAAAATTTCTTCCACAAAATCTATTTCGATAATAAAAGATGACTTTTGTCTTTTCTTTTGTAATTGTGGGAAAAGCTGGATAATGTGTTCAATCTGACCAGTAAAAACACACAAAAGGATACATTTTTATCATCAAAACAATTCATTTTTTCATTGCCATTTCCCACAGAAAATAAAATCTCAGCATTCTCCCAGATGAACGTGAAATATAGCTGGTCCTCATAATGGTCTGCACTCTTGGCTCTGGCAATTAGCCATGTGTTCATCCACTAGCCAAAATGGAAAAAGGCAAAAGAAAATGCCATTTAGCTGAATCTGGAATGATTTTTATTATAATTATTTTCTGCAAACAAAAACCAATCATTTTAGGTACACTAGAAGCTATTTGCGGGCCTAAAACAAAATACTTTTCTGCTATTACTCTTGCACGAGAACAAATAAGAAAATGAAAATAGTATTTTAAAAGAAAAAAAATAAGGTTTAATTCTGAAAATGTCAAAATATTTTTTTCCTTTTGATTATTTACCCAATACTATTTGTACCGCTCCATTCAGCTTTGTAAATAATTTCAGTTCACTCAAAATTGTATTTTTCAAACTATTCAGAAAAAGAGTAACTGGCTCTAATCAGGTGAGGAGAGGGAGGTATGGGAGCTGCCTTATCCTGCAAACTCCAGAAACCTATCTCTGCATCTTTCCAACCCTACAAAGAATCTGGATATTCTGAGGAAACCCATGGCATTTCATTTGTCTCTTTTCCCAAAATACAAAACAAACTTCTGGATGCCCAGCTAAGCTCAGAGCATATAGAAGAAAAAAATAAATAAATCATCTTGAAAAGAGTAAAGGATCAATGTGAAAGAAAACCAGGTATAGCCAGTTAAACCCTTCAGCTGCAGTCATATACTTGCTATCATCAAAATCATTGGCACTTGATGGAGAGAGAGAAAAATATTTACATCAATTAACTCATGCCTTCTCCCTGTTTAAAAAGTTGTTAAGATACAGGTTTAAAATGAATATACATAAATCATAATGCAAGGAAAATATATATGCACATAATATCATCACCCCTTATTTCTATATTGCCACTGGATTCACAATAAAGTCATAACAGCACTGCAATGACAATAGCAAAAAAACTCCTGCCTGGTGAAGAGTAGCATTAGAAAACGTGTTGTTTCCCTGACAGAGCATTATTTAAAAGTCATTCTAAATTTTTTTTATCACTTTAGCATAAACATAACTCAAAATGACTTAAAATATTTTATCTTGAATCTGCTGCTGTTTACAAAATGTAAATCCATCAAAGCTGACAGAATTACTCTGGTTTACAGCTGGAGGAACTGAGGAAGAATTTGGCGTTTTGATTCAATCTTTAATGTGCAATTTACCTTTCATATATACAAAGCGCACTGGCTCTCAGGCAGAAGATAAGCATGTAATAAATCAGCTTACATTTTTTTCAGCTCTTACTCACAGTGGAATCCCCAAAATTCATTTTATTTTATCTTTTTCCCACTCTTCAGCTTTTTCTCTTTCATTTTCCTTCCTCTTCTTCAATCACCACAGGTTTGCATTTCTCATTTTCTATTTTACATCACTCCGCTTTGTTCTCTACAATGGAAAGACAGACAGGCAGAAAAAAAAGGCAGACAGACAGCAAGGAGAGAGATACAGCCACTCCAAGGCAATAACCTCGGACACCCACATTCTGGATGATCTGTTGCTCTCTCAAAAACATTTTAACTTTATAAAGGGAAGGGAATCAAGACTCATTTGCATAAGGGTTCATCCCATCTCTTCAGCTCATATGTTTATAGCTCTGGAAAGTCCCTTTCTGATTCCCTGCTTGATAAAGAGCCAGGAAGGTAACGCAACAGCAGGGAAAGGTGAGAACTGTTTTGCTGACCTTGCAAGCGGGCCTTAAGAGCAGTGCTCCATTCTCCATGCTCGGAGGACTCAGTTAGGAGATTTGGGTGCTTTTTATCCTTCGGACTTCAAGGCTCAGACCATGCATGCAGAGCTAAAGATTCAAGTCAGAGAAACCCCCACTCCTGCACTGGAGGAAGCTCTGGTCAGGCGCTCAATACTTCAGCTTCCTGTCTGTACACTCCGCGGTCTAATCTGGGGAAATCCTGAAAACATTATCAGATGCCTGATAAGCTCTTTAGCTTTCAAGTACATAGTGATTCAGTTTCGGTCAAAACCTCATTTGAATACAGTTTTAAAATCTAAATAAAAAGTGAGACCCTGACAAAGAAGAGATTAGACTTGTAGTCTAACACCACTGGTATCCAAAGTAACATAACTGATATTTAAAGCTGGCAAGCAAACCAGCTAAGCTCCAAGCTTCCATACCTGCATCAGGATGCTCTGTGTGTGTAACTGAGGCTTATTAAAAAGGGCTGGAATTATATGTCTGGTTACCTAAATGCCTTTGTTTATCCACAAACAATGCAGCAGAAGCAGCAACACGGATTGCTTACCCCATCCTGACGCTGCTCACCATTGACTCGAGACAGATTGTTTTTGAGAGAGGGATTACTTGAAACTTGTGCCCACTCATCCCACGAGCTTCTCTCTCAAGGCTGGCAAGCGTGGCATTGCTTGCTTGTTCAACGTAGACATTCATTTACCAGGCATTAGAGGGATATTTTCAAACTCAGCCACCCATCGCAGGGTAGCAGCACGAACAGTAGGGTCAGGCTCTGGTCTCTGATCCGTTGATTTAGCCCTGGAAGATTAAACCTCTAGCTCCACAGCCTGAACCCCCGATAGTTTCCACTTCAGATCAGCACTGGTTCACCAAAGAAAATCACTCCCACTCCGTTGCCACCAGTCCTTCATCTCAGGCTAGCCATAGAGCTTTTAGGACATACTGCGGGAGGTACTCCTTCACACACAAGTTCTGACGGACTTGGAGAAACCCACTCTGCCTACAAGTCTGGAAGCAACAGAGAACATCTTCCCATGCATTGCAGGTGTGCAAGCAGTCTGGGCTTACACTTTGTTCCTCTCGCTGACTATAAAACACATTTAATGCTTTCAGCGAGAGCTCTGATGTTTGCTACTGCGCTCACCCTTAGGGTTACCACAAAAACTAAGCTCATGTATGGACCAGCTACTTTGGAGAAGAGAAAAATTGGAAAGATACTTGTTCCACATTCCTCTTGGTCTCTGGGAAGTCTCAGGTTGTCCATACTCAAAACAAAAACTTCTATTGTCTTTTGTTTCATCCCAAGGCCTAGTAAACTAGGCCTAACTAGGCTAATGCACAAAATTTCCCCTGTAACTAGGCTAATTAGTCTAACTAGGCTAACATTAGCCCTGTAACTAGGCTAATGCACAAAATATAGTTCACAGAAGCAGAGAGATTTCAGACACAAAAGTACTCACTGTTTTAATACCCCTATTAAAATAAATAACAGTAGTTAACAACAGAAGGGAGATCCATTGGCACTGAGTCTAGACCCAGATGGGAAACATCTCAAAGTTTCAAAAGCATCTAGAGCTAGGATTTTGTGTTTCAGCAGCATGGAAGGCCTGGCATTGTCTACTGAAATACCATGTCCAAGTTCTCAGGTGCTGCCCTGAACTTTCTGGTGTAGTTCCAGTGCTGGTCAAGTTTGGACATGAAGAAGCAAAGACCCTGGTAGGACTTATCAATAAGGATGCTTGAATGAACTTGCATGAGTTGTTGCACAAGAAAGGTACAGTTATATTTCAGTCAGGAATTTGTCAGCATGTGCAGTGCCCACTGATACAACTTTGAAAATACATCCCACCCCAGCTCCAGGTTTAAAAACCTAATTGTAAGCAACACTGAGCTAAATTCATCTGCTCCCAGCCAACTGATACACCCTTGCTGGTTTGTATAATCTCAGTTAGAAATTATCTGGATTTCCTGGTTAACAAGAGGGAGATTTCACTATGTGCTTGTCAGCTGGTTAACCTAAAGCAGAAAGTAGCTCAGCAGCAGCAGAGAGCCCCTCAGGGAGAGAATCACACCTCCTCAGTCCTCAGCCAATCTTCCAGACAAAAGCAAAAGAGTGACAAGTCTGGACATTTACATGGGCCTTTAAAAAGGAAAGGTGACAGGACAAGTTCTCCAGTTTGCTCTGTGAAGCTTAAGCAAATACTAAAGGTAAAAGGAAAAAAATGTTGTACAGTGGCTGAGAAGGGAAAAGGAAGACAATACACTGTGCATTGTTCTCAACAGCTGACATCAGTCAGGATGGTTACTATCATCTTCACATCTCATCTGGAAAGTTTTGACTAGCAGAATTTATTTTTTGACAGGAAGTCTAGACCTCACTCTAATTCAGTGGCTGGAATTTCTTGAGGCAATATTATGTTAAACCAAACAAGATAACAATACAGCCCTGGGTGCAGCACTCTCAGAAACCCAATATGCGGAGAGGCAGCGCTTTGTAAACTCATCAAAGCCCAGCTCAGGTGCTGCTGTCATCACCACCCAGCAGTTCCAGCTTCTCTGCTTTATTTATTGCTGTTCACTGTATTCAGCTTAAACAGAGAGTGCTGATTTCCTTCTTTCACCAGGGAGGAAGGCCCTCTCAGAAGGGAGGGTCTCTCACGAGTAAAGCTATTTAAGCAAAAGCTTTACAGCAGTATGAAACATACAGGCAGAGATAAATCAGGTCCCGTATATAAAATCTTTCACAAGAACAGCCTTCAGAAAGCACAGTAGACATACATTCACTTCTTGCATGATTTCATAAATCTTCCATTCCTGCTTATAGTATTTTTGTGGCAAATAGTGAGATAAAACTAAGTTAAGAATTCCAAGAGGAGCTGAAGCTTGCTGTGGAAAATCTATATTACCTTTGAAGAAACTGGAATTGAGAAACTCTCTCAACACTGAGAAAGCAAGTTTTCACTTGGTTTCCCTTGAGAGGTGATGAATTCTGTGGGTCTTGTTCTGTGATACAGAGCCTTAAACAAATATATACATATATATTACTTTTTTAAAAAAAAAAACTCTTTTGTGTCAACTTTCTTTAAGTTAAAAGAAGTTACAGATTTTGAGTTCTCCTACTGATTTCTGTATCATTACTTTAAAATCCAATACAACCATCTGAGAGTATGGGCTCAAGAGAGTAGGCTGATAAAGAAACCTAGGAAATTCTTTATAAACCACACACCTTTCATAGAAAACTTCGCACATTTGCAAAGGCATAACGCAAACCAGATACAATTTGATTAACAAAATCTTATTTTGCACTGTGACAGATGTATAGACTAGTAGATGGTGCTCCTGATTCTTGTGTGAGCAGCAAAGAGCTCCATCAGGCTTGCTTGGGGAGCAGAGAAGAGAGGGGATGGTGGGAGCAGCCCTTCCACATGCTCCTGATGGCCTGTGCAGCCTCCAGAAGTCACAGGACTCTGCTGGCAGACAGAGCTCACAAAAGAAGGGGGAACGTGCCAAGACAGCAGAGCTGCAGCTACCCTCCACGACATGCTTTTCTGAACTGGGAAGCGTTCCCAGTAGGAAATGCCTGCAGAGATTCATACAGAAGCACCGTTAACCCCCACCGCCCACCCTGAGTTTGCTTGTGGACGTGAGTGCATGTACATGCCCATATTTCTTGTCCTAAAGGAAGCATTTTGCTCTGTAGCTGCACAGAGGGCTCAGATGTTACCAGAACAGCCTGCAGGCCCTACAGCTTTGCTCGGGGTCCCCCACAACGGGCAGCTTATCCGTCCTAGTGTCTTGAACCTTTGCCAGAGTGATTCCACTCAGGTTTATCACTCAATTATTTTGCAGTGAGTGGCTTTTACATCTAGGAAAGCAAGGCTGTGAAAGCCAGGCACCACACAGTCAGAGACCCCATGAACTCCAGCACACCCACAGCGCTGCTTCTGCCCCAGCCCTGGCCACAGCACCACCAAGCACAGGGACTGCGTGCACCCAGCTCCTTCAGACAGCTCACACCAACGTGAAGGCCACAACTCAATGGATAAAATATCTACTGCTGCCCTACCAGCCAGCTTGAGTGAAGAAGTGATGCAAAGCAGGATGAGGCAGCAGAATAGTTTCTCTAACCAGCTTCATACATGGCTTCGCTAGATGCTTTGCAGTCAGAAATTAAAAACAGGAAGGTTTCAAATGAGTTATGAAGGCAGGATGTGAGTCAGCCCTGAGCAGGAGGGACAGCCAACAGCAAAACCCTCTACCACAGGCACCAGGCACTCGGATATCCAGAACCAGGTAAATGGACCTGGGACCAGGGAGCACCAGCAGGGCAGGAACAGGGAGGGGAAGGGCCACTTCTTCACCAGCCACAGGATATATTTTCTCCATGCAGAGGACTGTTACCTAACCAGACAGCTTTCCTTCTTGTACAAGCAGCCTGACCACAGGACCACCAGGGCTCCTCCAAACTCCTGTGCAGTTCCACTGGGGAGAAGCAGCTCAAAGTCCTCCAGAGTAACTCAGCTGGGACTGGGATTTCAAGGGCCCATCAAGCATCTTGAGATTTGAACGCAGGCTTCTCACACATTCAGATGAGTACTGTGCAATTGGAAATAGAAATGCCAACACCTCCTCCTCAGCTGCCATCCTTCTCTGCCTGAGTCCCAAGATGAGAAGAAATTTCTCTGAAAACATTGTCACATCAGCCTCCACAGAACAAGGAGGCCACAGAACACCTCAGCAGGCATAAACTAGACTCTAGCTGCTTGCCTAGAAACAGATGTTTATCACAGAATTCATCTGGAATAATCAGAAGAGCCGCAAGCCATCACTGTGAACACAGCTCAGCAGTGTTACAACAGGAGATCTGGGGAGCTGCAGTTTGAGGATAGGCACTGAAGAGGCCCAAGTCCTTTTGCAGATGTACATGCAGGCATGCAAACTACACTTAGAAACAGAACTTGAAGTCACACAGACAGCTTTGAAAATTATACTCCAGATACCTGACAGTATTGCCTATCACACAAAAACATTGCATTCCCAGTTACAGCATCAGGAAATAACACACGGCTCTTATGCTTGGACAGTCACACATGCACCAAGACCCTAGATTAGTAACAAATTCCCACCAGCTTTTGCAGGCTCCTAAACAGGACAAAATAGATAGAATTAGCTGTTGTCATAGGTAGTACATTAAGTTCCTAATATCATGCTCTTTGTTTCAAGCACAGTGTTGAAGCTTTCAGGAGAACATTTTTTTCCTCTATATATCTATCAGAAAGATAGGATGCTAATTCCAGCTCAAAAAATAAACATCTGGAGAAAAATATAAAACTGGCTGAGTTCCAGTGCTAGCAAAGTCCCTTGCCCCTCTGCTGCTTCCTCTCAAGAATAATCTTCTATAAAGCAGCAAGCCACTGTAACAAGAGACTTCAGGTCACAGCATGGTCACATACACCAGGCTGCGGAACCAGGACACAGCCCAAGTACAATATGAGCATCCTTGAGGTGATCAGACCTCGGTGCCAAGCATCTCCATGTCCTTCATAGTTTCAAAAGAATCTTAGAATAAGGCATGGGAAGATGGGCATGGAAGAAAAACACTTCAGAAGAAAGTTTACTAACACTGAAAGACACTGCTGAGAACTCATTACCTGGAAGGAGAAAATAAGCTGGGGCAAGACTGGGTAGAAGGTAAAAATAAATAAATAAATAAATTAATTAAATCCAGCACCTGGTTACAACTTGCAGGTTTTGAACATTTTCCAGTGGAAAAAGTGCTGTGTTGTTGAAATAAGATATTTCCCACAGGAATGTTTCCTTTTTTACAAAAAGATGTTTCATTTCCAAGTTCTACTGAGTAAGATTTTGTAAGTCAGGTTTGGAATTAGAAGTCTTGATTTTATAAGAATGTAACACTTCAACTGACAATTTAAAATACCTAAAAAGAACTTTTAAGCTCCTTCACAAAATCCAGGAGATGAAACATAAGAGGCTCTACCAAGCAAAGGATCGTGCAGTGGCTGAAAGCAAAGATATGTGGCCACATACATATAGAAGAGCTATGCTGGTTGTTTTGTCAAGGATATTGTATTTCTAAGAAAGAAGGTGATGGGCAAGGACTAGACAATACCTAAACAGACATAGGAAGGAAACTGTATGGACAAAACTTTCAAGCTGAAAAGGTATGGAGAGCAAGGAAACTGTCACTCACTCTTCGATGCTTGGTAAGTTTAGACCAACAGAACCCCCTGAAAATAAACAAGCCATCAGAGAATCACAATTTATTTCTCCTGCCAGAAGTTTCCAAGCAGCTGGTATAAAGAACCCCATTTCTGGCTAATCAGATGTTTGCAAGGAGGTTGCTATCAAGTTCAATGAAGTGGAAAACCCTCTGAACTAGTAAATTCTGGCAGCACCTTGTATTTGATTAAGGAACAAGATGATGGGTTAGTTTAACATGATGTTAGCTTGAGTCCCGAAGCTGGAATGCTTTTCCTCACCTGGCTTACAGAAAACTGAAGCCAAACAATAACCGATTCAAGCTGTATTTTTCCCCCCCCTCACTGCAACACTGAGTCAAAGAGAGTTTGCAGAACCCAAACTGGAACAACAGCCAAAAAAAATACTCCTGGTGAGAAAGCGGTTCAGCTGAAAGCTGGCATCCCCAGTTGGGGACGTCCCAGCACAGAAGGTGCTTGTGCTTGCTGAGATTTGCCACAAGCCACAGCCTGTCCCTCTCAAGCCACTCAATTCACCAGCACACGGAGCAGCAGCTTCACTGCTGTCCCGCAGAAGTATTTAGTGCTGCTCTTCAGACCCTAGCAGGGACCTGTTTACTCCATGGACTTTTCACACCTCCCCACAGTGCCTCAGAAGGAAGGCTGGCCACGTTATTCACCCCACAGGGGGGAGAACTGCATATTGCTCTGGAGAGCAGCAAAGGCCTCCGGGGCCCCACGGCCAGAACTTCCCTCCAACAGTCCCAGGGACATCCCTCACTGCAGGGACAGGCACACAATGGTTTCGTATCTCTGTGGACAGCCAGGAATTTACCAGAGAAGGAAGAATAGGATGACTTGTAGTTCAGCTCCCCAGGAGCTCTGCTTACTCTCCCTGAGGCACAGCTCCTCTTCTCTCCATGTTCTGAGGCGCACACTCAGACTGCAGAGCTGGAAAGACCCACTGTGGGGAACATGAACATTTCCAGGGATTCTTGCTAAATCCCACTAGCATTCAGTATCTCATCTGGCTATTTACAGATTAACAGCAGCATTGTGCCTGGGTGCCAGAAAAAAATTGAGCAGCAGCAGAGAGAAAAGTCACAAATATTAAAAGGCACTCTTGGTGCTGCACAGCAACCACACTGGTACAGTTCACAAGGAAAGATGGTTTTGTTTTGAAGAAAGGGTCAGCCTCTGCCCTCTGGGAAGAGGAGGGTCTGTAATTTAGGATCAAGGAGACTTCTCATCAGGATCCATGTCACATGCACAGACTGTTGCAGTCATAGAAAGAAACCACGCTGGAAAGCCTTGCTAAGATCTCTCCCTGCGTAGCGGGTAAAGCACGCTGAGCAGCAAGGTACACAGGAGCCATTAGGCAGAGGCTCTGCCCCTCTCAGCACCAATCCCTGTGGTACAGCTGCATCCTGCAGTGGAGCTGGGGGCTGACACCTCAGCGATACAGCCCTACCACAACAGGAATTTAAGAGAAGTTTACTTAAAACCCTAATTTTCTGACATCTGGCAACACAGACTCCCTCTAGTGGCTCGGCTTGCCAAAGTTAAAAAGGAACAGCTGCCAAAAGATTTATGAAGTTCCTTGCTGTGTGCCCCACCCTAGTTAGTTACAGGGGTGCCCCTTCTTACCAGTGACTCCTTGAGCTCCCTTCACCCCCTCTTCCCATCAAGAGCTGTCGGCCACATCCTTACCCCTCTCGTTTTTTCACAGCACCAGCTCTGAAGCCCCTCCTTGAAGCCTCCAAATCCTTCTGCAGCCATCCTGTGAGCTCATTCCGTGTGCGGTCATAACATTCTCTCTCACTGGTGGAATGTGTTATTCTCAACTAACCCACGGCACGTTATCAGTCTTTTGTCCTCGTCCTTCAAAGCTTCCGCCCTGACTTTTCCTGTTTTACCCCAGGTCAGGCTCTGCCCTTCACTGGAGACTTGTTCCAATAGCAATGCTCAGCACCACACTGCAGACAGCAAATGCCCTGCCTCCTGTGTCAACGCACATCTTCATGGCATTGTAGCTAGTGTGTACTTTGCAACATGTACATACAGATATGTTCATATTTAAATTCATATGAATTTCTGTATTCATGGGCAAAGGCTGGTCTTGCACAGCACCAAGCTCATGATCATTGCTGCAACAAAGAGGGCCCCACTTCCAGGAAGCAGGGTCTGGTGGGAAAGGCCCTTCCTCCAGAAAGGCCCTCAGTACTACCACAGCTGAGGACTGCCCAAGCAGAAGGGCTGAGGTCTGTCTCTCCTACCAGCACGGGGTACTGCTGTCTCATAGTTGTGGCAGGGACAGCCCAGTTCTCCCAGTCCCTCCTGCCCAGTTCAGCCACTTTCAGATAGAGCAAGGGGTTGCCCACACCAGCCCTGGCACAGCCCCTCACTGTCAGCATGGCAATGCCCAGCTTTGCCTCCAGAGCATGAAGTTCACGCATACCCAACTATCCCACCACACACACAGTACCAAAATGGAGAATTGACTATTTTCAACCTGCAGCAGTTAAAGGGTGGAGGCACAAGGAAAATTGCAGTTTCTACAAGTACTGCTTAGTTGCACCTCAGAGACCTGGCAGGCACCAGTAGTGCTCTAGTCCAGCACTCAGTCACTGAGGGATAAAAAAGGCAGACAGTACAGGCTCCAGAGCAAGAAAGAAGAGCCAAAGGAACATTACATGTAATAGATGAGGCTCAACAGGTTCTAAAGCCTGGATGCTTGGACATGCCTGCAAAAGCTGCAGTTATCCTCTCCTGACAGCAGCACAGCTGGAGCCCAGGCACTTTTGATACTCCTGACTGCTTTTACCCAGGGGATTTTACTCTCAAAGTTTTGCCTGAATTAGGAAGAAACAGAAGACTCAGGATCTGGTCTCTAGGAAGCACTGGAGCAGATCCCACAGGGCTGCTGAGCACCCACGTGAAGGCAGCACTCAGCTGAGGCTGCAGCGCTGTCAGAGCCTGCACCCGAAGTGTCCTTTTTAATCATGCTGGTGATTTACCTCTGGATTGCTGGGCAGAGGAAATGAGGTCAATTTATCTTCAGAGACTGCCCCACCCATGCTTTTACTTCTGCAGGACCTTGTCTCAAGTTGGGAAAACTCTCTTGACACAAAGAGGCTCACAGTACAGCTAAAAAAAACCTTTTGTCAAGGAGGCCCAGGGTTAATTGTGAAACTGAAACCAAATGCACATTCCTGACACCAAACCAAATGCATGAATGTAACAGGTTCTTTCCTAAGTGTCTAAACAGCCCAAAATCAGCTATTTGTCTGGGATTTTTTCCAGAAGTTGGATTCCTGAGGAAAACATTCAACCCCTAAATACCAGGGCTGTGAATTGAAGCAAGTGCTTTCTGAACTGGGCAGTGCTGCCAGAACACATCTCAATGTTACAAGGGTAATAAAGCTTAAATGTGCTCAGGTTAGAAATTGGTGTTTTCTGTGATGTTCTGTTGGCTGTTTTAAGATCTACTGAAGCTTATAGAAGTTGAGCTTATGGTACCATGAGGGATGTAGCATCACCAAGTGCCCGTGTCTCTCGTTTCATGGTGAGTACCACTTTGGGGACAGTTAGAGGGACATGATTGTATTTCTATACAGTACTTTGCTAACACTAAAACTACAGTAAAAATAAAAGTTACAAGATTCATGGCTTTGCTAGCCCTAGAGAGACCAATTGCCTCCAGGCTTCTAATTTGTGTTCTTTTTAAACAATGGAAGATAAAAATGCCCTTGGCTGATATACTGTTCCCTGTAGCCACAGGGTAAAGGCGCACTGAATTCTTTAGTGCTGACTCGTACCCTCCATTTCACATTAATGGCACAATGAAACCCATTACAGATGCCTGTACTGTGCATGATGCACCAAAGGCAAACATCACACCACAGCTGTCAGGTTGCAGGAGTGAGACGTAGTAATGCATGCTGTTACCACGGTGCCTCCTGCTGCCAGAACATTACAAATAGGATGAATTATCTGATGTGCACTCAAGTAATTTTACACAGCCTGCTTAGAGATTATTTTTATGGGAGCCTCCAAGTTCTCCTTGGAGAAATTCAGGTGAGTACTTAAAGTGATTCTCACTATCAGAATACTGAAAAGACGACACTTGACAGACTGATAGCAACTAGAAAAGTACCTGTTCTGTGTACTTTGCTACAGTCCAGATTTCCCAATCCCATTACACAGTTACACTGGCCTATTAAGGATCATTCAAACTAAGAATAACTCACCAAACAAGTACTCATTTTCCAAGCTGTGGTTTTAAAATCCCAGATAACTCAAATGCTGGCAGGAAGTATAAATCTTATCAAGTAAGCCAGAACATTACAAGCAGTTTTCAGGAGGCCTTCTGTTATACATCGTAATGCTCTGACACCATTCTGAACTCAAGTTGTATCTATTCCTGAAACACCCCAACAGAGAAATAAAACCTTACAACATAAACAATTTTCTATATATATATAAATTATAAATATATATAGAGAGAGTAAAATAGTTAAGGAAAAAAATTAAATCACCACTAGAAGTCAGTGTTTATACCTAACTAAAATGATAGAAAGCAGTGCAAAATTCGCAGAGGTCAGGCTGCCTGCACCTCAGAAACACAGCACTTTGTGGGCTTAATAGTCAAGTTTTGCAGCTGAGGCTAAGTTTATATTTTCCAGACACAAAAGGCTATGTTTTCACAATTGTGATCTCATTGAGTTGCTGAAAGCAGGATGTTCAGTCCGAAGTGATCAAGCATCATCACAGCTTTGTTCTCATGCAAGTCACAAGGACACGCATTTCCCTTTAATCCCAGCCAACTGAGTTGAAAAGCACATGAAATGGGAAAATAAAAGCCAGGTGAAACAAATAGATCTTTCTGACAAATGGTTACAAAACAAAGCTTCACATAAGCTTTGACCTGCATTAGCCAGAAAACCCTGTGAGAACAAGAAGCCTCAAAGGAGGTACAGTACTATAGAAAACAAGTCCAGTCACCTAAAATTCAGTGCTGAACTTTAGCATCTGAAGAAAATTGAAGTCAACTTCTTGATTCATCTGCTAGAGACTTAACTCCAGGTTTTGTCATTGACATGTCTAGTATTGGACAACAGAATTTTTATTTGATCTTTTAGACAAAAAAGATCATGACTAACACTTTAAAAAGTTAATCTTTTTTTAAAAAGTTAATCAATCTTTAAGTACTAAATATTAATTAGCTACAGTGGTAACAAAGAAATTTTATTTTTGCATTGTGTGGTTAAATACAAATTTATACCCATCATGACATTCTTAGCAGCACTCCCGTTTTGGCTCAGATCAGCTGCATGATGACGTATACCTTTTTGATCTCAACTATTTACAGATAAAGCCTTGAAAGAACTGCTTGCTTCTTATTCAGGTCTAACTTTGACTGGCTTGTGTTACTTGCCAGCAGCTGCAAGCGTATTTGTAGAAAAAAATCAGATGAAATACTGTAAAAGAAATCCTACAGAAAGTATTCCTCCATACCCAAAATACCTTTCCTTCATAATTTTTGGAAAGTTCCCTAAAAACTGGAGAGGTGAGTGGGGAAAAAAGGACACAAAACCTAGACTGTTTATTTTTTCCTAGACTTTGAAGGATTTAATCATTTCTTAAGCAAAATAAAGTAACACTGGCATGAATTTATTAGTTTGTCCTAGTGTTGTTACCTTATGTTCTAAACTGCAGCAGCATTCATTCTCATGCAGACAGACCTGTAATATTCCTACAGCTCTGACACAGACTATGCTTTCTGCACACACATTCCACTGTTTCAAGAGTAACAACTTTGGGGCCTCAGGATTGAAGTCTACCAGTATCAGGAGGCTTATCTGAATCATTGAATTATCATTTATGATCATTATACAAATGCTTATCCACACTGATGAAATCTTGCAGCTAGCAATCATGCTCTAAATGTATTTAGATGTGTGCATGTGCATATACTGTGAACATGGCACAAAAAGACAATTTCTGGAGGTGAAGAATAGTTATGTGCTTGGTCACTGAACTCTAAGTTCCTCTAAAATAAGTTATGGTTACTATGAAAAGTTTCCCATAAAGCACTAGTGTCTTTCAAGATGTAGTGTCTGGACATGCAGTTATAGCCTACTTTTATATTGATTTATTGTCCTAATATGGTTTGAGATATTGTAATGTTATTTTGTCTTGCATTATACCACACAAGCATTTTTACCTGTGTGGCTGCATAAGAGACCACACGATGGCACTGTGTAATCAGTTTCAGTGCCTTAATTACAGGAACTTATGTAAAGTTAAGCTTGAACTCTCTCAGCTCATTTGAACTGGTAGATACAGGAAGTTAAATTAAGTTGTTCCCTCACTTTAATTGTTAACCCTAACTTTATAGTTAGGTCTCAACACCCATGGCTGGCAGAATATACCCAAACTTTGATCTCAGCCAAGATGGCCCAGCTAATTTTAATGCTTATCACTGAAGAAAGGATCTGCAGAAATCTGAAGTCTCTGTACAGAATTGCCTTTAATCATGTCCTTTTTTTTTTTGTTAGATGTCCTTCTGATTTTTTAAAAACTTTCTCGCCCTTGGCTTGAAACTAGAGAAAGAATAGCTGTTGTATACTTCATTGGTATTTAACACTGCCTGATACCAAACAAGTTTGAGGAAAAAACAATGATTATCTACTTTTATTTCAGATCTGATAATTCAGAAATAGCAAATTTCTATGCCTACCAGATTAAAGGTTGGAAATTGTCTAGTTACACATTCCTAAAGGTTCACCTGCCTCCTGATGAGTAAACAGCAGTAAGGAGATGAAACTTGAGGAACATCTAAAGCTAGGGAACAGTTAAAACAGGTATTCTTTGCTCTGCCTGTTACACACGTTCAAAGACTGAAAAGGGTTTTCACTACCTGTTACTGTGTAGCAGGGCAAACCCATTCCCCTCAGCACCTACAAACCAGACATTGAACACACAGGGGTTCCTTCACTCCAGTCAGGTAGTGTTCCAGGGTGCCCAGGCTCTCTCTGCAAAACCCAGCAGCGCTGTGCTCCACAGGAGCATAGCAAGCTGCCTAACAGTTCTGAACATGCTACAAGCTGTTGGCTCCTAAGCTCATTTTAAAGACTCACTACAGCATAAAAGAAGTCAGAGGCCTGCTTGTGAGAAATACTCTAAGAGCTGTTCTCTGAACAGTCTTCACTATGTCATATTTCCTCATTTTTTTGGTTGGGATCTATCCATCACTTTCCCTCCATCCCTATGCAGTCATAAAAACTACATTCTGGAAATCTATCTGTAGTCTCACATTCCTGACAACCTGCTCAGAATCTCCATGTGTGTTGAGTGGCAATAGCAGCATCACTCCTTAACAGAATTCAATAAAAACAACAGCCTACAGAACATAAGGGCCCTAATTACAAACATTAGCACTGTGTCATTGTGCCCTTTCAGCTGTGCAGTAAAAAAAAAATAGAATGTTTAGCTACTTAATATTTTCCAAACTGGGAGCAAGCTGTAGAATGCCTGTCTAGGTACTAGATTAGTGATAGGCACAAGGAGGGAAAAGAACAAAGGCAGATTTTGACACATCAGTAGAACCTACAGACCACAGCAAATTCTAGCATTTTTTCAATACCTGCCTTCAAGGGATTCTGAGGCAGTGAACAGAATATACGAGTGCTTGTAGAAGGCATACCACTAGTACTGGATGTACTTTTTTTAGTTCACCTTTACGTAGGAGCAAACTATCGCACATCGCTTAATGAGACATCTTTGTGTAATGCTGGCATAAAGCCTGGCATGCTAGTGTCTTACCTACTACAGCAGTCATCCTGGTGTTTGCAAAGTACCACCATAGAAATGGACAGCACTTTCTTAGAAAGTTGACTTCTGTGCACAGGAGATGGGAAGAAAGGGCTAAGGTTTGAAAAGGTAGCTATCCTACCCAGTATTATGCCAGAACGATGTCAGAAAGTCTCAAAAGCCACTAACCTGGTCTCATTAAACTGCTTCTCTTACACCTACTTGCCTCCAGCCGTGGAATAAGTCATCTGAAGTACATACCTACCAACCACAAAAACACAGCTGTGGAGAAGTTTCCATCCCTTATTTGCCAGCCACAATTACATTAAGTTTGACATGGTTGTTCCTGTTCAGGATACTAGAGCTCAGGTGCCCCATGGAAGAGCAGAAAGACCTCCCATCTTAGCAAATCACCAGAAAACAGTCACAGCATTGACTCGTGGTAAGGATGAGCTGAACAGGCTGCTGGAATTCAAGTAGATCAGAGTACTCCCCAGAAACTATAAATGCAAGTTAAATCTCAAGGCCAACTGCTAATTTCATCTGCAAAACTGGAAGTGTAAGAAATTTAGTAGTGGGTAGGATTCCTGACTCTCACTAGGAACTCTGCTCCTGAACTGACTTCTTGCTGCCTAGAGGAAAAATAAAGATCAGAAGTACAGCTGTATGCATTAAGCAAGTAACATCACTTGCTATTAATTTAGCCTTGTCTCCGGCACACCAGTTTGCACAGACATCGCAAGTGATCATACTGCTTCTTTCCCCCTGAACTTCAAGGAGCTGTTCATAGAAGAATCGCCTGTACAAGCTTCATAAAACTTACACTAAGATGGAGTAGCCTATTGCAACCCTAATGAAGTAAAGTCACCTCAGACCAAGTTTTATCCAATGCTTGATAGCAGCCAACTGTAAGTCATACCACCTCCAAGGCTGACATGTCTTAAACCATTATGAAAAGGAACTGAGACCATTACAAGTGTGAAAGAAGAAACTATTGAATTTGCACTTGTGACATGAAGGATGAGGGTTCTTCCATCCTTGCCTCACACAGCATAGACAATACCAACAGTGAAAGCCACATAATGCAGTGACAATTAGAAGATTAAGTGGAAGTACACATCTGCATAAGGATCTAAGATGCCCTCCCAGACAACCACTGAGAAGAGCAAACATGTGCAGGAAGTAAGAGTGTCAGAGCAGTACCAGCTCTAGTAATTTGCATTATATCAAAAATGATTTCATGTGTGCAGCTTTCATAGCTTGTCAGATAGCCTTGTTTTCAAAGCAGTATTTTACTACCTGCATCTTATGCACTTGGTATATTAGCTCTACTGAAAAGAGAGAAGTCCTGTATTACACACATTAAACTAGCCTTTATTAAAAGTTTAATTAAAAATATAGAACTCAACAGAAACTTCAGAATATGCTTTTAAAGCTCATAGGTTCATAGGTGGCATATCAATGATCTCATCCAGTGTAGAAATGAAGTCAGTAGTTGATTGTAGCAAGTCTGAAAGTTAGAAATAGAGCAAATCAGTTTCTCATGAAGCCCAAAATTTTAGTCTCATACAAGCTAGCTCCTAGTGAGTTTGCATAAGCCACTTGAATGACTATGGGAAATACTGTTGGACAATTCGTCCTAACTAGTCATTTAGCAATACACTGCAGAAAGCTACACAGCAATATGGCTTTGAGACCACTGTTAGTGGAGTTGACCAGTTAAATTCAGCCTGGCTATACACCAAGAGCTGCTTGATATAAGTGTCCTATTCTGGCGCTTATGACAGCAGTGACAGTTCACTCTTGCAGCCAACTAGCTTTCCTCCCAGACCACTAATGAGCACTGTATGCACTGAAACTCGTGCTGGTTTTCCACTTACTAGACTCCCATGACATCTCTTCAGTCTTCACAGGTGAAGGAACCATGTTCAGAGGTTTTTCAGAGGTGCTTGTAAATATCTGGAGAGGAGCACCATACAGGTTGATATCACTTACTCTGTACTCTTCAGGAAGATCAAAATTCTCAAAGTCTGTTTGGGAGAGACACTAGTATAGTAACAGCGCACAGTAGCATGGGAAGCTGCAAGTCATCCTAGATTAAATGAAGTGAAAGTAGTTCCAGAACAGACTCAGTCTGTTAGTTACATCTTACAGGGTGCTTATTTGCAGCTACACCTTAGCTGCCCACAAAATCTTCTATGCTAACACTTAAAGTGTATGTAACTGCTAGTGTAAAGCAGGAGCTTTTAGGAATTTCTTTTCAATCACTACACTGTCAACTACATCAAGCAGCACATACGTTTAAACCAATACTAAAACAGTCTTCAGTACAATAGCTTTTGCACATTTACTTCAGCATAACCTGGACTGTTTGAAGGACTGAGATAGCTCTCCCCATCACAGAGATGAACAGTTTTAGAAGTTTCAACTATTTTATCCTACAGAGTAGGGATTTCTCTTCAGTTCCAGAGTACCGTCTTGGCATACACTCTTAGGAGAAGTCTACATTCAAGTAGCCCTTTATATAGTTGCCTGCTAGATGCCATTTAATGAATTAAGAACTATAACTTGGTTATTTGGAACTAGCTTCCTGCCACTATAACAGACATGGAGACTACTACATGTTTGGAGCACAACTATTGCAGTTAAAACATTCAAACACAAATGAGCTTCAAAAAACAGTAAATGCCCTTATGCTTAAGAATGGACTCTGGAGAAGCACATCATCAGGTTGTTTACCACTGCAGCTTGGCCAGTCTTACAGTGTCAACCCTTAAAGCCTGAGTCTTTGTTTTAATAATTACCCCAAGAGTTCTTACCTCCAGGATCATAGCAAAATATTTTTTCTATTTCAGGGAAGGGTTCTTCAAGTATCACATCCTGGCTCTCTAATCCAGCAGTCTTTTCAGCAACCTTAACAAGAGAAAGATACATTACTTGAGCTAATCTGTTTTTTCAATGTAGTATCCTTTTGTCTATAAAGCTGTCCAGCACAGAAAAGACAAGAACACTGTCATACAGTCCTCAGTTACATCTAAATTCTAACACCTTCAATGCAAAGTAGCTGAAGCATTTGCCCTTACGCTGCTTCGCTTTTGTAACTGTACCATATGCACTGGCAACAAATCTCTGCTGTACAACATTTAGGCTCATTATATTAAAGCCCTGCTAATTAAAATGTGAACAAGACAGTAACTCAGGCAACATTTTCTCTAGAGCCACTTCTTTACCTTTACATATTCACTAAGCTGTTGCATGCCTTGTATCTATGTAGGTAAGCCCTGCACCCCTTCCTTCCTTCCCACCCACCCTTATGGAAGGCAGTTGTACTTACTTTCTTTGCAGTGCAAGGTTGATTTTTCTGTCTCATCTGCTCTTTCTTGCTTGTGACTCCTACAGTCCTATTCACATTTCCAAGAGCCTTTCTGACAGAGTGTGATGTGGCTGGAGATGTTTTAATTGTTTTTTTAGGAAGTGGCGTACTGACTTGAGTTCTTTCAGACAAGACTTTTGCTGGGGGGAGGAAAGAGCAAGCTTTAGCACCATGTCAACCCTAAAGCCTGCTTCATTAGGTACACATGCTAGAAAGCAAATTGTCATTCTCTACTTATAATTCAGAAGCATAAGCCCTCTCTGTGAAAGGCAAGTAATTTTCACTTTCATAACAATTGATAAGCTTAGTTTTATTTTTATATCTAATTAACCAGTTCTGCTCTCTGTTCAAATTGGTGAATAATGAAACCCAATTCATGCACCTTACTCTGTTCCCCACTACTTTAGCAGGGCATATACGCACATGATCCTGAAGGGCGTCTTAATTGATTCTTAGCAGCACCAACTTCACCGTTCTCCTTATCTAAGAAGATTAGAGTTGTCATCTTCAGGCTGGTGAGACCACTCTAGAAAGGCATACATAAAGAGAAGAAATCAGTTCTTATCATTTCTTTCAGCACAGCGCAGTTTTTAAACAGCGCTACAGGCAACAGAGCTGGTTCTGAGATGAGGAAGATGAGAAAAATCATTCGGCTTTTGTCATAGACAGTACTGAGGTTTCTGAGTGGAGAACGACACACTTCAAGTCACAGGAGCTTGACTACAGACTTATGGCTGAAGGTATCCAAGCACATAGCAAGGTCACAGCCCCCATGGATTTGAGAAAGTTGCAAGGTCTCCCTAACAATCCTACGCAGCAAGGCCGATATCTCCGGGTCACTGCCTCGCTTTTCTATGGCGTTTATTGCTGCTTATCCCACAAAGGCGAGTAATACCGTGAGGGCAGCGAGGCCCTAGCACGGGCTGCCCGTAGAAGCTGCGGGTGCCCCGGCCCTGGAAGTGCCCACGGCCAGGCTGGGTGGGGCCCTGAGCAACCCGACCTGGTGGGAGGTGTCCCTGCCCATGGGGGAGCGCCCGGCGCTACCTCGCCGTCCCCTCCCAGCGCCTGCCCGAGACGCTCTCACTGCGCGCCGCCTAAGGCCCGGAGCCCGAGCAGGCCCACTCCCCCTCACCTGGGGCGGGCAGCAGCAAGTCCCCCGGCTGCAGTAGCGGCGCTGACTATGAGGCACCGCCCTCCCGCCGCCAGCTTTTAAATCGTCTCCGCCTCTCCCATTGGCCGCTTCGACTAACGCTCAGGCACCCGATTGGCTCAGCAGCGCTAGCGGGCAGGGCAGAACCGGGCAGGAGCGAGCCCGCCCCCGACGCCGCCGCGTTGCTGCGGAACCGGCGTGAGGCCGCCGCGGGGGGCGGTGCCTTTAAGGGGTGGGGCTCGAGGAGGAGCCGCGGTGCATGGTGGGGGTGGCGGCGCGGCGCTGCGGCCTAGCTGGGAGACGGGCGGCAGGGAGGGCTGGGGGCGGAAGGGGTGGCGTGTCGCTGCGTCACCGCGTCACCGCTCCGTCACCTCGGTGGTGTGGAGGGGCCCGTGGCGTCGCTGGAGGAGGAGGAGAAGGGCGGAAAAACGACGAAGTGAAGCTGCGCGAGGCGTGCTGCCCGGCGGCGTCGGGCCGGCTCCGTGCGGGGGTCTCGGTTGGAGGCACACAAAATGGCGGCGGGGGCGGCCGCCAGCGGCGCCGCGGGGGGCCCGGGCGAGGTGGGCCTGGAAGAGCCCAAGAAGATGACGAGGGAAGACTGGAGGAAGAAGAAGGAGCTGGAGGAACAGAGAAAGCTGGGGAACGCGCCTGCTGAAGTGGACGAAGAAGGGAAGTAAGTCTTGTTAGCGCGCTGGTTAAAGGGGCAGGCCGCAAAGCGGTCTTGTTGGCCGCGGGATGGCAGCGCTCTGGGGGGCGCACTGCGCTGCGGGAGGGAACTGCGCGATTCCGTGAATTTACTTAGAACGTTCCGGCCTTCCTCAGAAAACCGGCGTTTCTGCTTCCAAAACGGAGTGTTCGCTGTTTACCCGGTCTGTTAGGGTGCTAGCCCAATAAATCGACGTTTACCTGATCTGTTGGGTGCTGCCCCCCTTATGCGAGCCCCTACAAGGGGTGTTTTACAAGGGGTGTACACAGAGTACTGGGGGACTTTACAGGTTGTTTGTTCCTTTTCTCTGTGGCATCTACAAGGCCCCTGCTCACCATCCCATGGCCTCCGGAAAGAGAAGCATTAATATTCTTGTCCTCAGTAACTGCGTAGAACGAAGTATTTAGTTTGGAGTCAGGAGTTTAAGTGAATTAATGGTAACAAAATCTCAAGGAAGTCTGTTTACATACTTGAGATGACCTTACTTACGGCATTATAGTTTCAGTGATTATCATCACTTTTAAAGCATTGAACTTAATGTAAGAGTTATTTGTTAGGCTAAATTGCGAGATGTGGGTTTTTTTTTTTCCTGCGCCACGTATTTATTTCATGACATCTTTTACAGAGATATCAATCCTCATATTCCTCAGTACATTTCTTCAGTGCCATGGTACATAGATCCTTCTAAGAGGCCTACGCTAAAGCATCAGAGACCCCAGCCAGAGAAGCAGAAACAGTACAGCTCTTCTGGAGATTGGTACAAACGAGGAGTTCAAGAGGTGTGCAAAATGTTTTTGTCCTAAAATAAAGGTTTTGTTTGAGGAAATAAGAGTCATTGACATCCTGCAATTTCTGGGTCTGTGTTTTTGGGGCGGGCAAGAGCTGGGAATTTGTATTCAGCAGGCATGTTCCTGTGTTTGGTGATAAACAAAATAAGCATTTTGGGTTTGGCTAGAGCATATGTGCTTTAGTGGCATTGAAAAAAATGAATTAGTTGATGGAAACACATATATGAATGTTGCCACAAACTTGTACAGTGCTTGTCTTTTCTGTTGTTTAGCATGCAATAGCTACCAGATACCGTAAAGGGGCTTGTGAGAACTGTGGTGCGTTGACACACAAAAAGAAAGACTGCATGGAGGTAAACTTGACCACTGTTGATGTTTTAATGGCTTTGAAAACAACATGAGTTCTAATCTTAATGAAAAATAGCTAGCTAAAGTAAAAAACTACTATTTTGAAAAAGTTACTTTAAAAAAGGTTACAAGTATCAAAATTCTGTTTGAAAGATTCTAAAACAATAGTTATGTAGGAGAAACAAGAGAAAAGTGAAGAAAAAAATAACTACTGTTCAGGGTGGTGTTCATCATTTCTGTTTGTGATAAGCACTAAAATAAAAGGTAAAAGCGTTTGGCTTTTAGTTCATGTTAATTTACTTTAACTCAGATGCTGCTGTGGCTGTCTGTTTCACGTCAGCTAGAAGCAGTCCCCAGAAACTATTTTAATCGCTTCTTTAACTGTTGAAAATTGAGTCAGTAATTGGTATTTTTGAGTCAGTTGTATTACTTTAAAATACAGAACTGAACTGCTCACGTTTACTTAGAATTTGGAGGCTAACAGTTTTGAATTTAACTTGAATTTTTTTATAAATTTTATATAAATTGATATTGTTTTTAAAGGTGTGTGTCTTAGCAAGCAGCATATTCCAATCTAATTGACCGATGCATTTATTTATTTATTTATTCAGAGACCCAGGAAAGTTGGAGCAAAATACACAGGCATGAATATTGCACCAGATGAACATGTGCAACCTGAACTGATGTTTGATTACGATGGAAAGCGAGATCGTTGGAATGGCTATAACCCAGAAGAGCACATGAAGATTGTAGAGGAATATGCCAAGGTTGATCTGGTGCGTAGGTTATATAGTTTATAGCTTATAGTTTACTGGGAAAAGTTCAGTGTTTGGCTTCACTAGGTGGAGGAGTGCTTGCTACGTGCACTGTTAATGTTGGACCTTGTGCGGTATTCATAATGGAAAGCGAGGTAGATTCTGTGTTTGATAGCAAAACTTCACTTGAACTGAAAGTTAAAATCAGAACAGACAACTGAGTACGGGTCTGCAATAAATGAAGTGTCTCTCCAGATTGCTTACCTTTTACTAGACAAGTTGTGGAGTTTATTAACCAAGATGCACATTAAATTGCAGGCAAGAAAGGAATTTCTAAGCTGTCTTTACTACCTAGAGTCAATAAAGCTGTATTTGTAAGCTCATTCATATTTTTGTTACTTAAGAATCCTTTTTCTTTCCGCTGTGGAGCAGGGAACTATTTGTACGTGTCTCTGTGGTTCAGTGATGTCAAATGCATGTGAAAAATCAATTCATGCTGCTTTAAAATGTCATTTTAGATGATAGAATTTGATGGTTCCTGTGTGAATCATAAATGCTTGCAGCATCTGTCATGAACTACCTTAAGCACCGAAATTCCTAACTAGATTATGAGGACACAATAATAAAGCATAGTTGTTGTTAAAAACTACTGAACTAAAATAAGCTGTGTGTTCTTCAATTACGATGGACGTAGTAATGGTATAGCTGCATAAGCTCTGGTAAATTGGTTTATTTACCAATGTAATATAAAACAGTAAAGTGGTTAGTATATGTAGTTTCCTTGAGGCTCTACAAGCAGTGTGGTTAAGCATAGGTGTCGAGGAGACTATCTCTAGGCTGCTGTTTTTTGTTTTTTTTTTTACGAGCACCCAAAGAATTAAATGTCTGGTTTCTTATAGTAATGGATAGATTTTAAATGGCTGCGATCACGGGAAATGCTTATGATGTTACTACATACTTGCTATTAAAAGGCAATATTAAAATAAATGCATTTGCGTGATATGCAGGCCAAACGTACACTGAAGGCGCAGAAGCTTCAGGAAGAGTTAGCATCAGGAAAGTTGGAGCAAGTGGTAAGTAAATCAAACTCCTAATTTATTTTTGTTTAGGCTGAGTGAAAATAGGACAGGTTACTTCTCTGATGCTTTTATTCTCTGTACTTGTTTTTCTACTGCTTTTTATACTCTTCAGTAATTTAAAGCTCTTCCTAGCACCAGCTTATTTTGTCACATACAAGAATTCAGAATACCTTCTTCTAAATGACATTACTTGCCTTTTGGGCAAAAATTCCTTTTGATTATTAATCTTCTAAAATTAATGATGTGGAATTTTGGCTCAGAAAGGTTGTTTTCCGTGTAATTCAGTTCACACAGACATGTTTTAAGTATTTAAGGACTGTTTTGTCTGATTGATGTTGGAGCACTGATTATTATGCGGATTGTTTTAGTAATGCTTAGTATAAATAGGAATAGGAAGGTATTTTCTTTATCTTAAACCCAAACTTGTTTCTTCTTCAGTCATTGCTTTGACTACTTGCAGTGTGTCTGATTATTTGAAGGCTGAACATACGTATCTACTTCCCTCTGGCATGTAACTGAAGAGTATGCATCTTCTGTTAACTTCTACAGGCTCCCCTTAGATTATAGGCACCACTTTTGATAATCTTTGATACAAAATTCGGATTTTTAAAGTCATTTATGATAATATTCTAAGTTTATAAAGTGGTGAAAAAGCAGAGATTGTTACTGGTCAGAAGTATTTTTTTTTAATTGGTATTCTTAAAAAAAAACAATTTAAAACCACCATCAACTAATAGACCACATATGATTGGGTCCCCATTTTCCATGATTATCACCTTTCATTTTGTCACTAGATGGCAGAATGAACTAAATTTCTGACCCAACACAAAATACAGACTACTGATCTTACGGGTAGAAAGGTGTTTTTTGTTTGGTTTTGATGCCTGTATTCACCACAAACATTTTTAGCTTCCATATACTTTTTTTTTTTTTTGGACAGCTTTGCCATGGCAATTACTCTCAGGTTAAGGGCTAAACAGGTTAATAAAAAATCTGGCTGCGTTTTGCTAGATTACCAAGCGTGAATCAGAAGCCATAATTTATTCCTGTCAGTCCTAACAAAATACTTGCATACATATCTCTTTAATGTAGATTTTTTTAAGCTTTTAGAGGTGAATCTTAGTTATATTTACATGATATGAAATATTCTAGTCTAAAACCATTAGTTTTCAGAGGTATAACAAGCTTTAGATCACAGTGACAGTTCAAAGCCTTTGCAAGAAAAGCAAATTCTAGAAATGTGGTTTGTAATCCAGTGAAAAGGTCTCCAGCTTGTGTCTGTGATAGTGATACTTACCAACTCTATTTTAGAATATTCAAAATGGAGTGATCTTTGTGCATTTTGCACTACAAGTGCATTGTATTTTTGCAACCAGCCTCAAAGCTCTGCTTTGATTGGTCTTTATCTCCCTGCCGTTTTTCCTATCTGCACTGTCTTGTCTTCTCTTCTTCTCTGCTGATGTGCTCTTTGTTTGCTGCAGAACTCCCCAAGACACCAGTGGGGAGAAGAGGAACCAAATTCCCAGACAGTAAGATGATTACCCACTGCATCACACCATGGGCAGGAAAAAAAGACCCGTAGTTAGTGGAATAGCAAAACAAGGGTGGTGTAAGGGTTTCAGTGTTGGGTTCATGCCACCGGTTGTCTGTTCCCTTTTGGAAGAGGTCGTTGGATTTCATCGAGGGTTTTTTGTTGAAGTCACACGTGTTGTCAAACCTTAGGGGTGCAAGCAAATAACATTGTTATTTGCATGGTATATTTTGCCCTAGATAACTATTGTTTTAATATTGTCACAGTTATATTTTTGTAACTGGAGGAAATGGAAGTCCCTTAATCAGTATTTCTGAAATGCTGAGTGTATCTGCATGATAGATTTGCATGCTTAGGCCCATTTTTTTAATGAAACCACTAAAATCAGATTCTTGTACTTGTCTCTGAGAAGTTTTCTGTTTCTCTCCTCAGGAAAGAGAACGTAACAGTGAAGATGAAGATGAAGATAAATATGCAGATGACATTGATATGCCTGGGCAGAACTTTGACTCTAAAAGACGTATCACAGTCCGAAATTTACGTATTCGGGAAGATATTGCAAAAGTGAGTAAAGAACTTTATTTTTTCCTTTTATATTCATATTAGTTAATTTTAAAACTCATACCCTCAATTATTAGTGTGTTTGAGGGTTTAGAGGTTAAAGTCTGTCCACAGTTTTCTTCCTGCTCATGTTATAACTTCTTCAAGGTCTATCTTGTGCACAGATATTCCGTTATTTTAAAATGTCTAATTTGGGGGATACAGCAGTAATTTCAATTCTTTAAAAATCATATATTTTAATCGAATATCTTTTATGTTGTATGTTTGTGTTGTTTTTGTCCCCTAGTACCTAAGGAATCTAGATCCAAACTCAGCTTATTATGATCCCAAAACAAGAGCGATGAGAGAGAACCCATATGCCAATACAGGCAAGAATCCAGATGAGTAAGTTAAAACAGGGTCATGCTTGTGTACCCAACAAAACTGTCACAAAGGAGACTGCTCTAAAAGTTTTGTCTTTTATTTCATATCTGTGTGTCTTTTTATTAATGAATCCCTAGTCAGTTACGGATAGAAGAGTCTTTCAATAATGCTTTACAGTAAACATGGAAAAAATGTTTTATTTATTAACACTTTATTGGTTTTAGTATATAAAAGTAGTGTGTTAGTGATAGTGGGCTTTAATCCTCAGGGATGCAGGAACTACCATTTTGTATACTAATTGATATAGATCAAGGATTAGAACACTGTTGTATGTAGAAGAGATAATGGTAAACAGTAATGTTGTACACGTAAAGTATTTTCAGTAATGGATCTAAATTTCAACCCCTTTTTTGTTGGGATGCATTCAGCCCTGGAGACTGGCCTGGAGTATCTGTGGTATCTGACTAAATGCCTGAACTAGGATCAAAAGCTCTCTGTGTATTAATGGAGTCTGCACAGAAAAAGTCTGAAAACTTTGGCATTGTCTAGATAGACAATTACAGAGTGCCACAGGCAGGCTTTGGGTTGTACATAAGGCTGTCTCGCTTAAAACCCAAGTCAAGCACTTGAGCTGTGACCCTGCCTTGACCCATGTTGCTCTGTGGACATACAGGGTAGACAGGCTGTGAGTAGAAATGTTTTTCAGGGTACTGTAATTGGATTAGCTTGCTGCCTGAAATAGAATGGCAGTGGCTAAATGCTAGCAAATAATGCTCTTTCCACCTCTCTCTGTCTCCAGCAAGAATAATGCCAGTCAATTTTATTTTCAGATGAAGGTGCTTTCATTTCTCTCCAGAGTTGTAATTTGACCTTTGTTCAGTCTGTGTTTCTGTAACAGCACTGCAGACTAAGCTTTTCAGAGTGGCTTTGGGAGATGAAAACAGTGGGAAACTGAATTGTCAATGTTATTTCATTTTCAGCCTGCATTCCATCTGCCCTTTGTCAACCTCTACAAGGGGTGTGCAAAAGGTAACAGGGCAGTAAAGCTATTTCCTAGCTTGAAATTGGCTGAGCAGAAGGAGAGATTCACAAATCCAAAAGCAGAGGTCAGTGCTACAGAATCACGTACCACTTGTGCAATTACTGTGCAATTAGGCCCAGGCCTGACTCATGGTATCCCAGACAGCTCTAAGACCCTGTAGCATGAGTACTCTAAAGTGCCGTCTAATACTGTCGTGACTCTATTGTGAGCCTAGACTTTAATTTCATGTATTGAACGAATGCTTCTCTCCCTCCGTTTGTAACTCAGGACATAAGGGAAAATTTTACTTTCCTGTTGGTGTTATATGATTTGCTTAAAAGAAACTCATGTTATCTGCATGCTAAAAATAATATTGTTCTTTCCTGCAGAGTTGGTTATGCAGGTGACAACTTTGTTCGTTACACTGGAGATACCATTTCAATGGCACAGACTCAGTGTAAGTGTTTATTTTTCTGTGGTTTCATGGGGTTTGTTTTTTTGTTCTGTTTTTAAAGAATGGATTTTAAAGACTTAAGTTAGCAACACTTTTTTTTGCAAAAGAGAAATCTTTCTAGATTTAAATTGTCTTTCAAACTATTAGAAAATTAAAGATAATAATTTGAATGTATTTTTGAGAATAAACATTGCTTCTTGTGAACACAGTGTTTGCTTGGGAGGCTTATGACAAAGGCTCAGAAGTGCATCTTCAAGCGGACCCTACAAAATTAGAGCTACTCTATAAATCCTTCAAAGTGAAAAAAGAAGATTTCAAGGCACAGCAGAAAGAAAGCATCTTAGAGAAGGTAATAGATGTTTGGTTTTATTTAATAAGAATTCTGTCGAGTTTGAATTCTGGTTCTTAGGGAACAAATACATGCTACTACTACTACTGCTATGTGAAAATGCATCAGCTGTTCTGATGAGCTTTATTGTGTGTATATATATAATCTCATATATTGGATTCATTATATTATTTAATGTAGGAACCTTTGAAGATCTGCTAGTGTTTCTTTGGATTACTGAGAGGTCTTCCCTTAACTGTCAGAATTTCTCTAGTGAAAAATCCGACACCAGTATGTAGGAGGAATCCAAATCTTAGATGCAAGTTTGGCGGGGGGAGGAACATACTGCTCTGGTTATACCAAGGTTGTATTTTTCCACCTTTTGGTTTGGTCTGAAAAGTTTTCCCGCTTAGAAATAATCTCTAAAGTAAGAAATATTACCGGTGTAATTCTTCAGGAATAGAAGAAAACATCAGTGGCCCTGAGAGGACACATAATTCTCTTAGCTATTCACTAAAGATTAAATTGTCTCTACCCACTTCTTTTGTGTTGTATTTTGTTCTAGAGGTGTGGACAGAGAAGGCACCAAAGATGAAATTTTTTTAATGTGTGCTTAACTACATAGACTGTTTTTTTTTTTTTGCTAAACTATCATATGTCATTTCTTTTGTATTATAGTATGGAGGACAAGAACATCTAGATACCCCACCAGCTGAATTGCTGTTAGCTCAAACAGAAGATTACGTGGAGTATTCTAGACATGGGACAGTTATCAAAGGACAAGAGAAAGCTATTGCATGTTCTAAATATGAAGAAGATGTGAAGATCAACAACCATACAGTAAGTACTTACTTGAAGTAAATATATATATACATGAAGTAATATATATACACACATACATACATATATATAGATATATACACATACATATATATATATATATATATCCAAAAAAAAAAAAAAAAAACTTCCTTTGGAAGGGAAAGAGGTGTAGTAGATGCAGTGCAATATAGTTAAAACACCAAGTAGATAAATTTCTCCCTCCCTAAATTGTGACACACTCTTCAACTAAGGAGGAATTTTAACTTCTCCTGATTGCAGTGTGAATGAATTTGAGGAGTTGTGATGGCCATCTTAAATGGAAGGGGAAGTTGCTGTGTTTTGTTTTTTTTTTTTTTTTTTGAAACCACACCTGTAAGACTAACGTAAAATTGCAAAAGTGTTTCTCATAACTTCCCCTTCTGGACTGTTTGAATAGGTTGCTCATCAGGAAATGAGGAAATGATGTCAGGAATAATTTGCAGCCTGCTTCTTATGGGAGTATTATTATAGATGTAACTGCTGTGGTGTCTTTTCTTGCAGTGCATTTGGGGTTCATACTGGAAAGAAGGCAAGTGGGGTTACAAATGCTGCCACTCATTTGTCAAGTACTCATACTGTACAGGAGAAGCTGGGAAAGAAATTGCTGTAAGTATTGTCTTTTTTTAATTACTTGAGTAGAGCTAGAAGGCATTCATCTGCATAAGCTTTAGGTGGTTTTGCTTTTTTTAACTTGTCCTTCCCCTTTCAAACATGCTTTGTAAATGGATATCCTCTCCCTTTTCTGTTTGTATAGAATACTGAAGCAAGCTTACTAGAAGAGCAACCCAGAGAGGAAGAACACATGACAAAACCCAAAACACTGATGGAGGTGAGTTGTTTACCTTTTTAAGGGACGTATTTTTCCTCAGCATTTTGCATGACCCGAACATATGTATAACTACAAGATTATGCAAGTCATTCTAAGGAGTCTAAAAATCATTAAACTGAATTACTGTGTCATTTACATCTCTGTTCAAAACTAAACTCTCAAAAATCCCTACTGTCTACTAATGCTATGATGGCTTGAAATTAGTTCATAGAATCGTAGAATATTGCTACTGTTCACTAGCTGAATCTTAACTGCTGTTGTTTTTCGGCCTTAAAGATCCACCAAGAGAAACAGAAAGAGAAGAAAAAGAAGAAACATAAAAAGAGCTCAAATTCAGACAGCGAGGGTGAAGAGAAAAAGAAGCAAGAAAAACTTAAAAAGGTGCGCTATACTCTTCAGTGTTTCTGTTGCAAAAAGAACTTCAGATATTTTTTTACAACATTAGTTTTATGAAGCCTGTAACAGTTCTTGTGGAATTCTGTGGACTGTTCTTTGATGCTAATTTTGAGCTGAAGCAAATTTAAAGTGCTGTTAGATGCTGTTAGATGTTCTAAAGTACATAGCTTCTACTCTCTATTTGTCAGGCAAACATGCAGTAAATAGTCTAGTTTTGGAAGACTTAGTTTAGAAGATACAGAACACTTCTTTCCTAGTCGCCTATTACAGCACTAGATATAAAGACATTGCAGAACACAGCAACTTGAGATCAAAGAACAAAGGCATTGTCAAAGCTCGACTTAGAACTTTTTATCCCATACTTGGGCCCAGTCTCATAGCTGATACAGTAAGTCCGTCCACAATCTATCTATTGACTGTTGCCAGATGGACCCTGTGCAAGCACAACACCCTGCCTTGGGTATGCAGGGGAAATTAATGTTAGACTGTGATTAATCAGAACATTGTAGAAGAGTAATTTCTTTTCAATAGCAAGAAGGAGCAACAGTAGTAGTTTGAAAAATGGGATAATTCATATTTCAAAAAGCATGTTTTCATTTTAAAATCATTCTGAAACGGGAACAAAACACAAAGATGACATGCTTTCTTATCTGCTTTTGTACTTTATGGATCATGATTACATTTTAGCTAAAACCCATGAGTTTCTTACTGGATTTTGGCAATTGGAAGGGCATTAAAGTATCTTGTTTGCAAAATGCTAATTTACTATCATATTATGCTAAATGCTCAAAAATAAGCATTAAATAGCACACGTGAATTGTGCTGTAGGTGGACATGATGTGCATTGCTTATCCCACCGTTCTGCCTGCTAATTGTTTGTTATACTAGAATATAATGTAAACTTTTGTTGTTGGTTTTGGGTTTGTTTGCTTTTTTTTTTTTGCTTAACTTTCTTTGGATTCCCCCCCTTTCCCTCTTCTGTTTCAGGCATTAAATGCAGAAGAGGCTCGTCTCCTCCAAGTTAAAGAAATTATGCAGTTAGATGAGAGGAAGAGACCATACAACAGTGTATATGAAACCAGAGAGCCAACAGAAGAGGAAATGGAAGCCTATAGAATGAAACGTCAGAGACCTGATGATCCCATGGCCTCTTTTCTTGGACAGTAGCCTTGATGAAAATCATTCCAGTACACGGGAATTTTTTTCCATACTAGTTTACGAGTCTATAGACGCTTACCTTCCACGTGGCTAATAAATGCCAGAAATGGCAGAGATTTTCTTTGCAACACAGATGTTGGTAAAAACTTCTTTCAGTAGATGTAAGCAGTCTAGTACTTGGAGCAATTTTGTATGTGTATGTATGTACGCACATAATTTGTGACCGTGTGTGTATAGATACATACACACATATATATGCGTGTGTGTGTACACATAGATGATAAAGAAGAAGGATACATCCACTCTAAACTCCCGATTGGAAGAGAAATGATCTGATACTGGCTGTAATTCCAGAAATTCCAGATTCATTTGGCAATGCATGAAGACTTGATAAATTCAGTAAAACTGACTACCCAAAAGAAGTGATTGGCAGGTGTCGCTGTTAATATAAAGCAAAAATTGTCGAAGATAAATTTGTACACCTACTGAAGTCTAACTTTTATTTGTAAATGGACTTGCCTGTCACATGGCTTTAAAAGGAGAAATAGTTGATTTGATCACTTTATAGTAAGAATTTTGGAAATGTAAAATTGATTGTACAGTTTTGGTTAAATTAATATAAAGGTCTTAAATGCTATGTATCTGTTGTAACTAAAAGGCTAGAAGAAACTGTATAGAGCTTTTAAATTCTGATTGTTTCTGCAGACGTTAACATATATTTCAGCTGTGAAGATCGAAGTTTTTTGGTTTTCTGTTTTAAAACAATATACATCTTACTTCTACAACTTCCAGAATCCTGTTACATGGTGGGATGCTAAGTGTTAGACTAATACCTTGTGATGTCATGCAGCATTTGCTATATGTTTGGCAGTATTCCTCCTTAAACTGGGAATTCTCCACTGTAGCTATTAAAAGTTGAAAAAATGGGAAAAAAACTTGATGCCATAGCTTTAGAGGCAGAAGGACTGACAATTTGTTCTATTGAAGCTTAAACAGTCTCATTAAATGTGGCTTACATATAACCAAATTAAGTATGGTTATATTAATGGTAGGACAGGGAAAACTTTGTAATTGTAGCTCTTCTAATGAAGAACCTGATTATAATTTCAACTTTGTAAATAATGAATTATATTCTACAGTTAGTAGAAGCAAATGATTTAAAAAAAAAAAGTATAGTATGTTTCACCTACTCTCACGTGTAAGGCTGGTTTCTTTTTTTTTTTTAAGCTGTTTTTTTCTCCAAATCTGCTTCCCCTTTATTTTTGTTACAGAAATACTAATTCTGAATGCAGACTTTAAAATAAAGCTTTATTAAAATAAAAATCCACAGTCAGGTTAATAAATCTTATAAAGTACTTTTAGCACTTGCAGAAGAAATATACCAAACTAGAGACACCGAGGATCTTCATTCAAGGCGGAATTGTTAATATAGTCAAGTACTAGAAAGGAAAAACTTCAGAGTGGAAATTAGTTTTTCCAGAGGTTGCTTTTATATTTTCACAAAAAAAATATAGAAAGTCAAAGGGAAAACTATTAGGGACATTATTTCCCTTCTGCTATACCAGTGACTCACTTTCTGAGTTTTCACGTCAGCTCATGTCTTGACCTTTCTACATTATGGATGATTTCAAAGTGAATATTACTCTTTTTTTTCAACAAGGAATTATGTACAGTAAGTGTAAATTTAAATGTCTTGCCATGTTTTTGATTTCACAGCCACTTTCTGAGGATTGAGTATTTTAATTTAATATACAGAAATGCTAATAATGGAAATTTTGTGTTAGTCTGCAATGCAGCTCTATATTAGAAGTTCTCTGATATTGTCACTGATGATCAAAATTTTATTTTACTGTGTTCCAGAGATCTGCTATGATCTGAATGCAAATTGACCTTGAATGATTTTTCCGAATTAGTTGGTTTGAACTGTAAACTCTTCTTCTGAGGCCCGTAATGTTTGAAGTACTGGCCAGCAATACCTCTAGGTGCCCAGATACCTATGGCAGTTCAGAGTCACGTTCAATTTGGGGGACAAGGATGTGTCAAAAGGGTCCATGTTACCAGTTACTTCAGCCATTTGGATACCTCTCTAAAAGCAGCTAGAGATTTGATCCTTTATAAAGGAGGCAATTCAGAATGAAGAAAAAATAAGTCACTGGTCTAGGCAGCCTTTAAACTTTGTGGTTAATGTGTATATATTTTATGGACATGGGGAAAAAGAGGAGAGTTAAAGGCACGTGTGTTTTAGAGGCTGATGTAACATGCTAGATGCTCTAGGACCATGCATTTATTAGAAAAATTAACCAAATCCCACCTTAAGCACACTTCTGTGGTTGGTTTATCTTTTCAGTACCTGAAGACATGACAGTAACTTACTTTTCAGCATGCCTTGTCTTGCCCTGCCAAGAGAGAAGTTGCAGGGAAGAGGGACCAGTAGCCTCTATCCTAGAGCAGTTCCAGGGAAAAAAGCAGTTAGTAGCATCTTACTCCAAATACGTGAATGACACAAAGTAGATCTTTTCTGGATCAGTCTACACAGTTAAAGGACAAAAAGATTAAACTGTGTTGTTCTATTTATATGATAGAGGTTAAATGTTAAAGAACATTGTGGATCTAATCATGAAGATTAATTTTTCCTCCATCTGCTTCCCCTTGGATTTGGCATGCAATATGACTGCATATTCAATGATTGTTTGCTATTGCACAAGCTGAATTTTTTTTTCTAAAATGAGTTTGAAACAAGTTTTTCAATGAGCTTGGCCTGAACCTAAAATGAAAATGAGCCTACTGTCGTGGAGGCAACAGAAATTCAGAACTACCGTGTTTCTTCCATGCACACAGAAGTGAGAGGAAATTCTGTAGCCTGTTAAATTAGTCAAATTCTCCCAACACAAAACAGACCCACCCAGCACACTCAGGGCAGCTTTCTCTGAATCGCCTTTGGCAAAGCTCACCATTTATTTTCCCCAACTCCCAATTGTTTTCAACAATTGCTTCAGTTACCTCATTTTTTACCCGGTTGAATTCTGGTTTTCTGAGGCGTACTCGATCTGCAAACTGTGAATGAGCCCGTTGATTTGAAGATGATCACATTTTTAGCACACAAGTTAAAGGAGAATCCTTTATTTTTTCTTGGAAAGTTTAGCATCCTGTGTTATCTTCCAAAGCCTTCAAGGCACACCAGAAGCTCACTCTGCTCTCTCCGTGTTTCTTTGTAATTGGATCTTTATGGCTTCCCTGCCTGGGCTAATGAAAGAGATGTGCTGTTCTACGTGCGCAGTTGTTTAGGGATCAGAAAAATCAGGAATGGTAGCATTAGTTACAAATGAAATGGAGCTGGTCCTTTATCTTGCACAGCGTTTTCTGTGCCCACTAAACCACTGTCTGTGCCCAGCCCCCCCAGTAGCTGCAGTTTTCCATGCCATTTTTGGGTATAACTTTAATTACTTCACGCAGGCCAAAACACTACATCCAGGTGACTCCTCATTGTTGTACTCGTTCTCCTGTTGGCATTAGTTGTGGTGGATGCACCAAAGAAATAGACAGAAATATCATTCTGACTTAAACTGCTTATTTTACATGAAACAAGTTTGTTCACATCTCTTAGATGACCCAACCAGAGACAGCCAGAGACAGCAGGCAGTAATGGGTTTGCGTCTGCAAAATACTAGCACGTTTCAGGCCTCAGTGGAAGAGGAAAAAAAAAATCTAAGGAAACTGCTCCATGGACAAATAAGCAAACCCAAAATTTCCTAGCAGCAGTCTTAGAAGGATATTCCAGTAACCCCAACACATTTTTGAAAAGGCGCCACCACCCAGCCACTCACTGCAGTGGGATCTAAGCACAGTCCTTGGCCTGTTGCCCTGTCTTCCACCACATCTCTTAAGAGTGGGACTTTTTTTCCAGCTGCTTTTCCTTCCTTACCACATTTGCACACGCATTTGTTCCGGGCTTTTAATGTAAAGCCAACAACTACAACTTTGGCTGCAACAACACCTCCCTCGCAGTTTTATCCCAGTGTGGTGGTTTTAGTGTGCTAGGCAGCTGAGCTCCACCACAACCGCTCTCACTCCCCCTCCTTAGAAGAGGAGGGGAAGACGTAAAGGAAAGAACAACTCATGGGTTGAGATAAGGATAATTTGAAGGGGAAAAAAATAATTTTTAAGGAAAGATTATTATTAATTAAACAATTTAACTATAGGGGAAAAGGGAAAGGGGAAAAGGGAGGGAAAAAAAAAAAAAGCAAAGGCTGTGTGGAAGTGCAGAGGAAAGAAATTGCTCTCTACTTCCCACAAGTGAGCGACGCTTGACCACGTCTTTGAAGCAGGGCCTCAACGCACATAGCCGGTGTTCGGGAGGACAGACGTTTTCACAACGCAAGCCCGCCCCTCCCCTCTGCTTCCTTTTTCCAGCGTCACATCCTATGGTATGGAATAGCCCTTTGGTTGGTTTAGGTCAGCTGCCCTGGTGATGTTCCTTTCTCACTTTTTTTGCCCATCCCCTAGGGGGGTCAGAGAGAGTCCTGATGCTGTGCCAGCCCTGCTCAGCAGCAGACACAACGCCGGTGTGATACCCCTGCAGTTCTAGCTCCAAGTGCAGAGCACAGCACTGTACGGGCTGCTGCAGGGAAAGTTAACATCCCAGCCAGACCTAGTACACCCAGGGCTGCTTTTCGTCCAAAAGCTGCTACAAAACATGCTAACACCATAATGCACGCCCGCTGTAACACACACCCAGCCTGGCTCCCTCCGGCTCAGGCTGCAGCACACCCATACACTTTGAGGCATTTCCCAGCCCAAGCACTTGTCCTGGTTCTCTACACCCTGGGTGGGAAAGCGGAGGGAGGGGACGGTGGTTCGGCTGCCTGCTGGTTTGGCTGGGCTGCCCCTCCTTGCTGGAAGAGAGCCGCACGCCGGGCATCTGCAGAAGCAAAAGCCCCTGGCTGCAGCTTTCGAGGCCAGAGGCAGCACAGCCCCACGGCACGTTCCGCTCATACACCGGTGTTTTCTCAATATTTTAGGAACTGCGGGAAGTCCATTTTTAGCAACTTAATTATTGTCTGAGAACAAAAAGGGCAGCTCTAATGCAAAATTCCCCACTTGGAAAGCACCAGAGGGAGAGGGGATTTGTCTGTGGCTATTGCTATCTGTGCAGCCTGTCCCTGCTCACATGCCATGTAAGACATTTTTCCTGTCTCTGGGGGATGCAGCTTTGCCCCGAAGGCAGAGGCACCGTGCTGTGGCACAGGTGGTGCTCGGCACTGGCTGTCCTGGCCTGAGCAATGCTGCCCTCGTCCCCAGGTGCTGGGATCGCTGTTGGTGATGCTCAGCCCCCAGCAGTGGGGCTGGAGATGTGGCTAAACCCAGGTCCGGCCCCCAAGGGCCTTCAGGACCCTACACCTTTATGGAGAATCTGCAAGGTTGCTGGACCAACTCTGGCTTTTGGGCATTGTTTCTTGCCCATGTCTGTACCTGGCTGGCAGTTTAAGGAGCTCATTTTGCTTTTTGCCCACTCTACTACATAAGTCATCTCCTATCCACCTCTTCTCTGGGCTGCTTTCAGGCGGTCACTGGCTCTGTTTAACCTGCTCCTGGAGAAACCAAAGTCACTGCATTTCCCTGTCACTCAATGTCCTGCCTATGAGATTTGTCTCCTAGAGAACTCTACAATTTTCCATGCTTTTTGGTTTTCTTTTTTAAGCCTTACTGGGAAACACAAGGCATTTTCAGAAGAGTCTTTTCTTGTCTAAATAAGTGATCAGATACCTCAAATTCAGAGAGTCAAAGAGACTGTGGAATTTCACTTTGAACTAGAAGATGCACGAGACAAAAGAAACAGAAATTAAAAAAATAAAAGAAAAAAAAGCACATCTGCAGTGTGCTGGCAGCGGCTCACTGGTGTTTGGGCTGGTTCCCGCTTCCCTCTTCCCAAAATAAGTTCTATTTATTTTTATCTTAATGGGTTAGGGCTGCAGTTCCTAAGCAAAACTAACGGTCTCAAGGGTATCCTTGAAATTTAAACAGAGATTTGACTCATTTTATGGGGGCTTTTGGAGAGGGACAATCACTCTCTGAAGAGTGCTCAGACTTCCAAGCTCCTTTCAGGCAGGGCAATAAAAATTACCCAAGTCACTATTCCATGCTAAGCCAGCAGACCTGTTGGGTAGAAAATACTTTTCCCTCCCCTTAGTATCTTCCAAACAGGGGAGAAAAAAAAATCAAAGGACCGACACATCTTTGAAGAGAGGCACACTTGCATTGCCGTTTCCCATCTTGGCCTTGAAGGCTGAATTTCAGGCTGTCTCCAGCCTCCGTGTTAACTGCAGCTATTTTTGCCTTTGCTGACTCATTTTATTTGGTTCCAAAGTCACTGTGCTGCAAGGTCGGTATCTGTAGGAGTGCAATGCAGCAGCACTCCCCAAACCAGCATGGGAAAAGCCTTTTTTTTGCTAAGACACAGTCCTGGCCTCTATCTCAGAAGGGAACCAGCAGTCGCTCACGTTTAGGAGCTTACATTTCCCACCCCAAATATGTCCACAGGAGATGGCAGAGCTTAAAACTGCAGTTTTTATTCCGCAGGGGCTGGGCAGCACGCCTTTCCCTGGCAGCAAGGCTTTGGTGCCAAGGAGGGAGCACCACGGCCCCCAGCACCCCTCCGTGGCAGGGGCTGGAGCCCCGGTCCCATGCACATGCCACACCAGGGATGTGCAGAGGCAGGCAGCGAGCCCCGTTCCCTGTGCCTGACAGCCACACCTGCCAGTCCCTGCAGGGAGCCCGTCGTTCAGAAGCAGCACAGACATGACACCATCTCTTGTAACGCTTCCCTGCAGTGTCCAGCTAACCAAAGAAGAGCCAAGGCCCGCGTGCCGGGGCTGCTGTTTCCCTGCGGACGGGCAGTGCAGTTATTCCTCGAAGCGCTGCCAAGCACGTCCTCCAGCAGAGCCGCCTGAGGCCCGGGCTCAGTGTCGGTGGGCGCAGCATCCCCACGCAGCGTCCCCACACCACTGAAGCAGGTCAGGCCCTCGCTGCCTCAAACCCCCAGCAGCTGCAGCTGCCTCGGTCCTGCCTCGCATTTCCCAGCAGGGCTGCTGGGTTTCTCCACCTCAGTTCGTTCCTGGTGCTGGCCGTGCTGACGGCTCCTCTGCCCGTGGCTGCTCCTGCACCAGGGACTTCCCAGCGCAAAGCCACTCAGGGTAGGAAAAGCTGGTCCTGTGTGCGGGGGAGAGGGCCCTATCAAGGAAAATATATTTATAATATTTGAATGATGCTGTGCAACACTGCTGTGCTGTCTGTTGGTGCCTGGGCTGCCAGCACATCACGGCAGCAGCCCTGGGCTCCGTCAGTGAAACATCCCCACCCCTCCAGGGCAGCTTCACTGACTGCAGCTCACCAAGCGAGGTGCAGACACACTTTATTTTTATGTTATGTCTCTAATGCAGATAAATGCAGCTAAAACCTTTCTCACCATGTTCTGAGAGCAAGTTCAGGGCAAAGCTTTTTTTTTTTAAAAAAAAAAAAAAAAAAAAGAGAGCTCTGCTAAGGATGAATTCTGGCATAAGAAGGAGCGAAGCTTGTGGAGTACTTCAGAGGACTTGCACTGAGCAGAAGACATTTGCTGGCTGACCTCGCAGCCCAGCCACCAGCACACGCCTGTCCCAGGCACTGGGCAGGGCAGGAGCCTGCAGCCAGAAGCACCGGTGGGACACGACGGCCCCAGGGCACCACTGCCCTCCTGGCACCGCTCGCTGGGCACCCCACGGTGGCCCGATGCCCATTTCAGGCACCACTTCCAACATTACTGCCTATCTTCAACAACTGGTAGGGCTTCGCAATTACTCTGCAAGCTTAAAACAAAGTCCTCACCCTTTCCAAAGGCAGGAACGGTCCTGCCCCGACATCTTGGTGTCGAGGTTTCCACGTCTTGTCTCCCACATCCACCTGGGGCACTTGTGAAGCATCTGCTGTCTCCTCTCAAAACTCACATTTACAAAGCTGCTGCTTCACGGTGATGTCTTTTACTTCAAGCCTGGAATGATCTGCCCGTACTGATTTGTCTAAATTATTTTAGACACAGTGAGTGAGCTTCCACCCTCAGGATAAGATCTGCTTCCCTTGCTAGTGCTCTAGGACCAAGCTTCTACATTATTCCCTGGTTCAGTCCCTGTACCCTTACAAATTCTGCCTGTACGGGCAGTGGCTATGGCAGAGAGGCAGAACCTGCCAGAAACGGCCGAGGCAAACTCCCGAGCCTTCCTCCCAGACTGCACAGGAGAGAGGAGAGAGGCTCCCCAGGCACCGAGAGCTTTCCAGCCATGTGTGCGTAAAGCTTTCTGCCCACACCACGTGACAGAGGAAGAGGCTCGGACCCATTACACAATAATAAAACTATGCCTTTGGCAAAGTGGAGCCAAAGCCTAGAGCTGATGCAGGAAGCTAGCGATACATGCAAAACGGGGTAAAACATTAATAAAGACGAAAGAGCCGAGAAGTGAGGACTGCAGAGCACCCTCAGAAGGACGCTGTCGTGGCAGGACGGGCTCTGTGCTCTGCTGCGTGACAGCGATCTGCAGCAAAACAGCAGCAAAACCGTGCGGGATTCCAGCGCCTGTCAAGATCTCGCTGAAGAGATCAGCCTGGGTGAGTAAATTCACTTTTCCTTTTTTTCTTTTCCCTCCTCCTCTTAACCTTAACTTGGGAAACTTACCAAATTAGGTCTAACTGATGAAGCACTCAGGTTTCCAGTGCCTGCACAGGAATCCATAAAGACAGCAGCGGCAAGTTAAAAGAAACCATCTGGGAAGGAAACATTCCTCGGGTTTCCAGCAGGAGCACCCACCTCGCCCAGCCGAAACCACAGCCTCCCCCTTCGCTGCGGTACCAGGCAGCAGCTGCTGTGCCACGGGTCTGTCCTGGGCTGGGGAAGGCTTGGCACAGGCACTGCAGCTGCTTACAGCAGAGGAGGTGATGCCATTTTGGGTGCAGGAGACGCATCACTTTCCTTTATCTCCTTTGACATTACTTTGTGCAAAAAATCAAATTCGTATCTGCTATAGCTACTTCATCAGCTTGTATCAGAAATTAAATGCATGTATTTCAGCTTTTTCTCCCCATGCAGAGGTGCATGGAACTGCACAAGGTGGCTTCCCTGGCCAAAATCCACCGTCCGGCCACCACGCCTGCCAAACCCTTGGGGCTTTCCCTCCAGTGTGCTTTCAGCCCAGCCGCCCCACAAGCACCAGGAGCTACAGCTGCTCCTTTGCACCTGGGGCTCACTCCTATGGGCAAAATTGTTTCTTGCAGACGCCCTTTTTAAATGCACATACATCTCCAGAAATAGCTCAGGCAATAGAAGTGGTCGCACGGGGGCTTCCGGCAGGCACTCAGAGCAGGGATGCTGCAGCAGCCGAAGGGGGACACAGCGAGAGATGTGTCCCCCCGAGCTCCTTTCTGTGAGCCACCTCCAGCTGCTGCAAGCCAGCAATCAGGAGCAGGGGCTGCAAGGAGCCCTGTGGGGACAGAGCTCCTGGGGAGGGGGCGCCCAAGTGACAGAGATGCTCTGGGGACAAGCAGCATGCACAGAAAAGCCATTAGAGAGCAGTCCCCTTGCAGAAATGCTCGACGGGCCACAGAAGCCTGACACATTTTCTATAGAGCCGTGCTCCAGCTTTAAGACTCACGAGTGAACACTTTCTAAAGCCATCTCCTTCCCAGTTTGCTTCTTCACAAACATTCCCCAAAATTATCCCGTGGGGTTCCACAGCACTATTTTAGGGACTGCACTGGTCCCGGGGGATGCCCTGGATGCCACAGCAGCAATTTCTGTGGATTCAGTTGAAGGACACAGGAAATCCTTGTATCTAAATCCCAGTTGATGGACACCTGTCACTCCACCTGCCTGTGCTGCATCCTTCCAGCTCAGGCTTCCCACATTCACAGTACATTTTGGAGCCTCTCTCAGAGCCCAGAGGCTGGCAGAAAAACGACCCAGCTGGGGTGAGGACCTGAGGCCTCAGCCTGGAGCCTGCCCAGCATCTGGGAGCCCAGAGGGTCTTCCCTCCAAGAGCTCTACCTCAGAACAACTCAGCTCCACCATCTCCACCACATCCACCCCTGACTTGTCTCCAACCCAAGCAGCGCTCCACCACCAGCTCTCATAGCCCCCGGGGCATGGTGGGGGGTTGTGACCCACACACCACGTATTTGTCATGGCCATTAAGTCTCCAAGAGCCTATTACAAAAGGCATTAATTAAAATGTTACTGTAACAGCAAGATCTCAGCTGAAACTGTGCTGGTTGGTCTTCAGTGCCAGATCTACTGCCTGTGCCGAGGAGAGGAAAGATGCTGATCTGTTTCCAATTTGCTTCTTGGAGCTCATCATATGTTCTACATTGAAGAGCAATTTTCCTTTTAAGGTGGAACAGCACGAGGTTTGTTTTCTTTCAAAGAGGTTTCTTTAAAAGGTTATTTATAGATTCTCTTGTGAATGTGACCACGCTCCCACCCCACACACACTGCTGTGGTGTGGGATGAAGAGGTCTTGCAGAGCCAAAAATTACCATTGACTCGGGAGCTGCACCAGAGCACTGCTCCAGGTAGCCAAATATTCCTCGTCTGTTCGAGTATTGGTACTACAAACCTCTTAGCCTCGGGGTATTTTGTGTTTTATCCCATGGGGTTAACTACTGGGGTTGTTTGAGGGTAAACAGAAGTACTTGCGCTAAGAAAGGTTAAGAGAAGGTGCCCTGCCCTCTGCCTTGTGCTCACTCGTACTCATTTCTCCTCTACATGAAGCAGTCCCACCTTTTTTTTTTCCCACCCCCTCGGTTATGCCCCACAACAAAATATCTCCTTGCCACAACTAATTAGTGTCATCCATCTCCAAACGCCTCTCCCTTCCCTTCTGCCCCATTTGAGGTGGTTACTGGGAAGTGGGGATGGAGCTTCCCTTAGGATCTCCCCGCTCCGCAGGCATTTTAGCACTTTGTTCCCCTTTCTGTGAGCAAGAAGTCTTTATTCAGCTGTCCACATCAATACCGGTTTGTGGTTTGGGTCTCACAAGGCCATTAAACCAGCACTTTTCACCAGCAAATAAACATGGATATAAGAAAAGTGGAAGAGACCAGAAGAACAGACTGGCTGAGCAGGCAGCCCCAGCCCGCAGATCTGTTCTGCATTTCCCACTCCCCTGCATGGTCCTAATTCCATGGCTCGCAGGACGGGGGGCTCCCACTCAGCGTTAACGTGCCGCATATTGCCGGCTGGATTTGGAGCACGTCATGTGCATTTCCACCCCCTTCAGGAGCCGATAGCGGGGGAGAGCACTAAGGCAACGTGCAATGCGTACGGTGCTTTGAACACCTCCTTCCCAGTGCCGGAGTTAAGCAGAACATGCTGGAGAGAAGCCAAAGCCCGCCGCTGTTTGCCTTGACACCAAGCAGGACCCTGCCCGACCAAATCCCCCATGAGAGGTTTGGGATGTCACAACTCCTCCGTCTGTCACTTTTATGTTTAGCTGTAAATTTACTCCAGCACCAGAGTACGAAGAAATATTTGAAAGGCAGGTTTCTTGCTTTATAAGCCTTGCTTCTGTGTTTAGCTCGCAGGACCTGAGGATGTGATAAGAAAGCCCACACAAGTGGACGGCTTTCAGAGCCTCCTACAGTACAGGGTGGCTGCAGTAAGGGATGGACTGCATTTCACGGGAGTCTTTGCCGTCGTATAAGCACGTGTACCTCTTAGCCTGGGGGACAGGAGTTGTACCAAAGCGACAGGTGGCTAACACCTTTAAAACATTCCTCTGGCTTCACCTTGACTGATCACGGAGCTACCGAGCAAACAATGAACCGGCCAGAGTTGTAAGGGGCAGCTTTAGGCTTTGGGCTTCATTTCAAGGGTTACTCCAACTACAGAAGCGCAAAGAAGGAGATTGGGTCGGGGAAGCCTTTCACCCACCACCGGCTCGTTTCTACACCCAGGCCACTGGAAAATAGCCCAACCCCACCAGCCCCTGGTGCAGCCCGCGGTCAGCGCCCACGGCTCATGGCTGTCACTCCCCTCGCTGGCAAAGGGAGGGGGAAAAACCCTCAGCTGGGGCACCCCCAGGTGGACGGCATCCTTCAGAGCTGGGAAGGGAACAGCACGAGCACTGCACCCACGGGTAGACAGAAACTGATGACACAGGGGAAATCCTCTTCTTAACTACAGCTGTAACCATGTGCAGAACCAACACAAATTCTAGTTTAAACTCTTCTAGCATTTGGTCTCAGGTAGGCTGTGCATGAAGATGAGCTCGTGTCAATCAGCCTGATTTTGAGCATCTTCTCTCAGCTGGCAGTGCACCTGAGTGCTGCTTCAAGATGCAGAGGGCTTACTCTGTGCACAGCTCCTTGCAAACAGCTCTGCACACAGACGTCCAGAGGGAGATTATACTGCAGGATAACTGCTCCGCATCACCAGGAGTTCCATGGGAATAGCTGTGTTCAGAAATCATTTCCTGTCAGAACACCCTCCTCCCGTCCACGAGTGGAGTCAGACAAGCTCAGGAGGCTCAGCACCCTCCTGTGAATGAAGGCAGAGCCCAGGATGCTCCAGAAAATCCCCCCTTGCTATATTCTATGCTTAAAACAATGGCTTATTTTTCAGAGAAGGGAAGGGCAAAGAGGAGGGGAATGGTAAAGGTGAAGTGAAGCAGTGATGGAGCAGTGAAGGGGTTTGGGGAGGCTGTGGGAGAGGCCAGAGACATCATTTCTGACTCTGACCTTGTCCCAGTCCTTCCTTGCACATAGATAAACACTCACAGACAGACTTCAGAGAGGAGCTGGAGCTGCCAGGTACATTAGCATGAGAAAGGTGGGAGAGCAGGAAAAAGGATGGGTGGTCATGGATAGGAGTTTAGAGAAGAGCAAGTTTGAGAAGAAAATATTGCTCAGACCTGGAAAATTCCCTGAGCAAAAGCCTTGAATTCGCATCCCTCCAAAACAAACAGCTTCCTCGCCCTGCCAAAAAACATTCCCTTTTTATGAGCCTCCACAACACGCAGGCCTGGCAGAGGGGACACTGCCGTGCCCTCACCCACTGCTCCCCGCACACCTCCAACCCCATCTCATTTCTACAGGCTGCGCCATGATCTCTGCTGTCCTCCTCCTCTGGACCGTGCCCTGCGTGGCAAACCACATCCTCGGGGGCTCTGCCAAGGCAGCGCTGCAGGAGGGTCCCCAGCTGGCGTGCAGCCTGCCGGGCCCCCCTGGGCCCCCCGGTCCTCCCGGTGCTCCCGGTGCTCCGGGGACGGTCGGCAGGATGGGCTTCCCGGGGAAAGATGGCAAGGATGGCAAGGACGGGGACAAAGGCGAGCACGGTGATGAAGGTAAGAGGGAAGAAATTCTTTGGGAAATAAGAATAAAATATAAAAGCATCATCCCAAACACTGTGCCAAAACCTTCCAAAATATATATTTTTGCTGATAGTCTTAATGCTGCATGTAATTCTTATCATCTTCATTTTAATATTGCACATTTTCCCCCAGAGGGAGATTTTCCCTGTTTTGACACATGCGCCCTAGCCAAGAGACACAGGGCTGGTCTCGGATTGCTGCTTTCAAGGGAAAAAAATTCAGAAGCAAAAATTTAGTACTGGCTCCCTAGAGCACCCTAACTGGGTAGCAGACACTGCTCTGACCACGCTCCACCTAAATCAAAGCAAATGTCAACCCTAGTTTAATCCTGAGGTGGGATTCCCATTTAGCTCAGACCTTACTGTGAGCATCAGGACCCGCAGGAGTCAGAACCCGCTGATCTCCCGCCGCCAACCCAGAGCACCCTCCTGGCTCAGCAGAACACCACCGTACCAATGCTGCATCTTCTCTTCTCTCTCCCCCAAAACAGACTCTGGAGGACAAGTTTCCAGCCGCAGCTGCATTGAAATCTTGTCGCTACAGCAGATCAAGAGACACAAAATAAATCCCCCTGAAATTTTCTTGTATCAGATACTACCACGCTCAGGGCTCACCAGCAGTTTCAGCATCATTGTGACAAAGCCCACCTTGCTCCCCATCTCAAGGCAGTCCCTGCACCAGGTGTCTTCTGGTTCACAACTGGTCCAGATCCCAGCTAAACTGGGGATTTTTCTACACCTAGAATCCATTTTTTTACAACACAGTTTCATGTTAAATGTAAAAAAAAATAGGCAGAAGATTAAACGTACCCATCTGCTCAAAGCTAGTTTCCAAAAGCTTTATGAACCCATCCAGCTCCTTCAAAACCCAAAGATTTAAAGCTTTCTCCCAGCTAGCTTTATAATTTATTACTCCTTTTTCTCAAGTGAGTCAGATAACTGAACCAGCCTTTTGGTCCTTAAAGAGGACAGGCTTTCCTGCTCCCAAGTCCTGTTATCATGCCAGCTACTGAATGTGGTTAATGAGTCCTGACACGTCCCACCCCAGGTGGTATTTCATCGGGATTCTCACTAGCAAGGTTTTCCTCCCAAATTAAAACGTACTGCTGCATTGATATAATCCCTTTCCACTCGCCGTATTTTAACTAAAAAGTTTACAAGGTTATTTGTCTTCCAGGTCCGCGGGGCAGAACAGGAAACCCAGGCAAGCCAGGACCAAAGGGGAAAGCGGGAGCTATCGGCAAGGCAGGCCCACGAGGACCAAAGGGTTTAAAGGGCAATCCTGGAAAAAATGGAGCACCGGGAAAGAAAGGACCCAAAGGGAACAAGGGTGAGACTGGCATGCCAGGACCCTGCACCTGTAATGCCAACAAAGCCAAATCTGCCTTTTCTGTGGCTGTCTCCAAAAGCTACCCAAGGGAAAGGCTGCCCATCAAATTTGACAGGATCCTTATGAACGAAGGAGGACATTACAACGCTTCCAGCGGGAAATTTATATGCAGCATCCCAGGTATTTACTACTTCACTTATGATATCACCTTGGCCAACAAACATTTGGCCATTGGCCTGGTCCACAACGGGCAATACCGGATCAAGACCTTCGACGCCAACACTGGGAACCACGACGTTGCCTCTGGATCAACCATCCTTTCTCTGAAGCGGGAGGATGAAGTATGGCTGCAGATCTTTTACTCTGAACAAAACGGGCTCTTTTATGACCCCTACTGGACAGACAGCTTATTCACTGGCTTCCTGATTTATCCTGATCAAGATTATCTCAATGAAATATAGAGCGAGAAACAAACCCATCGGGAAAAGAATAGGAAATGGATGCAACCTCAGTCCAGCAAAGTGTAGCCTGTACATGGACATGTGTGGTGTTATATCATTCCACATTTTTCACGCTAACAGCCTGTATTGGCTCCTTAGATATTTACTTGATGTCACCAACTAGTCCACAGGGTGTGCCAGGATTAGTAGGAACAACCTTTAAGTAACCTCATGAGTCTCTAAACCTTGAAGCTACCCGTCATGTTTTCCCACCACCATCCAAACGTTCCATGGACATGTAACTCAAGTACTGGTGCAGAATGTTTTCATTATTGTATTATTATAAAGCGTGGAGATCAAAAATCATTTCCTGAAAGCCGAGCTCCTAAGTGCCATTGATGTTGGAGACTGTATCAGTGCCTCTCTGCCCCCCACCCCCAATAATAATAATAATAATAATAATAATAATAACAACAACAATAAGCCTTGTTACACTTTACCAGCTTCCTAAAAGTCAGGAAGTTATCAGCTACTGTTACAAAAGTGCCAGTAACTCTCAGCCTCATCAAAGCAGAACTAATAAGCAAAGGCATCCGGTCTAAACAGGACATGCCACAAAGGAGAGAGCTCATTTAAGGCTGAAGGTAAAACTCCTGCTAAGATACATCTTGTTGCATTGAGCACTGCTGGCATTTCTCAGATTTCAGCTGCTTGTAGTGGTGCTGGGGTCCTGTACTGGCTTTCAGGCGAGCACTGATAAGATATGACCAGAGACAAACTTTGGCTGTGCAAGCCAAATACTTGCCAGCCTCCTACCCTTGGCAGAGAGGGAACTTCGCAAACAGGACTGAATTTTCTGAGACAAACATGAACCTTCACTACAGAAACAGCTTCAGTAACACACCCATGTCTTGATTCCTGCCAGTTTTTCCTTCATCCCTGGCAGCTTTTGCTGGAAGGAGATACTTGTGGTGCTGCTGAGATCCTCCTCAAGGGCTTAAGGCTACACACAGACTCTGGTCTTACCGATATGCTTTGTTTTTTGGTTTTGTATGTCAATATTACAGATACTCTAAAATCAACGTCTTGGTGCTAAATGGTATTTAAAAGATAAGAAGCAGAAAAGTCAAAAGCTGAGCTTTTTGCTTTTGCTATGTTGAGCTTTGCTTTTCTTTCCAACCCAAAAATCAGCTAATACAGGGATGTGCTCCAAAAGGATTTGCTATTACCATAGCAAGAAGAGTTCTCCTGCTATCAAGCTGCCCATTCGGCTGCCTTGCCCCAGGATGTCAAACCCCACCCTGTAACAGAGGGCTATCTCAGCAGCCAGATGGAAGGAGTCCCTTCCTCACTATCAGATGCATCTTCTTGGTTTCCACATTCATATTTCTTGGCTCCTTTATCACTTCGCTAAACTTCATACGAATTTCCAGCTCCTCTAATCTTCATATTCAGGCACTGAAGGGGTAGTCCATAAGAACAAATTAAGATTTTTTTTTTAAATCTTACTTTCACAAATTAAAATAGTTGCATGATTTTCGTGAACTACAGTAATTGTGTTACATCTTTTGAAAATAATTTCAAATACATTTTATAAAAATAAATCTGAACAAAAATACTGGAATACCCTTGATACTAATAAAGCAGTGTTCTAGAAGTTATTTCAGAACTGCTACACATTCCATAGACGCTTTTAGTTTTAGAGATGGATTTCATAGGGCCAGGTGCCAACAGAGTATCTCCTCCCTCCAAAGCCAATAAGCCAAGGACCACACTTTTCTGCTCTCTATCCAAGACTATCTGCAAGGTGGAAGAATAGTATCTGTCCATTCCCCTGAAGCTGCTCACCTCGCTGGCAGGTGTCCTTTCCCTGAGAGTGGCTGCTCAGATAACATTTCACTTTATAGACTCTCATTTAGGATGTCCTGGGGTGCATTTTGCAGGCAGCTTCCTGAAGGCAGCAGCAGTTCAAGCACTGCCTTTCTCTCCCAGTGCCCAGCCCTGCACTCCCACCCTCACAGCCCGGGAGCCCAGCTGGGGCCAGGACAGCTTTTGGGCAGAGCCAATGTGCCCGCAGGTCTCTGCCCTGACACAGCTCCCCAGCACCATGTTAGAGGCAGCCCGAGGGAGGTGGCAGGACTGCTGCCAAGAGAGTGCTCCCCTCCGCAGTCCTTCCCCCCCCCCCCCCCCCCCCAATTCAGTATGTCACCCATTCCCAAAAGGATTTTGTTCTTCTGATGTATAGGCAGGTTAGTTTTTCACGGGGTTTGAGGTGACTCCACTCGGTGCAATGCAGGTGCCAGAGCTGGGAGTGGATGGGAGAGCATTGTGGGGAACTAGACTGAGAAGAGGAACATGGAAGGAAAGCAGCAGTCAGGAGTTAGCTCAGCTGAACCATCAACCATCCTATATGGCTAAACTCCCAGTTGTCTGTTATCTCAGAGGGCCCCAGCGGGGAGCATTTCCCCTTGTCAGTCCTCTGGGGCTTCCCCTAGCTGGCTTCCCCTGATGAGAAGCAATGGGAGTTATTAACTCTGGCAAAGCATTTTTTTTGTCTAGTGAAAATTTGCAAATGAGTCTCTATGTCTGGAAGATTAAAATGCAAATGACAGAGAAACCACCTGACCCCTGCTAAGTGCTCCGTAAAATACAGCTTGCTTTCAGTCTGGGGCTGAGGTCCTCCCTGCCGACCAGGAACACTGGCTCCACCATGCTCACACCCACCCTTGGGAACTGCCCCGGCCACCACACCAGGTCACAGTGTGGCTTCTGTGCTGCAGGGCTTAGCCCCAGCCCTTGCAGATCTGCTGCCATCAAGGACTCACGAGGGAAAACTCAGCCCTTTCAGATACTGCAGGCAAAAGGGAGAGGAACAGCTTCCTCTGTATTAATTTTTCTTTGATTATTTAACCTCCCATTGGGCTGCAGTCAGTTAAAGATACCATGCATCAATTATTTCTGTGAAAGAAGCGTGAGTGTTTGAAGTGATACACTCTTGAGCAGGTTTCTGTGAAAGAGATTAATTTCCTCTTAGCATGCCTTAAAAGCAAACAAAGCAACTTGCATGCTGAACAAAATGTCTCCACTCAGCCCAATCCTGCACAAGAATCATTCCAAGCAGCTGCAGGCTTCCCTCCTCCTGTTTCCCCAGGAGAAGAGGGAGGGAAGAGCAGCTGGCGAGGCAGCAAGTGACTGGGTCATCACAAGGCCGACCACTGGAACACTGAATTTGGGGCGTTCCCCCCCCCCCCCCCCCCCCTCCTAAAGTGACTGGCTCAGGCTTCAGAGATTTTCAAAAATAACACATCCTGGCTTGCTTCTGCATCTTCAGGCTGCATTTTGGTTTGTGCTTCCATTTTCCTCCAGCCAAGCAGCTTTATTTATTTATTTTTAAGACCGGGATTAACACAATTTTATTCCAGGAATAAAATATTCCAGGAGTTTCTGGAAAAAACACCACATAAAGAGCTCTGGCTTTCACAGCCAAGCTCTTGCAGGAGAGAACCACTCCCACACAGGCTGCTTGCTCCAGCCCAGGCAGTTCCCAGCACCTCCATCCCAGGGGGAGCAGAGCTGGGAACGTCCTGGCCAAGCAAACACATGGGCAGATACTGTCAGGAAGGAGGGAGGACGGGAGGGAGGAAGGAACACGCTGACCAAGGCAGGATGCCATCTGCGTCTACCACCCTCATGCAAGACCTCTTACACTGCAATAGCCTCCTGCACTGTGAGCACCAGCACTGCTATTTGCTGCCTTGGACTCCAAGTTTTGTCACAGGTGAGTCCCTCTGGGCATTCAGCATGCCAGGAGGAGGTGAGGAAAGGTAGCTGCAGCATCTACCTTTTGTGTTCATTCAGCAATAAAGGCTCAGCAGGTTCATCCTGTGGCTCATTAGAGACAAGCACAGACATGGCTGTGACACACCTGCCCAGGTCCCCTCCATGTTGTCAAAATGTTTCCTGCCAGAGGAGCTCATATCTGCTACCACAGGGCTTTCCCCTTCCCATGTTCATCCCAACACCATGCAGTACTGTACCTTGCAGGGTCAGGCTTGCTTTCAGCTCAGACAAAGCTGTAATTCGCACCACTCTGCACAAATATTGGCAAATTGGGAATCACTCAGCACTGGGTGAGCCCAAGTCCCAGGATAAACCCCACTGTCTGTTGCTGCTTCTGATCCCTTAACTCGGTCTCCCAGAGTCTGTTTTCCCCTTGTGGGGTTGTCTACACAACAGGATCATGAGGTTTATCAGCACATGGGTTTGCTGTGCCCGTTTAGACCAGTTAACCCAACAGTGAGCATCCCCGGTGCTAAAGATGGAAAAGCCATTGTTCTTCCAGATTGTGTCAATGCTGCCTTGCTAAGTAACACCAGCCCCTGCTAAAGGAACATTTCTGCACTTGAAGTGACCCAGGTCCCACAGCAGAAGCTGCCAAATTACATCTGGACATCACAGGCCTGTGACTGCAGGGCCCTGAGCCCCCAGTGCTCCTGCCTCAGCTGCCCCCAGGCCCTGGCCTGGCCCCTAAATGTGGCACCAGGGATTTTACTGTGGGGAAATGATAATGGTTCTCTTGCCCCATCCTATTATAACCCTGTAGTTACCTTGAGATTCCTCATGGCATTTTTCAGCAAACCTGTGGTGCAGAGGCAGTGTCCTCGGGCGCTTGACAGGCAGGTCAGGAAGCGGAAGACTTCTGCAAGAGAGGGTAAATTCTGAGTTTCCTGTCACCACATAAACCAGTAGCTGGGAAGAGGAATAAGGAAATCCCGGCACTCCAGCTAGCATGTCCCAGGGGAAATCCAGGGGGCCTGGTTCTGCCTCAGTTCTTGGGCACAGCACTGAGGTACAGCAGGCCGCTGGGAAGCAGAGGGCCCACAAGCCTCTACCCACGGCCGGCATCATGCCCATGAAGTCATGGATCTCAGCACCCTCAGGAGAGCTGCAAGCAAGCCACTGTCCCACTCTGTGCCAGCAGGAAGGAAAACTCAGCAGCCATTTAAAAGCTGGTCAATAAAACTGCCTGAAAGAGCAGCAGTATTTTCCTCAAGTATCAGAATAGAACCCAAAACGCTGTTCTTTCCTTGTCTTGTCACAGGCTCAATAACCTGGCATGGACACACACCCGGCAGCAGCTCACTGTTTTTTTCTTTGTTTGTTTGTTTGTTTCTGTGTGTCTTTTGCTAGATGAGCCCCTCTCTGCTGAGCCCCGTGAGTGCTCATACTGGGAAGGGACAGGACAGAGTGGATTTGGGCCCCTCTCTGTAAGTCCCACCACAACAGTTTAATGCTGCTGAAAGAAGACGCCCTGCTTATCTCACTGCTCCTGCCTGGGCCTTCTTGCTGCTTATTTAGTACTGGCTTCAGATCCTTCTATGAGCCCATATAACACTAAAATTACAGAAGATTAGCCTAACAGAAAAAAATAGACTTAATAAAGTACATTAGGGAGTGAAAACGTGATGAGTGACAGGACTAGTACAAAGGAACAAGGGAACCAGGATAGGAAAAGATAGAGAGACATGGAGAATCATGACATGGAGACATGGAGAGAAGGAAGATCACTTTTTTTCAACATCAAGAATTTATCACACTATACTTTCACTGAGAGCACTTAAATTGACTTAAATTAGTGCTCAAGCAGTTGATGAGCCAACGTGGCTTTGGGATCCTGTTGAAATGGGAGGCACCTGGGTAGTAACCACCTGGGCTGCTCACCTGGGAAAGGAAATACGTAGTGCGGGTGTTGGGCCCTAGACAGGCACAAGGTCATCCCTGTTGGCATTGGTCCCCTCAATAGGCACTAGAGGAGCTTGTCTTTGCTTCTGGTAGCAGGTCGGGGGGGTGAGCTAACTGGCCTGAGTTGCTTCTAGATGTCCTTTGGGCACACACAGCCTCCCTGATAGGGGTACAGTCATGAGCTAGTGCTGTTTGTGTTGCACGTAAGACTTGACTAAGAAGCACCTTTTTTCTACATAGGCTCAACTAAGAGCACCCCAGCTCCTTACTGATGAAGGCTTAGCATCTCTCAGTACTTTCTCTGCAATGCAGCAGCATTTCCATGGTGTTGCTTCCCTAACTGAGCCTCTGGCTCTTCTGAGCTTGTTGTGCTGGCAGGTAAAATGCAGGTGGCCTGAAACACTCTCTGGCAAACTCAAGGTTGTGTCCTTAACTATTTTCAGATAGCTTTGTTCAGCTTTATACAAATTTCATTCTCTTAGCATTCAGAACAATGGAAGAGTGGTGAAGATACTGACCTGCTCGAGTTAAACTGTTTTTTTTTAGAGAAAAAGTCTTCAATACTCAATGTCATTGATTTGAAACTAGGCTTACATCAGTGAAGCCTTACTGTCTTTGCACCTGTGCTTTACTTAGCCTTGACTTATTAATGATGATGAATTAACATAAACTTTCTCTAAATTAATATAAATTCTATGTAAGCCTATTTACTTTAGGAGCCTTCATGGGATTTTGCTTTGATCTTGCTCAGTCTGTCTTTTAAAACACTTGAAAGTTTAATAAACACAGTTCTGATGTGGCTATAGCTTGTATTTTAACCCAAACTGTACCGTTATATCAGAACTTTTTGATGACTTGAATGATCCTGCTTGGATTGAAAAAGTATACTGTAACTGCAGCCAACTTTTAGAATATCAACAAGTCAAGTTATGGTATAATGTCTGCAGAGTGTTTGACTATCCAATGGAATAGTACTGGATTCCCTGTTTTATGTACGTGGCCTTGCTGGCACTCCCTCCTTCAAAATAAAGCAATTCCAAGGTTCAAGGCTATGCCTGAGCTCTTATCAATCCTAGAACTACTGTTCTGTTGAGTTTGTTACTGTGCATAGTTTATGATACCAAATAAACTTGTTTTGTTTTTTTTTTTTAAATCAGCAAGGCGGTCTATTTGAGCACTACTAACATTGCTATGCTACAGAAAGGAGAACCAACTTGATTCATTATTTGTTTCAATTTTTATTATCAATGCAGTTACTGAAGGACACTTTTGATGCAGGATAATTAATTTTCAAATGGAACAGGTGAAGTATGTGGGCCATAATCTTGAAAAATAAAATCTTTTGGCTGGCAAATTAAAACCAGCATTATAGGTATCAATTTCCTTTTTTAAATGGAATCTCTCAAGATTTTCTTAAATAATTCAGATTTAAAATGTTTTAAAGCAATAGATGATAGGGACGTAAAGAATATTTGAAAATCCATACTATGTTCATATTATTGAAACTTTATTTTGAAGAATTTATATCAATTAATAATTATTTAACACGAATAAACTTGAGAATTTTGTTGAGACAATACAGATGTGAAAAAGTTGTAGAAAATGAATATATCATTGTATGAATTATGAATGGATTACTTGTAAGGAAATACTCCGTGTTATGAAACACATTTCTTAAGCATGTGTTCAGTTTCAAGTAAAAAGAGAAAAAAATAGTGTCCTTGCTTAAATTAAGGGACTCAAGTACTTTGTTTAAGGGATACCAGGATAATTAGATGTACTAGAAAGAAAATAGGGGAAAATTATTTCTGATGGACACTTGGTGGCAGCTTTTATCTGTAGGTTTAATAGCTGTTGCCACTTAACTTCATTGCTTCTCTTTTACAGCAGGTGACAAGCCAGAAAATAGACCGTAAACAACTGCGGTATGTTTTCACCAGAAGAACTGGTCAACAAATTTGTTGATCACAAAAATACTTTCCCAGGAACATTAAAATCAACACAAATATTTACTTTAAATGAAGCACGCAGGTTTTTTCTGTTTCTTCTCTTTTGGAAAGTAATGAAGAAAATATTTTGTGAGGTTCTTTTTGCAAAATCCTGTGTAGAATGACAGGCAATTTGCGTATTTTATTTTAAATAATAATAATTCTGAAACTGGAGTTCATTTCCTTAAATGGGAAAGCTGCTGCTAGGCCTGGTGAAATTTCTCAGGAAATTCTTTATCCTGAACAGATCAACAGTGAGACTTTGGTATAGAATAGGTTGGGAGGGATGGTGGGCCACGAGCCCCCAGAGCAAAGCAGTGGTTATCAGTCTGAAATTTTAGCCAGGCTGAGCTGAAGGCAAACGACAAATCTGCAGCTACTGTCAGGGTCCTTCTGTCTGTGTGACAAGGACGGGACCTGTCACAAAGAAGAGATGCAAGATGTGGCTTAAGTATGGGGACAGGAGGGAAGTGCATTCCTTGGCAGGTCCCAGCTCGGCATCAGAACAGGTTGGAGTTGCTTGCTGGTCACCGGGAGAGGCAAACCTTGCTGCGTGGCCCGACAGGGACCTGTGCTCCTGTCAGACCTGGTCTGAAGAGCTCACTTTCAGCCCCAAGCAAACGTGTGGTCTACAAGTTTCTGGCAGCTGAAGATGGACTCATAAAACGAGAACAAAACCCATTTCTTATGTTAACACCGAGGGCATTTATTGTTCTTACGTTAACACCGAGAGTACTATTGAGCATTCACAGGCTTGAAGCCGGGAGAAGCTCCGTGTCCCGCTTCCCAGGCAGCCCTCCTTGCCCAGCCCCAAGACTCCCAGGGGCTCGGCTTCCCCCTCGGCGGCCGCCTCTTAATTACAGCCAATTAACCCCAGCGCCGCACCGTCGGGGGGGGGGGGCAGCGGCACCCCCACCGCCTTTCCTTCCTCCTCCTCCTCCTCCTCCCCCTCCCCGGCTGTGGGGCTTCCGCCCCCCCGGCGGCGGCTGGCAGCGGCTGCTCCCGGCCCGCGGGGGGCTTGGGGGAGCCGCAGCGGCACCGAGAGGGGACTCGGGGACCTGGGGAGGGCAAAGAGCCGGCGGCAAGAGCCTCGGCCGGTTTGTTCCCCCTGGCGGCAGAGCGCCCCCGAGCCTCCTCCGGACCTTTGGTTGGATGGGAAGAACGAGGATGGAGGAGCGGTGGTGGAAAGGGGAGCTGGCGGCAGACATCCATCAGACCCTGAGGACGAAGGTTTGGCCCCGCTTTGTTCCTTTCCCTCCTCCTCCTCCCCTCCCCTGCGGTGTGCTCCTGGCCGGGACCTGCTCCAAGCCGAAGCCGCACGAACCGCCACCTGCCCCGACTGGTCGGCAGCTTTAACTTAGGCGGCCTGCTGGTCACTCCTTGGGCTAGATGCCTAGAGAGCACGGAGGCGAAGAAAAATCAGCGCATCGCAGGAAGCCGAGAAATGGTTTTGCTTCTTTTCACCAAGATAAATGCTAAGATTCGAGGAAAATATGGGACCTTGTTCCCTGGCAAGCTGTAAAGGAACTGAAAGATGCACCAACAGGGCTTGTAATGACTTTTCTAGAAGTTAGGGTGTCGTTACAGGCAGATTAGAAAGCCGAAAAAACGGCTTGCAATACACAAAATAGTGAATTCCTGTACTTGCACTGCGGGCAGGTAAAACTAAAGTTGCTCATTTGCTCTTTGTTTCCTTTGGTAGATCCCCAGCTCTGAAGAAGCTCTAAATGCAGCTTGTTAACGTGGGGAACGTGGGAGCGAGCCCACAGCAGACATTGCCTACCTGTAGTTGACACAGCTTTAAGCTCATAAAGTTACTGCTAACAAAGTGAACGCTTTGGACGTTCTGCACGCTTTGTCTTCTTTACAGTCGTTTAGCAATAACTTGTGCCAGGTGATGCAATTGCTACCAGGTCTCTCGCAATTGGGTTGGTTTGTTCTCTTGTCCGCCAGCTGGGGCTGGGCTCCTCGGCCTTCCAGGGGGCAGGGAGAACTGGGGAAAGCCAACTGACAGGGGAAGAAGAGGCTGGGGGTGTTTTTTTGGTGGTTGGTGTCTTTTTTAAGTTCAGTGCATCTGCTACCTTTTAATCAACAACTTAATTCTTCAGTCTTCTTTCTGGGTTTATCTCACTACTCTAAATTCCTAAAAACCTCTCCTTTGTTGATGGATACTAAACCTAGGCCAGCTGAAATGACAAGAACTGCTTGAATTGAACAAACCTTCACTGAGGGAGAAGAGTCTCTGGGCTGCTCTTTCTCTGCTGTGAGGAAGGTTTACAATGCTTTCGTATACTAATTCAACCCACCTTGTGAGGTTGCTTTTCTTTTTGAAGGAAGTACAACATGACAATCCAGAGTGCTCATGTATCAAGGAAAAATAATCGCAGGTGTTACGACTTCTTTGGTTCACTTTCTGTGATTTTTTTTTTCAAGTAATGTTCTGCAGAAACAGCTCTTAAGTGTATTGCTGAGGTTCTCTGTTTTGTTTTTGTTCAAAACATCACAATTTATCATAAAATGTTGTGAAACTGCTCAAAAGGATCCTGCAGGAAAGTTTGGGAAGATCAGTTTTGAGGGACTGAAGCCAGTTTTGTAAGCTTAGACCGGTTTTAGGGATGCCTGTAGCAAAACTGCATAGAACAAAATAAACTGAAGTTGTTGCATCCCCACTACCATGTTAGTGCATTATTAGTATATTAGCTTGTTAATACTGGGATACAGAAAATTCAGGCAATGGTGCTCTCAAGCCTACATGACCTCTCTGTTTTAAGATGCTTGCTGAGGAGTCTTAGTCTGGACCAGTGTGTCTTGGGTGAGAACAAACAGGTCTCAGTTGAAGTATGTGAGTCTGATAGGAAAGTAACTTAATAAAAGATGCTTGTTGAGGAGGTTGAAATGCATGTTGCAGGCTATTCAACTTCTTTGAAGAATGTACCTTAAAGTCTGTGTTTAAGGTAAGAAATAAAACTTCACACTGCTCTTTTTCCTAGAACAGCTGATGGACAACTAGAAGCAATTAAGACATAAGTTGAAACAATCCGATGTTTTATGTTAACTGCAAAAAATGTTACACGCACGTGGATTGGAAGTTCTTGTTAACCACCTTGGAAGCTGGAGGTTTTGTGCCAGATGTTGTGTGCTCTGTCTGATGGATGTGTTCTACATGAGAGCAGACACCAAATGCACCTGTCTTCTAATTCAGAGAGGGCTGAAAGATACTGCAAGACTTTGTGACTTCCCTAAGGCTCTAGTTCAATGTGGAGGAAATTAATAGCTCCTGAATTGTCTGACTAGTGAAATACCTGTGCTGTGGTTATTGGGATGCAGTGATAGCTTTGCAGGGCTGTATTCTGTAAGGTATTGGGAGTGCTGATCTATCAGAGCACAACACTTAGGTTTCAAAAGCGCTGCGCCCATCCTTAGACTTTAAATGAGAGTTTGTTTCTCTGGGTTAGACCAGAACATTAAACCTGTTGCAAGCCTGAGCCAGGAAGAAAAATAAAAAAACAGAGCATACTGTGTATGTTTGTATTAAGAAAGTTGATATATGCCAAGCCATAAAAGGTGCTGAGTGTGCTGATGTTTTCTGATTCTTCAGTAACATAGGGCCATTGTAGAAATAGGTGATAATGGAAAGGTACTGGTTGTTCCAGGCAGCTGGCTTCTCCATCAGAAATCAGAGAGCTTTCTAAATGGAAGTGGAACTACTGCAACATCTCTACAAAACTCTCCCCACTTGAATACTCCAGGAAAGCTAAGTAACAAGTCAGTGTGTGGTTGTTTGGTTTTTTGTTTGGTTGGTTTTTGTTTTGTTTGAGGAAATTCTTTACTTTAGAAGGCAGTCTTAGCATCCCAGCAAACTGAGTGATGTCTGGTGGCTATTTCTCTCCTGTTTCTGTGCTTATGCTGGGCTGTTTCCTTCCAGGATAAGTTCATTTCCTGCAATTAATGAGAATTACTAGATCTGCCTGCATTTCCCTTTTTATTCATCTGTTGCATAGCATCTCAGAGGAGGTCCAAATTTTACAGGACTTGTTGTTTGTGAATTGAAAAGGTTAATATTGTAACTTGATCTTTTTTATGGGAGTCCAAATTGCAGTCTGCAGTTACTTTCAGCCAGGTCAGGAGAGCTGATCTTCTTTCTGCTGAAACCAAACAGTCCTTTAAGTTGTAAAAATGTGCCTCTAAGTGGTAAGAAGGTCTGAGTGAGTTCCTCTAGGAGAAAGCTCCTGTCTCCCACCTCCTCTTGGGGTTTAAAGATCTCATGAGAAATGCTGTTTACCACAGTGACGTGTTTCGTTCTGTTTTGATGTGCAACTTTTCCCTCAACTTGAATCCATAGTTTCAGTTTGGACTGCAGTCCCTGAAGCAGGACCGCAAGGCACGCAGAGCTTGTTGTGAGGGGCCCTTATCTTCACTGGCCATATGCACATTTCTTACAGTTCTAAATCTTCTTGTTAGAAGTAGTGCAGTATCCTGTTATTAAGTTTATTCTGTAAAAACACAATCTTTTCTTCTTCTCCCTGCATCCAGTGTATGTGCCTGTATTTCTATAGTAGATTATGTCCTTGTGTTTTCTCTAGTTCTGCTGAAGCACCTGATTTACTTGACCTGTTGATAGCATGAAGTTTTTAATGTAACAGGTACTATTTTTAGCCAGTAAGTCCACTTTTGTCCTTGTTATTTTAAAAACGTGTCATCCTTTCAATGCTTACCTAGTACTGATGGTAAGTTTGATACATTCAAATCTGCCTGGCACAGTCTGAAATCTGGATTGGTGCAGACCGGACAACTGCACATGCAGTTTAAGAAGAGGGAAGACACTACGGCATTGTGTAGGTGATGCTTCTGTTTTTGATTTTTAAAATGAATTCTAGATGAGAACTTCAGGGGTTCCAGATACCTGTGGACATGCAAAAGAGTTTGGACTCTTTGCCATTACAATTAATGAAAAAGATAAAACATTAACCTTTCATTGTGATGAGCTTCTCCAGTTTGAGCGGTAAGAAGAGAGTAGGTGTTAAAGGCATTGAGGTTTATTAATATTAGGCTTTTTCCAAAAGTGGCAGTCCAGCAACAACAGCATAATCTGTTCACTTGGTGTGGGGGGGAGGAATCTAGCTTTTGAAAAGCAGTAACAATAGCATTGCTGGCCACTAGCCATACATGACTTGGTTATGTTATAGGTAGCAGCATATGCATGAAGCTGAAAGAAACAGGTGTCCTAGTAAAGTACATGGTTACTCATGATCTCTTTCTCCTTAAAGTTGGAATTTCAATTTTCACACTCCTTTCTCTGATCCTTCTCAGATTAGCTGCTGAACTTCTGACTGCTTTGAACTGTGTAAGAAGGACTTAATGAAATGTCTGATAAAATACCACAGTCAAACGCATGAAGTAGTGGATTTTCAAGCACCATAGTAGGTGCTTGCTACCTTGAAGTAGTTCAACTTGCTCTTAGATTTCAAATGTTTGGGACTGTTGGGAGGATGCTGAAGGGCAGTATGTTTAAGCTCAAAAAGTTCGTAAGTGCAGTTGAAGTACTGGCCCGGTCTGCCATGTGTTTGGAGGGCTTTTTTGTATGACATCTTGGTAGTATGACTGAAGCTTAATTTAAGAGTTTAAACAAAGCTCAGATCTTAAGGAATGGAGCCTGCTTTCATCTGTGGATATTCTGAAAAACAGGGTTGTTTTTTGAAAATGCAAGTGAAATAGCCCAGTGTAAGCCAAATTCATTGAGTAGGTTGGAACTTGTGGTTCCTTTACGTGGCTGGAGTTCTGGTAGGAGGTGCATGTGAGTTTCGTGCTCCTTTTGAGTGTACAGGAGCAATGGTAACAGAAGAAAATCTTAATTTATAGTGTTTTTCATTTGTGCATTGCTGGAATGCATCATAAATCAGTAAGGGTAGCAGCTGGCAGCACTGATCTATGTGGTAAAAGTGTGTGTTTAAGCTGTTGCTCCATCCACCTGATTGGTCACTGCTGAACAAGAGAAAAATAAAGGATATGTTGTCTATGTGCCCTTATTAGAAAATCTGTGGGTTTTAAATTTTCACTAGAAATAGTAAGAGGAATTGTCTGACTTTTTTTAATGTGGTTCTGCCAGGTTGGTCTCTTACTTCCTCCATTGTGAATCCAGATGCTGTGCAAGACTGGCACTTCTCTGACAGTCTGATTAAGATTTGTCTGAAAGAAGTGAAGAGCCCTTAAATAAAGGGAAACAGTATCTCAGTAGCTTCCAAGCTTGACTGAAAGGAGGTCACAGCAGCGCTGAGAATAAGAGTAACAGATCACGCAGTGAATCCTAGGCTGTCCCTTATCATTTTAACGTCTAACAGTTGTGATTGCTCTCTGTGTGTTACTGGACAGCATGGCTTGTGCTTGCACAGCCGAATCAAGTGTGGATGCTTGAGGACTTTTACCATATGTTTCACCTCCGAGAGGAAATGCATCCTGCTGGCTATACCCAAAGAGCACTGCCCTGTCACTTATCTTTGCCTTTCTCTTTGAGGTTGAGTTTGCCCGGCCACCCTGGAGATTAGCAAATGCTAAATTCATCAACTTGACTGTCAGACTGTTCGCAAATATACAAATTCATAACCTTTCTGACCTATTCATTAAACTGCAGTCAGCTGCCCCAGCACAGAGAGACTTGCCAACAAGCTTTCTACAAATGATTTTGTTACTGGAAGGGCTAGCACTGCAATTTGCGCTGCTGAAGGACTGTTTTTGTGGGGAAGAGTGAATAGCATGCCAATAGGTGCAGAATTAAATCGATAGGATGCTATCTAGTCTTAACTGTGAAAAAGCATGCAGAGGGCTCTGAATTTTCAAGTCACTACAATTAAAAAAAAAATTAATAATAATAAAAAAATTTTTTAACCCTCTCTCAAGCCTTGTTTTTAAATTCCTTGTATATAGTCTTCTCACCTGCCTAAATAATGGTATAGTGGTGTTAGCTTTTCATGATTTCTTGTACTTGGTGGAATAATTATGTCTGGGAGATCAATTTGACACCTTTCTTCCCCAGCTGGAGGACCGGTTAGAACACAAAACAGGAAGGAGCTTGTCTCTTTCATAGACCTACTCTTAATAGCATGCTAGATAATTTTCCCTTTATTTTTAATCTATAGGCATTTCCTTCCTGTTTTAATTGCAACAGTTTTGCAGTACCTGTTGTTCTTACTATGGGAATTCTAAGAATCTAGTGGAAGTAACCTACTTGCTGTTTTCCAGAACATGCAACATACAGACCGTTAAGTGATTGCCTAAGTCACCCTTGTTTTTACTAGTCTTCTGACTTGAAATACTTAGCAGCCTTTTTCATGTCCTTTTTTTTTTTTTAAATTGGAGTGCCATATATTGACATCACACACAAGTGGTGCTTTCTTGGGTTTAGACAGCGTTCCCCTGGATTACGAAGAATTGTGGAGGTCTTGTTGAAGCTTACGTACTTTGCTGGGCATTTTTGTTGATTGGTTGGAACTTTTTTTTTTATTTTGGTTTAGGATTGGTAATCAAGATCTGTGAATTGTGGTAGCAGGGGCTGTCTTCTGGATTCTGTTCACATGTCCAGAAACAGAAGTAGTTAATGGGGTTAAAAAGGAATAATAGTGAGATAAGGATCAGGTTTACCATTGTAAATTGAGCTTGTGTCTATGTAGGGGAAGTATCTGAACAGCTGTTTTTAGATGAATGGACTTTACTTTTATTGAGTAGCTCTGGTTTAGGTGCTTCATTCTGCTCCAGAAATGGGAAGGTAATTTACCTGGCTCTCCACAGAAGATGCAGTGCTCTGGACATCCCTGTGTGTCTTGCAAAGGAGATGGATGGTGCTGAGAGGTAGAGGAAGATGGCAAAAACACTGGAGCTGTTGCAGGAAGTCAGGATGCTGCTTGCTTCGCCTGTGGGGGAGAACAGATCCAGACTGAAGTCAAAGTGACTTGGTAGAAAGCTAAATTCAGTTAACATCTCCATGAATTTCAGAACCTGAGGCATATTTGCTAGTTTCATCTTCCTGTCAAGAAGCCTCTGAGGTGTTCTAAAATACCTTGATGAATTTCACTTTTGTTCTGAGAACTGAGCATTACTGGTATGACTTATTACCATCCTGTCACATCACTTGTTAACTTTCCTACTGCTTGTCAGTTCATTACTGGCTTAAATCAGTGGGAGAAGAATTGTGCTGAAAAGAAATTGGACAGCAAAAAGTCTGTGTGGAATTTCTTTCCATACTCAACACCCAAGCTATCTGATGTAGTACTCCAACCAAAGTAAATGTTGGGCACACAGGACTATGGCAACTGCTGCTGTAAGGGAGCTGGAGGAAGTGATCCCATTAAGTTTTTGTCCTCTCCTCTTCAGCTGTAGTTTGGCTGATTTAGTTCAAACAGCCAGTGAAGGCATAAGCTTCATCTGGCTCAGTTATTTTGCTTCTGTTAAGTCTTGTTGCTTCCTGTCTCCTCTAGGGGTGAGTTCTGAAGTGTTTGCTCAGCCCGGTTACAAAACCATCCGATGCACAGATGCAGCCTGGTCCCTTGGGCCCGCTGGGCAGTCAGCTTGCCTCCAGAGCTGTGGCTGTGTGATGAATGGGGAGCCACTGTCATGAGCCAGGCTGTCTTTCGGATGTGATTGCTGAGGGAGATATACTGTCTTTAACACCACTTAAACATGTTTACACTGATTCCCTTTTCTTAGGTCAGGTCTTGAAGCTGGTGGGAGGTGGCTTATGAATTGTCTTCGCCTTAAAGCGGCTTCTTTTGCAGTCCATGCACAGTCACGATTTTACAAACCTTTTTGTGTTTGGTGATTGTGGTGATCGCTGTAAATGCTGTGCCCTGTCTTTCTGGAGGCTTTTTGCTGAGAGATGCTGATCAATATGTTGAGCAAAGTTTGTTAAGTAAGTTCCAAGACACCTGTGAGCCTCTTACGATGCTGCTGCTTTTAGCATTTTGATGTGGTGATGGTGCAGCAGCCCACAGCTGGGCGGTTGGAGTGGAGAGGAGCGAACAGGTCAGGGATAAGCAGAAGCAGTATACAAAAGGGCAATTCCAGCAGGCGGCAGGACTCACAGTTTCTTCTCTACTGCTTTTCTGGAGATAGAGGAAAAGTTTAAGCATTGGAAATGATTTTATTCTTGTTACACGATATTTTTTTTCCAGAGCTGTAGTTCCTAGTCCTCAACAGTATCTCCAAGTAGCTAGGCATTTTTTGTGTTCAAAGAAGTAACTTTATTTTTTTCTCCCTTGATGAACTTATGCAAAAGAAACCTATGAGGAGTTGATGGAAGGGGATGCACATCCACGGCTTTGTTTGTAAGGCTTCTCACTTTGTGTAGGTCTTCGGTGGTTGCCAAACACAACTGTGAGCCTGCTTATCCAGCTCTTGCATCGTTACACCATCTGCCTCTCTCTCATAAGAAGCCATCTCAGCATTTCAGACTGATCCTAAAAGCAGCCCTACTGAAGTACTTAGCTGCTTCGTGCTATGTGCTGCAGGGCAAGGCTCTTGCCTGTGCACAGATGATAACCCTGGATCAATGAATACCTGGGAGCTTGTAAGGAACCACGGCCTGTAGCATCTCCTAATTTAACCCTGTAATTGAATCCTGCCTAGTTTAAGTCTTGTTATATGGAAGCCCACATGGTTTTATTTTGGTGCACAAATCAGAATGCCTCTCGCAGTCTTTACTAGCAACTGATTGGGGTGATGGGAGGAAGGAAAAAGGTAGGTGTCTTAAATGGGAGTAAAATGTCTGTGTTAAACTAGTGGCAGAATAATCCGATTGGTTTAAATTCAGTGCTTTGAGTGGTCTTCATAAATTCTCCAGTGGAGTGCACTGAGTAGGGGTGCATAAGGGTATGCAAGGCAATTAAAAAATCAAATTTATGAGGGATTTCTGGGCATAAAACAATGTGGGAGGACATGATCCATTGTCTCTCTCCTTTATAAATTGTTACTGATGGGGAATTTTTTTATAATCCCCTCCCAGTGAAGGCTGCCCCAGATCTGAGAGGGCGGCGTGCCTGTCCCCAGTCTGTGCCCGTTCAGTCCAGAATGCCTTTTTGCTGACCTTTTTTTTTTTTTTGAAGGCCTGGGAAGCAATCATCCCTAACAGCATTTGGCTTGCTGTCTTCGTAAGTTACTTCTTGTTAGGGATCCTCTCTGGTTTCCAGTTCTGCATGTCCCTCTGAGCCCGATCGTGTCGCTCTTTTCTCCTGATAAGCTGAACCTGCTCACCGAGTGATTCCTTCCAGGGAGATGGGGGGGGAGGGGGCAGCCACCGCACCAGCTCTGCACGGTGGTGCCTCCTCTGTAAATGGTGCAGCCAGTGCAGATACTTTGGAGCTCTGATCTCTTCGTCTTGATTTGTTTAGTAGGATTAACTGCTCTATGTACCACTCTGTATTCCAATATAATACGCATTTATCTTGCAGCACTATGCTACTTCTAACGCTTTGTCAAATACATGTAATATAAAAATGATGTATAAGTGGAATCTGAATTACTGAGATGTACCTTGCTGATTTTTTTTTCCTTATCCATGCCTATCAACGTGTATTCAGCCTATTTTTATTAAAGTCTGGTCATGGTAATGCATTAGTAAATGATTATTTCTAAACTTAGAAAGTATTAAATGTAGGCATTAGATTTTTTTTTTTTGGGTGTTCCCAAGGATCTTCACTCCTCCCCTTAACCTACTCTTTGCATAGTGGCTACAAGCCTGTGTGGAAAACCCTTGCAGGTGAAGATCTAGCATAGGTAGACCAAAAACTTCAATAATTCTGCCTTTAAAATGCAAATTTGTATACCACATGAAATAATCTGTCAGCTTGTTAGCTTTTATAATGCTGAAATAGGTTAGTACAGAAAGTGCTTGACTTTGCTGTAATTAGAAGTCTAATCATTCTCCCATGATTTTTTCTTGTTAATGTCTATATTTTTCTTACTGCAGCTATGCACTGTGCATGTGTTTTAACATAGATAGAAGTTCTTTATGCTAGAGACTTTTTTTTTTTTTGGCACAGGATGTAGGAAGTTGGGCAATGAAGGAAGGGACAGTATAGGAGAAGCATATCTTGCAGTGATAGCCTATGAAACAGTACTTAACAGTCCGGTTTGGGTGAACAAAATAAAAAGCACTCCTTAAGGGACAACTTTCATGGCAAAGGAGTTTGGTGTTCCTGAGAATTGCAAGCTCCTGGGTTAAACTAATTTAAAGTATTTGAGCACGTGTTAAATGTTTGTAAGGGAAGCGCATGGATGACCCAAGAACTAGAAGTTAATTGACTGTCAAAACATGCCCTGACCCAGCCCTGATTTCTGTGTCAATCAGTGCTGTATTTGCTAAGTGGCTGCCACAGCAGGTGGTGGTTGGGATTCCAGACAGTAAAATGGTATATAAATGGGGTATTTCCGTACCTCTTTCCTCTTTTTTTTTTCTCCTTCTCTGTTACCCCCTGTAGGAACTTAACCTACCTTTGTATAAGGCCCATTCACCACAGATTGGGATGCGCCGGTACTTCATTGATCTCTTGACCATCCTCAGCAACCGTTGCAGCCTCTGCCCTACAGCCCGGCATCTTGCTGTCTACTTACTGGACCTCTTCATGGATCGCTACAATATCAGTGTCAAGCAACTGTACATCACTGCATTTGCCTGTCTTCTCCTAGCAAGTAAGTTGGCTGCTGTCTACTAAGGCCTTTTTTTAACTTTCTCTGAGCAGATGGTTGTTCTCCTTACACGTCGTGTGCTGTTTTCTCTGTTAAGACTACAGCTTCTGTCTACTTAGGGTAAGTGCCTAATGAAGTCCACAGAAAGGCATAAAGTAGTCTTAAATTCTGCCCAACTTGTGTTGCACATCTGCATGCTGGTGTTAACGTGCAGAGGAATTTTGGGTAGCTGAAGCTGGATCAGTGGAAAGGGATGACGAAGATCAGGGAGTGATGGAAAGGAGGTGGCAAGACTGGGAGAGCTTGGTTCTAGGGAAAAATTGGTAGTAGAGAATAGCATGTGTAACACAGTCTCTCCTGGAGATCTGTCCTTGTCTCTGTGCCTCTGTTATCACTGGGCATAATCAGTTCCTTGTAAATCAGAGTTTTCTTGCACAGGGGCAAAAGGAAAATTGTTTCGTGAGGATATGTTGATGATGCTGGAATGTCTATTGCTTGTTCTGGGCTCCTATCAAATAGCTGGTCATTGCTATGTAACACTGAAGGTCTGGTGTTGGCATCCACTTGAAAAAAGATCTTGAATATTTGTCATTAGTATTTTCTTGAAGTCTCTGCAGCCAGTGCTGTGCAAGTGGAAGGCAGTGGGGCTGGTGCCTCAAGGAATTGCAGACTACCCTTGTAGACTTACAAACTCTGTTTCTAGGTTACAGGGAAATCATCCTGCCATATAGGAGCCAGGCAGAGCAGCATGCTATTGTTGTGGACAACAAAAGTTACGCAAACTGCAGCATTAGTGGCTGGAAGGTGCAAGTAGTCATACTGATTAAGGTAAAAATTGCTATGAAGACCCAGAAACCATTTCTCAAGGAAATAAGGTGATGTTATTTGCTTATTCCTCAGGATGCAGGTTTGCTACTGCTTTTCCCTGCTGGGAGTGCTCTGAAGAGCTTAATCTGCAGAGATAATGGTAAAAGACTAACAAACGATACATATGGTATATTTAAGCACTGTTCACTCACCAGAAAAAGGCGGTGAATTATATGGAGCAGTTGCTGGTTCATGTTACAAAAAAGGACAATATTAAAATCAGAACAAAGAATCAAAATGGTTTCTGTAGGTGTAGTTTTGCTGCAGCCTACATGAGCCCTGGGTGGAGCTGTTGCAGTTCTGCTGACCTGAACATTTTGTGAGCTCCTTTGGAAAAGTAAATTAGCAGAAAACTATCCCAGCTGAGAAAGTGTTTTCTTTCTGTTTACCAAAGATTTTTCTTCACTCTCCTGAGGGGTCAGACAAGCTTCATGCCCTTGCAAAGGAGGGGAGAAGGGACTAAGGCTGACATTAAAATTGTTAGGAAACTGCGCCCTTTATTTCAAATGCAGCAGAATGAAATACCAGGTTCAGGTAGCCTGGAGACTGAAGTCTGTTCAGAAATGCACTCCTTAGCTTTTGGACCTTCTGATGGATTTATTTTTTTAGTATGTGTGTGTGTGTTTGTGTAACATCATATCTGCAAGAAGCCTCATAGCATTGGTGTGGTTTTTTTTGTTGTTTTTTTTTTCCTCCCAAGTACATGGATGAATGTGACCTTCAGGAATAGAGAATAGGATTTTCTTTAAATCTGACTATTTCAAGGATACTCCTCTTCCATTTTTCCCAGCATAAAATTGACGCTTCAATGGTTCTTATTAAAAACCTTTTTTTCTTTTGATTTAGAGGAAGAATTTATAGCTGTAACTTACATTTGCAGTGCTACGCAGACAGGATGGAAGTGGTACCCTCAAACTTTGTAGGAGTTGTCAGAGTTGGTATAATGGTAGGATCTTGGGCAGAAGTTTCCTTTATGAGATTGGGAGGGCTGGACTCCTGTAGCTTCTAGGATTTAAAAAGAAAAAATAATAATAAAAAAAATCTTTTGAGGCTGTCCTTATGTAAATGAATAAAGTCAAATGCAACTCTATATCACTTCTAAGCAACTGTGAAGCAAAGGAAAGCTCACAAACTGCCCTGCGATAGCACTAGAGGGAAATGTTTTGCAACTTCTGTTTTATTATTTTTTTAAGGCAATTTGATTAAAAGAGCAGGTCTGGGTCTAGTGAGCTAAAGAATATGAGAATCTTTCTAAAATTGACACTAGTGTATGCAGCAGCATTCGTACATCCGGATCTGGAATAGAATCATGCCTTATAGGAAAAGATCCGTTATTGTAAAGGTAGCTTTCCTACCAATGTGTAGAAGTAAAATACATGAAAGTTGAACCAAAGCAGCTTTGCACAAAACGATGTCTAAATAATTTCTATAGATAAGGTTTTATATGCTAGTGTTCAGTCTGGAGACTTTGGGGAGCACAGCAAACACTGTTGTTTACTGTTAGGGCCATCTTAATGTGTAGTAAGGACCTTCTTTTCTGGTATGTGTAGCTTGAGCTGATGCAAGTCAAGTCAGGAAAAGTTATTTGCAACTAAGCGGGGATTCCTGGATTTAGGTTATTTTCAAAATGATATGAAATGGAAAAAATCTTGTAATATGATTTTTCTCTTCAGCTTTGTACTAAAAGACTCGGAGTGTTGACCTGAAGTCACCTGACGTGTCTTGCTGTAGCGAAGAAGAATAAAACTGGTTCCTTGCCTGTTACTGCAAATGCAGCAATTAGAACTTCCTGCAAAGCATTACTGTAGGAAGTTGCATTGTTTTTCAGCAAAGAATTGCAGCGAAAGTGCTCTTCAGTCTGCGTAGCAAGACTTTGTACTTATTAAAAATACGTATATAACTTTAGAGAAACAAAAACTTCAGCTTTACGAAGTAGTTCAGTTAGCAATTTTTCAAAATGCTGCTGTTTACTCCATCAAGATGAATGTTTAACACAGAATATCTTTCACTAAACATTACAAACATGTTTTGAGAAAGCGATCAGGAGGAAAAAACAAACTTCCTTAGAAAAAAGCAAGAGGTTAAGGGTAGTGTGCAGACCACAAGCAAGACGAGGTCTGGTTAGAGGTAAGAATTCTTACATGTAAGTGGGGGGATGGTTTATGTTTTTTTTGAGAGGGTTGGGAGGGGTCAATAGGGAAGCTTTTGGGGACACAGCTTTTGGAGTGGAAGCAACAAAATTATAAGCTAAATGTTAGTTGAGTACAATTGGGTAAGCTCAGAGAAATTGTTGGCAACTTGTATTTAGCTTGAAGTTTGCTTCTATCTCAGATCTAAAGGAGCTCCAAAACTTTTTTTTTTTTTTTACCCTCCACCTACAAACTTTGCTGTCACACATCTTTGAGCATACAACAGCAGTGTTCTCGCGACACGGATCGCAGCATTTCCCTGGTTGTCTGTAAGTTAGCTGGAGCTATTTTCTCCTGCTGTGTTCTAGAAAATCATTTTGACTGGCTCATCAGTTTCCCCAGACAGGGAAACTGGATGATGATAGTGCTTCCCTCGACAGTAATAACTGCAGAGGAGATGAGGGAGTGGGAAGATAACACTGTTCCAGACAAATTGTGCTGGTAGCCAAATAATGTTCAGCCTGGACTTGCTGCAGTTGAGAGGAACGTGGGTGTGTGTCCCCTGAATCACCCAGTCATTCTCTACTCGGAAGATCTATGTTTCTTCTGCAATGTATGCACTGAGTGATAATTGGAGAAGGCCTCTGGAAATTCCTCCCAGATAGTTTAGCCCCTGAGAACAGCTATAAAATCTTTGAAGCTTACTAATGTCATCAACAGTTATTTCCTCTGAATCAGTTCTGAAAATGAATGATACTTGTTCACCGAAATCTAGAGGTGAACTGAAAGCTATTGGGGGAGGGAAGGAAATATCACTGGAAAAACTGATGTCACAGGTACTTTAGGAATGTGTTTAGAATAGATGTTTTTTTCCTTCGCTTGCATTAAAGGAAACTTTATGCTCCAAACCAGAATCACAAGCTAAACGTGCTTTTGTAACACAGTCAGACCTAGTCCGCATGGACATTTTGGCTAGGTACATGGCTGGAAGACAGAGGACCTTCTTTCCTGGTCCAGCTGTGCTAATGGAAGAGGTCATAGGTTCCTGCTGCTGCAAGAAGATCATCAGTGACATTCAGCAGTTAAAACTGCTCAAGAAACTCCATGTGTCCCTTGCTTGATGCAGACTAGTGACTACCCAGGTTGACTGCTTTGCTAGTAAACCGGGGAGACGGTGGCTTTTGGTAGGTGGCAGTGCTGTGCAGCTGGGACTGGTGGTCTTCTGGCAAGACAGCTGGCTTTGGTGCAGGATGATTACCAACCAGTCTACCTGCACAGAAGCCAGGATCCTTGTCTCAGCACTCAGCCATGGATAGATGCTCACTTTGGAAACAGATAAGATGGCTGAAAAGTGTTATTACTTACCTTGCCTACCTGTAGTGTACTCCCCACCTCTTCCACCAGTGTTCTGAGTAATCTCTGGTTTTCTCCAGACAAAATCAGCTGGCATTTAAATAGTTTCTGTAAGTGGATTGATTTTAAGCAAGTTACACGTGTAAGTAAATGTTAAGTGACATTTTGGCTGGAGAGAATTGAGGAACTCACATTTCACTCCATGTCCCCAGCAGTAGGAAGGCAGCACCTTGCAGAGGAGCACTGCTGAGCAGCAGCAGGTTGTAATGCTACAGACTGCATCTTAATCAGGCAATTTATTACAGAAAATGGGTGTGATATTTTTAAGGTGCTCTAGCTCTGTTGAATAAAGATTATGTAAGGACATCCCATCTGCTGTAGTGCTGCTTGCCTTAAATTGCCTGCCAAAAGCTGTCCAAACCAGCTGCCCCAAAGTAGATGAGATGCACTGATACAAACTGTTCAGCTGGTCCAGCTGCAGGAGAAGTAAACTGGGGAGACAGCAAGCACCTGGGCAGTATGTTTTAAACCACCACAACTGTTTCTCCTGTGAGTTTTGTAACCGTGGTATTTGGGTGTTGTCGCAATGTTACGGTGTATAACTATAGTTCAAGCAGTACAGCTTTTGCCTGTTGCTGTAAAATCCTAGCTGCATCTTACAGATGCTTCTTTCTTCCCCGATGAGCTAACCCTCTGCAGTAGCAGGTGCTTCAGCAGCTGATAAAAGCACCAGCTTGCTCTCTCTGAGCCATTCAACTGCATTGAATGTTCCAGCAATTCTAGTTCTTATGGGCCCCTCTTTCTGGAGGGTTCTGCTGCTATGGAGACGCACTAACAGTTTTTACATTTGAGTATTGTTGTAAACAAAGCTTTAACACATCCAGTGCTGCATTGCTTTACTGAGCGCTATGTTAATTTTCTTGTAGTTGTCTTTATTTTGCCCAATTCCTTAATATGCCAGTGGATTCTTAATAGCCGAGTTAGGACACCAAAGAAATTAGAGCAAGAAAAGATGTTAGTCCTAACTGGGCTGAATATAGGGCACGGATAATTGTTTATTGCCTAATTCCCTGTTGCCTGTGTAAAACCATCAGCAGTCAGTTTTCCCATTGGCCTGTGCTTTGTGATCCATTCTTCATTTACTGTCCCGCTTTCACGAGCAGGTAGCTCTTCTGACAAAGGCAGCTGAGCAAGACAATAGTGTGTGTCAGTCCAGGATATGGAGTTGTGCTTACAAAACTTGCTTATAAAGTTATACATTTTTCATTTACCTGGTGATATAACATGGGCAGAATATTTTCTTTAGTATATTAAACTTTACTAGTAAGGTATTAGAAACTCAGGTGCATTAAGCACCATGGTTTGCATGTGTGTTAGGTATTGTACAGACCATTGAAAAATTCCTGACTGCTGGCTTTGCAAGACACTACAGAAACTACAGAAAAAGGAATTCAACATGGTATCTCTAATCAGCCTGTCTCTTTCCTCTCTTGCTTAGAGGACCATTAGAAATTGTATTTGTCTAGGAGTGGCATGGGAGAGAGTGTCAGAAGTTTGTTGTAGTGCCTTCTGGACTGAGATAGGAATAATAATTAAAAAAAAAAAGCTGTGTCAGTAGCCACAGGTCTGGACTTCATGCTGGGCTTGACCGGTCTATCCTTTTTTTGGATCGATTTTAATTGTTTACGGGACAAAAGAATACTTGCATTTTAATTTCTCTTTAAATTGGCAGTCCTTTTTTTGTTGCTTGGTCTTCTCAAGGACCCTGAAAATGTAATAAAAAAAACCTGCCTGCACATTCTGCTTTTGTTTTGGTATCCATGCAAAATGCCAGGAAAACCATTTACCCACCTGCCACAAACACTCTGAACTGTGTGCTCTGCAGGTAGGTGTACTTAGTGACTTTTACCTCCTACAGTGGACGAATCAATACTTCAGGGTACGTTTGACAGCAGTGATGCTCCTGTGACCTTTATTTTTTCCTAAGGAAAAGCTGGAACGGATGGATAGGCTGTTTTGATAATGTGACAAATATATTAATGAAATGTACCCTTTATAACTTAAACCTGTTCCCCTGACAGTAGGATTTAATCAGTGTTTCATTCATCAAAAGCGTGGACATGTACTATAAAGAGCACTTATTTTTATTTTTGTGTGTGGGGATGGGGGCACATGACCACTTATTTAGAATTTAGAAACAAGTTAGTCACAAACAAATGTAAACTTCCATTATATTTTCATCTTATTTTATTCATTCCATTGACCTCAGTAGGCCTCCTTGTGGATGTTGTAAATTTTAGACGTACTTAAAATAAACCTTCCTTTAAAGGCTTAGGACTCTGTCACCTCAAAATAAAACTCTTTTTGAGGACAACAGTGATAACTAAATAGCTTTATAGGTAATTAACACTCTGAATACAACAGCAAACCTTGAAACTGAGGTTGTCTACAGTGGCATTTCAGAAGCATGCAGATGACTCAGATAAACAATTCTAACAAACTTCACGCTCCAGACTCCAGGTGATAATGTTGCTGAAACAGTTTTGCTTTTCTTCCCTAAGGGTGTTGTTGATTAAACCAGCTAAAGTATATTGCCTGGACTACCCTAGACTTGCGACTGTCTCGCCTGAGCCTTTAATATTTTTGCAACAATTTTACTGGTGATCCTGGTTCTCTCAGCATAAATACCCTGTGCAAAGGATCTGAGTTTCTGTAGTACTGCTAAAGAAGCCAAAGTAGCAGTAGTATGTATGTTCTAACTTATGGAAGAAAATGTATTAGAGAAGGACACATGGCATTTCAAAATCATCCTAAACTTAGTCTTTCCCAGCGTGCCTATGATCTGTTTGGTCTGGTGCAATGAGCTAACTTTTGCCGTCTTTTCCAGATTTCAATTTAAAAATAGATGGCCAGTGCTTGGCAAGTAAAGTTTTCAGGTTAACGTGGGACTGTGAAAGAAAAAGTGACTACTTTGGCTGCATATTGCTTTGGAAAGTAGCTCGTGTTTGAATTTTACAGTTTAGTTAAAGTGACATTCCTCAATTGATTTACTTACCCTGATTCCTGTCTCAGTTCTGGGATCTTCAGTTTATCTAGCTACATTTATACTCAGTCTCCAATTTGCTCCAGTGGCTGCTGTTATCTAACATTAAAATTAAGAACTAGTATTGAAAAGCAGGAGGAAAAAAAAAAAGATCTAAATCACTAAATTTAACTGTTGCCCATTAATTTTAACTTTGACTTGACCAAGTTCATTTTGCTTTTAAACAGCTTTGCTCTGTGTCAGTATGGTAGCTTTCCAATGCTATCATGCTGATAGTCTGCTTTCTCTGTTCTCCAGACTAGTCTGACATCTTGAAATTTCCAAGGTTTAGTGGGAAGTAAGAAGGAACTGTAACTTACAGAAGTTAGAATAACAGATCCTTGGTTTCCTGGGCATACAGCGTTTTCTCCTACTTCTGCTAGCACGATCCTTAAGCTTCTGTATCAGGCTGTGACATCACCTTGGGTAGGAAAAGGACCCAAAGGGTTAACTTCTTGATTTTCATTTTTCTTAAAACAGTTCTAAATTCAGGTGACAGTTCTAAATTCAGGTTTACCAAGAGGATTCATGAATGTGTGTACACAGACTCCTAAATTTTAAAGTTTTTTTTTTTTTTCACTGATAGAACAGGAAAGGACTGTTTATTCCATATGATGGATGCATTTTATATTTCATTATTACTGTTAAGGTCTTCTGTGGTGGAGTCTATTACACTTTTAATGCATTCCATATCTATGATATCTGAACAGGCTCAACGATAGAAATACATTTTTAAATGTGTCGAAAAAATTGTTAAGCTCCTAATAGTACAGAAAATTCTGTCAGGCTTTTAAGACACTGGAGACATTTTGTTGGATAGAATTGCTATCCTAAATGGATATCAAGATTTTTTAACATAATTTCCTGGTACAATACTGTTTTTAAATTGTTTTTAGATTTGACAAGAATACTCTGAAGCCATATGACATGCTAATATCTCATCAATTAATCTGTCTTAGTAAAAGAGGACTTTTGTAGATGGGAGGATCACTGAAGCAAGAGTCATTTGTGGGATACATGCTTCCAGGAACAAAGAGAAATAACTCCAAAATATTTTTTAAATAGCAATGCACCTAAGTGAATGGGTTTGGATTTTGCAGCAAGGATGTTACTTAAGTAGTACTGGAAAATTATTATTACTGGCAATTGCTTCTTGCTAGTTTTTGAACAAAGCAGGGCTGGAGGTATGTCATTTTTGGCTTGGTAACAGTGAGAATTTTAAAAGGTGTGCTTTCTTAATTTTGTAGCAAAGTAACACCTTGTTTTATTACTGATAGGTCCAATCCTGGGGGCATCAGATCTACTATGGATACACACACAAATATATATCCTTTTTTTAAAGAAGGGTAAATAGAGTGAGATCCTGTGAAAAACTGAGTCATTCTAGAGACTGCTGTGGTCTCAATAGGCTGGTAAATGCAATTTAGAAAAAGGCGCAGCTTTTTTCAGCTATCTTGACTCTGAAAATGTATGCTCTCTGCTAATCCCATAGGAATTATTTATGTTAATCACTTAGTTAGAGTGTACTTCTCTTAGCCTTTCAGTGACCCTAGCTAATGAGGCCCTCCAAGACAGGAAGGAACAAAGAGAAATTCTGAAGCAGCAAGGGCAAAGGTGGTATTGCCCGAGGGTTTTTAATGTCTTCCTTTTTGTAGTGTGTGCATTTAGCTTCCATACCCAAAGGATAGTATTCATACCCAAAGGAGCTTTTTTTCCTCAATATTAGATCTTCCTTGCTCTATTTTCCCCACACTGCCTTCTTCATACTTGACTGAATGCCTTTCAGCAAACCGCTTCCAGTTATTGTCAAAAAAACTGGCTTCAAAAGCGACTTGAGGAGGAGAGATGCTTTGACAGAATTGCTATTGTAAGCAAGTAACTGGGATTTGAGATTACTGGTGTTTTTGTTTTAGTTTTAAAACTGCATTCAGTGGGCAGCTTGAGAAGGGACAGTAACTTTTGTCATCTTTGTCCCCCAAGTAATTTTGATGGAGGAATGAATAAGGGGAATGTGGCATCCAGGTTACCTTGGTATAAAGGCCTCTTGAACAGCGTTGTGAAACAAGGGTAGAAACTAATGTACTTCTGTAATCTAGTATTGAAAGCTGCTCATTGCATTCTGTTTCAGGCATATTTTTATGATTTCTTGTAGCATAGCAGAGTCTGGTTCTCTCTCCGGGTAAGTAGAGGTCCATTAGCTTGTTCATGCCTACGGTGAAAAGACAGAAATGGCTTCTGCTGTGGATTACAATTTATGTAGAGGCTGAGAGAAGCCAAGCAGTATCTCTGCTTTGCTGGGAATGGGTGGCCTTGCTGTTGTGAGCTGGTTGAAACACCATATTACTAATTCTGCAAAATCTGTTGCTGCACGCCACTCTAGTGCACTAAAGTGGCATTTGGCAGGGGAGTGTCAATTCTGTTCTAGAGATAACGTAAGGGAAAGGCAGGGTCAACCTAGTGGCTTGCTTCTGGCCATCTCACGATCAACCTGATATGTTGTTTCAATAGTTTATTGTTAAATGAGGTTACGTTATAGCAGGAAAAATGTCTCCTTTGCAAGTGACCGGAAATGACACAGCAGCCTTCTCAGAAAGGAATATGAATTTACCCATCAAGAATAAGGAAAATCAGTAGATTACAACTAAAGTCTCAAAGATTTCCACACTAAAATGCTTTCTACTTCTTAAAGAGTTTCCCTCTTACGGTGGACATTCACAGAAACTACATATAGTTGGAACATGTAATCTTTAATGAGCAAAAAGCAGATGAACATTTTAATGTGAAATAAATTGTTTGGGCTACTCAGTTTCAAAACTGTACCTGTTTTCTAAGAACTAATGTCTGTAAACTTACTAAGACCCATAACATTACAGTTATGAATCTTACATTTCTTGTGCTGTTTCAGCTCTGCCATTCATCCTAATTAATCAATCTTGGTTTTGGCATCAACACTATATAAGCAAAAATAAAATATAAAAAGGATATAGGAAGATATTGACCACTGTTGGCCTTTTTCTACTCGTGTCACTTCACTTTCCTATCCCTCTTGTTTTTTAAAAAAGTTATGTTTTTTTATCCCTCCTGTTTTAATAAATTTTTAAAAATCTATTAAAAGCACCTTTTACTGTTAGACTTTCTGTCTGGGGGAGTGTTCTTTGGCTTTTGAGTACTCAATCATAACAATAAGCCTTATCTGAAAACTCTCTCTTTTGATAGGTAAATTTGAAGAAAAAGAAGATAAAGTTCCAAAGTTGGAGCACTTAAATAACCTAGCATACATGTGCAATGTGAACGTGGTGTTGAATAAGAAAGATTTGCTTAGAATGGAAATGCTGCTTTTGGAAAAATTCAACTGGAATCTGTGTTTACCCACGCCAGCACACTACATTGACTACTACCTCGATGTGTCCATTGACGGGAATGACCTTCGCGACGGCTGGCCAACCAACTCGGTGACAAAAGTCAAAACTTTTATGGAGAAATATGCATATTACTTCCTTGATTTCTCAGTGCAAGGTAAGAGGCTTAGTTTGTGCTAGAATGATCCTCCATTTGGCAGAAGAGAAAAATCTGAAAGATATAAGGGCTTTAAAACTTGTTATACAATGGACTCTACAGAGTTGTGTATGCAGAAGGGTATCTCACTAGGCAGTTATTTCCGATGCCAAATGGTTGTCCTTTCCTTGCAGATTAGCTTTGTCTCTTTTCAGAGATCTTAAGGCAACGTCCATTTTTTTCTTTAGCTTGGAACTCTTAATGGGGAGACTATCAGAAAGGGTTATCTGGCACAGAGCATGAACTGCTCTCAGTGGCAGGTGTGATCTTACACAGATTTAATTATATTTCTGAGGGTCCTGTGCTGCAATATGAGATATTTAGAATGATAGGGTTTATAATGATTTTGGTTTGCAGCACCACTTCCCTTATCTGCCTGTGTGAGAGGCAATGAGTTGTGGCATCATTGTAAGCCATTTTCAGTGCTAATGTAAATTGTGATTGTCAAGATCTGACTTATGTTCATCTAAAAATTTCAGCATAGTTAGTCTATTCCTTGTCTCTTTTTGAAATGAATAATAGCAACAAGTGATAATAGCAAAAAGTAGTACTGATATCTTCAGGAAAGCTTCATCCAATTTTGAGAGACTTCTTATGGGCATAAATTAAATCCTCTGAGATATGTGGAACAAAGTTGAGGATTTAATTTTGTCCTGTTTTGCCATGTCTGTATGTAATAGGCTCACTGCAGTGATTAGTAAGAGTATAATCCATGCATTTTTAGTTTTTTTTTCTTTTTGTAGATCACACTTTCCTCCATTTTCGTCCATCTCTGATTGCTGCAGCTTCTGTGTGTGCCTCACGGATATGTATGCAGATTTCTCCTGCCTGGACAACCCAGCTTGAATTGCTAACAAGCTATTCCTGGGAGCATCTTGCCCAATGCATTGAAATGATGCTCATGTAAGATCAGAATGAAAGTAACCTCGTAGTGCTCCTAGGAAGATATTAATACTTTGTTTTATTAAAACAAAACAAAAACTACACAGAAAAAAAATGTTATGCTTAATTATAGCTAATGAAGTTGAGCTGTAATTAAGATTACATTGGTAATCTCTAGTTTGGGGAGAGGAATAAAAGGGAAAAATCCATTCATTTTTACAAAATACTGTATTTTAACAGATAATATATGCAAGGAAGGATGGAGTGCCCAGTCCAGTGCTCTTCACATCTTCTTGTACTGGTTGTCTATGTGATTGGATAGAAGCTTTAACAGATAGTTGCTGAAAGCTTTTTTCCTTTGTTTTCTAATTGTACTCATAAAGTAATTGCTGCAGAGAGACACCAGTGCATCCCTAACATTGGGAATACAGTAGGGAAACATTTCAGAACTATTCTTTGCTGCTTCTCAAGTAAAGGATGTGACTGCAATATGTCAGTATTGGTCTGATACATGTGAGCACATACAAGTCTCAACAGAAAACATATAAGATTCATAGAATGATTTAAGTTGGGAATGATAGTGTACTGTGCAATTATGACTAACATCGTAATTCCTACTTAAAGCAGGACCAAATTAAGTTAAACCAGACTGCTCTGGGCATTGTCTAGTCAAGTGTTGGCTATCTAAGGACGGAGATTTCTCAGTTTCTCTGGGTAACTTTTTTCGGTGACTGATCATCCTAATGGTTATCAAAAATGTGAATGTTTCTTCTTAGCATCTCCCAGGAATTACCCTTGTTCCTCTTAGCTACGCACATTAATACTCCACAAATACCTACATAAACTATGTTAAGATGGTTGTGGACTTAAGGTTCTGTAATCTTCCCTAATCAATCCACCAGTAAAATATACTTGGGATGCAAAATTATTCATAATGCGTGTTGTTAGGATGTGAAGATCCCACCGGGGTTATTGGAAGTGAACTGTGAACAGTTCATTTATTGTGTATATCTATAGCCAAAAAGCTGATGTTGCTTGACCAGTGAAAACTCTGGGATATAGGCAAGCTCTGTGAACTTACCTTGTTGATAAATCTAACTTCGAATTTGTTTCAGATATTATGAGAATGACAAAGAAATCAATAACATAAAGAAGCAAGTAACAATCCAACATCAGCAACAGGAAGGAATGGAAAATCTGAGCCATCAAGCCATTACTCAAGTTCTATTTCAGCAACCTAGTTACCACCCTTTAGCTCAGCGTTCAGCTACTCTTGCCCAGTTGCCAGTGCAAGATTTGTGCTCTACTTACCGTGACTCCTTACAGGTGCACAGGCCTAGTGGTCTGCTTGCTGGGAGTGCTGACAGCTCATTGCACTCCTATGCTGCTCTTCAGGCCAGCTTTCAGCCGTCTGCTCAGACTCAGCACATCCAAACGCCTCTTGCTATGCAGGTGACCTTAGGAACAGAGCCCAGCCACTGCAGTTCCATGGCTTGTGGTAGCAGTTATTTCACTGGTTGTCACTCATATGCAGCCGGGTGTTTTGATGGATGAATATGTATTGGTGGGGGGGAAAAGGTGATATGAATAGAAGCTGAAGAAAAGACCCTGTGAGTGATCCAAGATGCGTATCTGAATGAGAACCATGAAGGAATCTTTGACTCGCTCATCCACAGGACATCAGTGTGGATCCACTGATCACTGGAACCTGCCAAGGATTGTACCTTTGGCTCTTAATGAGAGAGAAACAGAAATGCAGTAACATACCTCATTTAATCACCTTGAAAGGGATGTGAATAGAAACCCTGTGGATGTTCCTACCTTCTAGTCTTCAGTTAGTGACTCAGAGTTGGCTGAAAGCTCGTGTCGAAGTGTTATTTCAGGCTGGAGTGTTTGTTGAATTTCTGGCAACGTACTTAGAGGATGTTGTTGAAAACACGGAGTGTTCTCTCTCTCCCTCTCCTAGGGACATCTCTTTTGAACAGTGGCAGCTAATACTACTGGAAGCTTCTACTAAAAGTATACTAAAACAGTTATCACTTAAATGTGAATGCTCTTTGTTTCTGCAGAAATTGATGTGTCACTTTCCATTTTCTTTGACCTGGAGTGATATTTCAGGAGTGAGGCTTTATAGAAAAAGGAAAAAAAAAAAAAAAAAAGGCTGGAAGACTATCAGTTCTTGACATAAAATCCTCTTGGAATCTAGATGTGGTGCTACTGAACAGAACAGTGCTTTGTCTGCCTTTACTAAAAAAAAAAAAAATCTCTTTAACATGCTGCTGCTTTTTGACACTGGAGATGATTGTTAGTAAAATTGTTTACAAGCTTTATCAGGGATTTAATGTTACTTGAAGAAATCCTCTTGGAAAAACTATTGGAAGAAGCTTCATTGCCTTCAGTTATTTCATCTTTTGGGCCAATGACTTGTGGCAGTAGTTCAAGCTCAGGACAGAGGAACTGGTGGTAATGGGGACAGAGATAGGGAACTGGCTAACTTTACTATGAAATTAGAGTTTAATTGCAGTACTAGACAATGCTAACTTTTTTTTTTTTAATACCATTTGGCATTCTCTTGAAAATGTAGCTGGTAAATTACAGATCATGTTTCTTTACAATGAGACACATCTACTCTCAAATATCCAAAGGTTTCCTTTTCAGTTGGGACCAGAGATGTCGTCTCAAAGATTGTGTAGGCTTTTTTTTTTTTCTTTAACTGTAATGTAGATATTTACAAGAAAGAGACTTCTGCAAATGTGAAACTTTAGTTTTGATGTGGAACCACTGTTGTGTATTTCTTTGAAGGCAGTACTGCTGGTTTGTCTGTTTTTCTTAAGGCTCTCAGGACAGCAGTACAGGTAATGTGCAATATGCTTTTACTGACTTGGAACAATTTTTCAAAGTCATGTGTCAGTGCTGTTTTAAATTATATTTTTAGAGAATTGTTTTTAAAGGGTGTTTTAGGGTGGAGGGGAAAAGATTAGCCCACATGCTAATGTGTGTTTAACTGTCTTCTGAGAATGCAGTGTTTGGTATCGAGTTAATAACTTCCTGCATTCAGCAGGCTAGAGGAATTTTATTATCGTTACATATTTTTTTTTTAAAAAAACAACCGTAAATGGAGAAGCAGTACTCTTCAGAAATGGCTCTAGAAGCTTCGAGAACTTGGTTCATCTTCCATTCTGTTGGATTTGTATTTATATTAAACTTTATTTTTAGAAGACTGTAATGCATTTTTTGTTACAATTTGTCATTAACGAACAACATATATGTGGCAGTACTGTTGTATGTGTTTTCTTTGCTTTACCACCTTTCTAATTCAGGTCATGTGTGCTGTTATATTTTGGACTGCCATCATGCCTAATTGTGAAAATACTTGCAAAGTTTTCAGTGAAAGCTTCCAATAAACATGCATATACCTGAAATGCCCTCCATTTTTTTAGTGTTTTCTCTTGAGCTTTTAAGAGCTAACAAAGAATACACGTCTATACCTTAAAAATAATTGCTCTGAACTCTCATAATGTTTTACAGAACAGTGGTAGGACAAACGTGGTGGAAGGGCCTTGTCAAACAATAAGTTGGAAGGATTGGATAGATCAAGAACTTGGTCTCTGCACAGAAAGTGAGGTGTTATTCCAAGTCTGAAGTGTTAGTGTATGTAAGGAAGTACCAAGTGGGCTGAGGAGATGGCTGAAGAAACAGACAAGGTAGGATATATGAGCTGGAATAATCAGTTCTTGGGGCCAGGTGCAATCTTACCTAAGAAAACTGTAAAGCCATATAGAACACGGTTGTAAATTCAGTCTTTCTTCTGGTGACTCTATTTTAAATGTGAATTGTCCACTGACTTCCCCAGTTTGTGTTAGTGCCTTTGTATTGTGGTTGGAGTTGAAGCAGATTAAGTCCAACAGCAGACTGAAAGAGATGGGAAATATTTCAGAATTTAGAGTTGGCCTCATACTGTTCGTATTGACTGTTCTCTCCAGAATGCTTTAAATGTGGGTGGGAGTTCCACTCACTCAGTTTCCAGATAACATTTTTCTTTTAACTGACTGTCACTTTTGTTTTCTTTTGTGAAAACTAGGAGAGAATGTAGAACAGTTCAGACAACCTAAAGACACTTTTCTAAAGCCTTTTTTGCAATGACTATTTTTGCAGAGAGCTGCAGAGGTGCATGCAAAGCTGAATTCATTTTCAAACAAATTGATACAAAAATTCCCACCCTGTGACTATGCTGTTTGATGCTGTCAGTTGCTGTGTAGTCATAGTCATAGATCAGAATTTTTACAATCTGATTAACTCGAACTTTGCAGGCAGACTTTGCTTTTGCAAGTTACTTTACAGAGAAACATGGCTGGGGAATAGAAAGTGCTAAGCTTAAATTGCCAGAATGGGATATGGCACTAGTAACCTCCTCCCTACATGGGAGGAGGATGCAGATGTAACCAAGCAAATGAGAAAGATGACATCTTTCATCATGTATTCGTGAGTCCTGACAAGGGCCTCTGCAATGATGCAGGTGGGGAAAAAAGTCTGCTAATATTTATTCAGGCATCAAGGGTTAAAATGAACATACTTAAATCTTACAGCTGCAGCTTGCTGCTATTCTGCTGTTTTAAATGAGGAATGAAATATACAATTTCCATTTTTGTAAGAAAAAAGAAGAAAGCCACAATTTTGTGTTTGCAGAACTGTCAAAGCAATGGCAAGTTTTACAGACTGTAGCGAACAATTTAAAGGTGATATAATGCTCTCTGAACAGTATAACTGACTACTTGGTAAAGTGGCCAGATGTTGCTTAATATAATTTAGCATCATGTTATTTTTTTGAGAAGTCGAGATGCTAGCAAGTGTGTTCCAAGCAGAGAGATTCTTAGTGACAATTTTTTTCTTTTCTAAGGCATGTTTATTTTGCTTTCTGCGCTGCCATTTCAAAACAGGTTTAAAGAATGTCCTGTTGAAAAGGCAGCAATGCTTTCTTCCCCCTGAGAAAACATCTCTCTGTGCTCTACAGAGAACCTAGATAAAATTACACCCTTCCTCTCAAGACCCTTGGTGTCTAATAGGGAGTTACCTGATCATGTGCAGAATGCAAAACCAAAATGTGACAGTGGGGCAGCACCAAGTGTAGTCACTTCTAGAACTGAAGTTAATGTTGTCTGCTTTCATTCTGTTTTCAAAGCAGGTAATGACCAGGTACCAGCATTGGCGCCTTCAGAGCAGATTCTTATGGGTGTGAATTGTTCAGACAAAACACTACCATCCCTTAGCTCTAGTATGAGCTTTAGTTTCCTATAATGCCCAAAAACCTCTACAGGTTTTTCTGTGGCACATACTAAATTCAGATGCTCTGAGATCCTGTTATTATTTGAAGAGGAATGTACTAGCTGAGTTGAACTGAAATGAGGAATTAGCCTGAAGAGATTCCTTTTTACTTCTCAATATGACATCATGCAACTGAGTTCGCATTGTTTCAGCTTCCTCATATAAAATGACAACAACGTTATTGTCTCAAAGAAATATCAAAGTTGCATCAAGCTTACCCTAAATCTGCATAATGGTAGTCAATAGTTTTCAAAGTTGAAGTTTTGGAAATGCTCCTTGTTGCTCTTCTGATTGCTGCTAGTGTCTGAACTCCTTCAACACAGACATTCAGCAAAAAACGTCCCTATTCAGGGGAAACAAAAACATAATGCCTATTGTACTTCTTGTTTCTTAGAGGTAGCCTTCATATACTGCATAGACTTTGAACCATTGTCTGCAGAAATATTTCTGTTGACATTTTTAATGACATCTTAATGTCTTCATAATTGCCAATTCTGTAAGGGTAATGGGTAAGGAAAGCTATGCATAATACAGTGAGAATTAACTCTTAGCTGACAGAATAGTCAGCTACTTCTCAGTTCCACTATCTGGGACCTGTTAATTTTTTATAGAGATAAAACTTAACTTTTCTTCTCTTTAAAATCCCTGCTGATGTTGTTCTTTATCACACTAGAATATGGTATGGGCCAGAATGAAGTACTGCTTCCTTGGACAAAACTTTCTAATAACTGAAATTCTTTGGATTAATAAACAAGTTATCAAAGTAATTATTTTGCCTCTTCACCCCCTGCACCAACCTTCACAGGAACCTGCAAATCTGTAAGTACTGAGCAAAAAAAACTGTATTTATATTCATTGAGATTAATTTTTCTCTGATGAAATGATACTGATTTCCCAGGGAGTACAAGAGAATCTGGCACTCAAGTCCAGCTTTCCATTGAGACATTTCTCATCTCTTTAATCGGTTGCTCCACTCAGCAAATTTTTTGTGTGGTTCTGATGACTCTTCTAGTTCCCTTTAAAATCAAAATTAGCTGACAGTGAAGCATAAAAACTGAAATTACTATTCATGGTCTGTCAAAGGACTTTCCAATGGGATCTACAGCATTGTTAAGTTTTCAGACAGCTGTGCGATTAAACAAAAGTTTGTGCAGCTGGCACAATGGCTCTGTTGGCCCAACAAGGGACAGCTTTGCAGCCCTGGGTATTGTGATTCATTTCAACACTTTGCTTTCTGTTGCTTTCCACCACATCAAGGCTACAGGGTAGGGAAAGTAAAAGCCAAAGGAATGCCTCTTGTTGAAAGGAGAAATGATTGGTCTCCCTTATGTGGTTCAACAATATGACCGAAGAGGCTGTTTTTGTTGTTGTTTCTGGTTTGTTTGTTTGTTTTAAGGTAAAGCAGTAGATCTGTTTGCTGCATGTACCAAAAGAATGTTTTAAGACTGAGCAGGTTTAATACTTGTGTTTTTCTAATGTGATTCTGTGATCAAGAGTTCAGCATTATCCTTTTCTTTGGATACAGAATAAGTAATATGTTGAGCAATGCCTAAGCTCTGTGCAGCCTATTTGGGGTAAATTGATGGAGCCTGGAAAGCCTAGTTGTCTCTATCGAGGGGACAAAAATAAAAGCAGCTAAGAGCCTTTTTTAATGCAAGGTGCTGAGGTGATTGGGGTCATCAGTCTTGTACAAGACAGAAATTAGAATATGAACTTGTGTACACAAGTTACAAGCCCTGGCTAGTTATTAATTAGCAAATGGTGAAGACAAGCAGCTAGATAGATCCAGAAGGCAAGACAGCTCAAAAAAGGACTTTATAGTGGGAGTCTAAAAAAAGAAATCTTTGTGGACAAGGTGTTGGCCAGAAGTGATTTGGAATGGTGAATCCAAAACCTGTTATATCTAATTTTTATTGCGGTCAAGAAAATGGGTTGTCACGTGTTCTTTGTAAATAAGCAGCATTGCATTGAAGAAGAAAGACTCCACAGTTTCCCACAACAATCTGTCTGGAAAGCCTTAAACGTCCTCCAAGAGTGTGGATAAAGAAGAGATACTGATGAGAATGAAGTAACTCCGAGAACAATATGAAAGCACATCTTTCAATAAGTTTTTTTTTTAAATCTCCCATATTTCTGCCTTCCAACCAACAATATGATGTAAGCCTTGGGCAAAATACTGTCCTGTTTTCTAGACAGCAGAATAGAGCTTCTATTAAGTATGTGATAGACAACATTTGAATATGCCAAGTATGTATTATATCCTGAAATATTTATACTGGAGCAGCATCACTAAGTCCTTGTTGTTGTGTTTTGTGCTTTTTATGAGGAATATTTCTCAGATCTTCAGGAATTATGGGATAATGTTACTGGGAATAATGTTACTCTGAAAAACAATCCTTCATCTTTGTAAAGAAAAGAGAGAGCGAAATAGACCAGAAGTGTATTTTATTTAATTGTATTGTTGCATATTTTTCAGTACACTGGAAAATGTGCTTTAATGCCTTAAGCAATCTTTTTGCTGGTTCTCTTGTAGGTTACACCAGAAGCAGTAGAGAGCTGGAATAAAGAACAAACCAAAAATTTGGTTGAACAGAGCAGTTAAAGCTTCAGTGTCACAAATGAAAAGCCTGTTAGCTGGCTCCTAGAACCCACCCTTTACTGAAGCACATGTACCCTTTAGTAGAACATATCTGAAAAATAAGCTGAATGGTTTAGTCTACTCTGAAAGACATTGTGTTGCTAGACTTAGCAATCACCAACTCCAAGTTAGTATCGGGTTTTAAGACAGATGATTATTCTCCAAAAGCAGTAAATGATTGACAGTATCTCTTTCAAGGATGGTGAGATTCCTTTCCTGACTCAGACAGTAATTTACTTGTGGGTAGCATCTATTGAAAACATACTCAGGCATATGTAGTTGACACAAATACAAGTCACAATTCTGGAAGAGTTATCAAGCATTATGATTTCTGATTCTCAAAAAATTTATCTTTTACAAGTTTTATTAAGTGAATATGGTCAAAGACAAAGTAACTCAGGAATAGCTCAGGTTCAACACTCCAATCTTTTACAGCTAGAAAACAGTGTCTAGGATACAAAACACATTACAAGTTTATTAAAAATATGTAATTTTTGTCCATCTAATTTTCAATTAAACCTGCGTAAAACTTTAGATGATCTAGACTGAAAGGGAAAGTTAATTAACAGCTTTGCTGTATTTCTTCTGTTTTTTTTTCTAAACTCAAAATTTTAATCCTGTAGATCTTATCCAGATTATTAAAAAAAAAAAAAAAAAAAGTTGAGAACTCACCTCCACTAGTTTTCCTCCAGCAATCTCTGCAGTGTGATGATAGTTGGGAAAATCAGCTACTACTTTTCCCCCTTCCATTTTAACAGTTGCCTGTAATAGAGAGAGGTTTAATATTCTCTGGGCCTATTGGCATTTATTTTATCAGACACTGTAAGCATCTGTGCACCTGATGGTTAAAGTTTTTCCTATAATAAAAGTAAAACTTGTCTATTATATAAACAGCTTCATGATAAAGACCTTGTGCTTTAGTTCCTAAATATAAGCATCCACAATTGATTAAATAGAAAAATATTCAAGTAACGATACATCCAAGTTCCATATTTACACAATAAATCATAAATAATGTTCACTCATAGCTCTAAAGATGGTCTTGCTGCAGACTGTGTTCTCAGTCCTCAACGTTTTATGTGGTTCTTCTGTTTTGTCTGTAAAAAGTGAAATTGTATGAGTTATTTTTAAAGGAGTGTTCTCATATACTGATAACCTGCCTGCAAGCAGCACAAAAGTCACTGTGGGCTAGTGATATTAATCTTCACCCTGGATCCTGAGTTTCATGCCTTTAACTACACTAGAGTTCACCTCTATCATTTAAGTATAGATGAAGATGACTGTACAGTCTGCAGTCACACCTTTATACTATAACGTGTCAGTTGCTGTACTTTCTGCAAGTTCCTGAGGAAGGGAAATGGAGAAGGATGTGCTGGTCTCTTCTCCCTGGTAACTGATGGCAGAACACAAGGGAATGGCACAAAAGTTGTGACAGGGTAGGTTTGGACTGGACATTAGGAAAAAATTATTTACCATGAGGGTGGTCAAACACTGAAACAAGCTTCCTAGCAAGGTGGTTGATGCCCCATGCCTGTCGTGATCAAGATGCATTTAGACAATGCCCTTGATAATATGCTTTAACTTTTGGTTAGCCCTGAAGCGCTCAGGCAGCTGCACTTGATAATCTTTGAAGGTCCCTTCCAAGTGAACTACTCTATTCTAAGAGTTACTTCTGTATGGGAGGAGCATGCCAGGATGCTAATATGAAGATTACAAATGCTACAACATTTCAGCTGACTATCAAAACTAGCTGTGCAGAACTAGCTATGCAGTTCCATCAGAAAATTAGTCTTGCCTCCGTAACTAGTCAGCCTTGCCTGTGCTTTTAGTAATAAAGACAGATCAGCCAGTCATATTTAGAAAGCAAAAAAGTAATGTGTAAAGTGAAGAGAAGAGGGGACTTTAAAAAAAAATGTTTTACCACATACAAGGAAAGCCTTACTAATTTATATATTGGTTAGTGACTCTGTGCTGAAAGGCAGTGGTTTCTCTGCTGAGTCATTTACCCTGCACTCATCTTTGGCTACTTAATAGGATTTGGACTGCCGAAGTGCTCAAGAAGAAGATAGAATTTATAATATTTCAAAATTGTGAAGTTTGCAATAAATTGACCAAATAGAATTATGTTTTCTTCCATACACTAGGCTTCATAAAGATTTTGCAAAGGCAATGACATTCTTTTTTTTTTTTCTCTCAGAATCAGAAAGGTATGACTGAAATAGCATTCTGGAAATCATACAATACTATTACTGTTCTCATTTTGTCACAGCTCCTTGAAAAAATTGCTGGTTTTCCTGTCTCTTCAATACAAAGCATTTATCCAGTAATCTGTTGTATGGTTCTGGACACCTCACAAACGCTGAGTTTAGTTATCCCAAACTATCCCTTCTAATGGAAGAGAAGTGAATAAGGCAATAAAGCAACTGTTTCACAGCAGGTTCTGTATCAAGATTTTGTCCATGATAGGATCAGCTCAAGGTTGCACAGTCTCCCTTATCACTAAAGACTGTTCAAGTTGCAAGTTGCTCTATAGTTCCAATAGTACGGAGAATACAGACAGTTTTTTTTTCCCTTCACTTTATGCAGTCCTTTGTTTAAGGCTCAGCACAGGTGACTTTAAAAGGCAAGCACTGCTGTCAGGCACAGGCAGAGCTAAGGATCACAGAGCTCCTCATAGAGTGTGCTCCAGTTGCTGCATGGTGCTGGACAATGCAGACAGCTGTCAACCAGCTTGTCAGAGTTTTAATTAACATTATGACTGCTTCAGCTACAACACCAGTAGGATGCTCATCACTCTGCCCTTGTTCTTTACTAGTAAATACAGTGTTGAAGCTCTAGTGCTCATTAAAATCAGCTTTAGATATTTTGCTAGGGTCATCAAGAAATTGGGAAAAAATATGCATCCTTGAGACAGATTTGATTTTCACTCTACATTAAAAAAACAAAACAAAAAACAACTGGGACAGCATAGAACTCAAGAGAAAAATTAATTTACCTTGAACTTTTTACCACCCATTGTCTCCATGTCTGCTTCCTTGCCAATAGTGAATGTGTTAGTCGTGGTGCGACCTCCTGGGAAATGCTGTGTCCAGGTGAAGTCATTTCCATTCTGCACCACCTCAGTGACTATTTTGCAATTCCTTCCCATCTCAACCTTCTCACTGGGGAGACCTTAAGAAATAGAAAAATACAGTTTATCAAATCAAATATCCTACTATCTGTATTGGAATTGAAGCATGCTAATGGTGTGTTTGTTGTCAGACATTGATGTTTGAACATCTGATTTGTGTTTTTTATTTTTTTTGTTGTTGCTGTTTGTTTTACAGCAGTATCAAAGCTGAGTTTAAATTATTTATATAAAGGAAGATGCAGGGACATCAATGCATTTGCTAAAATAGGTTTTAGTCTGTCTTTCTTTTCCCTTAGAAAGGATACACAGTAAACATATAGCTGCAATATATAAATGTTCACATCTTTCTTTCTACTTAGGCTACATGTGCAGATACATGGAATTTCATGTCTATGAACTTCTGCCTCTGCTATACAACTGGGCATTCCTATTTACTATTGCTTTGTAAATAAATGAACACAAGCATTGAACTTTTGCACACAGATCATAGGGTTCCTAAGAGATTTTACAGGCGTAATCTCTGAAATGGGCTTACGCAGTCTTCTGAAAGGGTTCACAGAAACCTGTTACTGTAAAAAATTTTGACAAGTACTTTCATACTTAAAACTTTACTTCCACCAATGAATACTCAGAACAGAAAAAGTGATCTTCATGATTATTATACTGCAAACATCTCTGCCCTTCATTCTGCTGCCACAGAATAGGAATACCTGCTTCTGTACAAGGGGACTATTTCCTGTGGCTAATAGTGCTTCTTATAAGAATGAAAACTGAATCCTCTTGCTGAAGTGCTGAGCACTCCTACCAAGACTGGTATTTCCTGTTGATCTCTTGACATTTCAATAAAAAGCCCCTTTTAAAAAAGTATTTCTAACTAATTTATAACCTTCAAGACTTACACGCTGAGACATACTTACCAATTGCCTTCACAAAGTCATCATAGTTCTCATCGCTTTCAAATTCGTATTTGCCTGCGAATGCCATGTTGCCCTGGTGATGTGGCTGGTAGTGCAGGATAGCTGCTGAAACAAAGAAGAATTGGTAAGTGCAGACGGCCTGAGGCCCTCATTTTTATAAGCCAGCCCAAGCTGTTCAGCCCACCTGTACTCACACCCCTAGGAAATATACTTTTATGATCTATGTGAGTCACTAACATGGATGCCATTGACCTATCTGAAAAGGGCCATAATTCAATTAAAGATCCTTGACAGTAATCTGAAGATCAGCAGATATCAAGGGCAAAAGCTGGGTTTTCTTTTTTGCATATTTGAAGAAAGTGATATATATTTCCCTTAAAGATCCCACTGATTTTGCAGAGATGATGGAATAATGGTAAAATATTTTATGATGAAACAGGGAGAAAACATCTTCAAAGCAGCGTCCTTCGATCACAACCTCGCTGTATTTGGAAGCATATCCTATATTAGTTAATATGTGAAAATAGGAAACAGGCTGCCCAGATTCCTAAGTAATTCTGCTGGGACCTGGGCAATGCCAAGGTTCTGGGTAAATTACTGCACCTGCACATCCTTCCTTATCCCCATATGAAGACGAGAATTGTGAAATATTTTACAGTACTTGGATGTAAAGTACGTTAGAAACACTCGTGGCACCATGTTCCCATATCTTATTTAATATCAGGAGACAAATCGTGCTTCAAATTGCTTAGCGAATCTTTGCACAAAGTACAAACATTTCAGAAGTATATACGTTTTTGGGAAAAGTAGAATCAGTACTCTCATTTGTGTAATATGCTAAAAGTGAGAGTCCATGGGGTAATTTAGAACACATACAAGAGCAGGGTAAGAAATTCCCAGCTACAGTGTGTTGGCATTGCTCCACTGGCTGATGATATAGACCAACAGCTTTTAATCTGAACAAAAACTTTCCTAGGATTTATGTGCTAACAGTGTCATAACATTGGAATACACAGAGTATCTGAGGTTTGAGTAAGAAAACGTTACCTGTCTTAGAAAAATCTTTACAGTTTTGAAACTTTTCCTTACAGGGGCAAAATAAGAGGGATTCCAGAACAACAAACTGACTGGTGGGTTAAGAGTCTGAATCAGGCGAGAAGACGACTTCTAATAGAAAAGAATTTTCTGACCACAAAAAGCTTCAGAATATCTTGAGTCAGTTTTGTAAGAGATCATACCTATGGACTGGAAAGGATCTTGCCTCATGTTTATTACTTGGAAATTTACATTGTTTGGTTTTTTTCCACCTACTTCCTCTTCTAAGGTCTGACAGAAAGCAATTTCAAAATCTTACATCTTTGTAAAAAGATCTAAAACTTTATCATGGAGATGTGTTTCTGAGGTTGACAGCAGTCCTGTTAAAACTACTGCTTTTGGTACGCGCTCATGGCAGGAAAGCAGTTTTCTAGCAGAGATGCAGATGCAGAAAGTGAACAAAAGGGAAGCATAAAAAATCATGGTCAATTTGTAAAATAAAAATGGAACAAATGTCCTAGGAATTACTGCCTTCCCACCCCTAACCCTTCACTCCCCCCGTATTTACTCAGCTTTAAATTGTCCCATGCTGTGCAGCGGCTGACTGTATTGTGCTAGAGTTCGTGACGCCACAAAAGCCATACCATCTGCTGTCTGCTTGCTATTAAAAGGATGTCTCCTTACTTGAAATAGCAGAAAGCCACATACCTTTCTTCTGCGAACATTCTCCCTGTTCCGTGATCAGCATTCAAGTACTTTTCTCTCACGCCCCTGTGTTTTAATAGTTGGCTTTTATCAGTTACAAATTCATAAGATTCAGGGAAGGAACAGAGAAACTTGCTTTGCAGTCAGTATTACCTTTGCGCCTGATTTTAAAGTGCCTGTAAAATGATTCTGACCCTTCTGCCACCATATTTGACACTTTTGTTTTCCTTTTTTTCTTTTTTTTTTCTTTTTTTTATTAGAACTGTTTCAGCTTAGTCTGAAACTTGTACAGGAGCAGATAACTGAAAGGGAAACTTCCTTTATCAACTAGACCCAGGTCCTTAGGCCTCGTCTCCATAAAGTAAAATAGCATTAGCATGGAACACAACGAAGTGGCTGCACATGCACAGAGACCTCTGTTCTTATTGCCGGGGTAAAGCTAAGTAGTTACCAGTTAAGCTACAACAGTGCAAAACTCTGTGCCGTTACAGAGGCAAAAAACCCTAGTAACTTCACTCACATAAATTCGAAAACTCAATTTACAGGAAGGTATCATCAACCCCATTCCATACATGGGCAAGCTGAAAACAGAAAAAAAAGTGACCTATCAGTGCTTACAGTATAGTGAAAGGATGATGTAGTCAGTAAGAAATCCTAGGTCCATGCATAAATCCTGCATCCAAAGCATGGCACATTAATTTAAACATTCTTATAATAAACAAGGCCTTAGAAGCAAAGGGTGAGAGCTCTGAAGAGCCAAGTACTTTCAGTCACCCAGGGAGTTCTGCAGTTGCTCCACTGATGGGCTGTGAGAATCTTTATTGCTGCTCAGCACAACTGGCTGTGCAAGTCTTCAGGTAAGAGACTTGCCTCCTTCACGTGGCTCTGTATGCTCCATGTACCGAAAGGTAACCAGGGTCCCGCCACCGCTGTGCTTTTGGGGGGTGGGCAACCAGTGCGACCATCCTCAGGTTAGCTCAGTATCGAAGGCCTCTGTCTTGCACTAGGCTCTCAACGTTTCAGAGAGACATGCATAACCCCGTGAAGAAGGTAAATGAACTCAAGCCATAAACTCGTCTGTTTACACAGAACTTATTAGGGGCCTTACTGCGCCATTGGCACAGTAACACCACACAGACCTTGGAAGATAGATCAAACTGGATAAAGAAAACGGCACAGCTCTCTGAAACAGGAAAAAGATAATCAGATTATATGAACAGTACTTGGGCTTTTATGTTCCCTTTCTTTATAAAGATCAAATTATATTGATAATTATCTTGTGATGTGATATAAAAATGCTGACATATACACAGCTATACAACACTTAGAGCTTGTCTGCAGTGGGAATGTGGTGGGCACAGCGCTGGCATGTAGTACAGTAAATTACAGGTGAATAGTTACTTGGCTGGGTTGGTCATTCTTGCTACACTAAGGAGGAGTTTATTCACCTCCAAGGAGTTGTAATGCTACGCTGTACGTGAGGGTTGCAGAATGTATTAAAAACATCCATATAAAAAATAAAGGTAAGACTGCACAGTGTCAATAACCGTGCTTACTCTGCCTGTCTGCTTGGGACCCGAATCAGTTTAGAACAAGTTGTGAGCAAACATACCGTCTGTACCCGTCTGTGCAGAGGAATTTCTAATGTGCATTTTGTATTTGCATCCATTTTCTGCTCACTCATTCTGGAATAAATCTCTGCTTTAGTTCCTGCCTTTTTGTTATAAAATGTAATGAAATTCAGGAGTGCATTGGAGAATGAAGAATTTCATTAAATAGTCTTGCAAATATTGAGTCAGGACAATATTTATTCCAAGAATAAAGGGATGGAGACCCTCTGACTTTACTGTGGTGATGGTTACTTGCACAATTGTTAAGGTTAGTCATCCAAGTTCCTCTCAGTTTCAGCTAAAAACTGCATTCTCATTTAATGACCTTACACTTTGTATTTACAATACTCATGATTTTCCTGCCTCTTCAGACCTGTAAGCCTGTAATGTTGCTTTTGCATACCTCTACAGCAGTGCTTCAACCTTGGTGGGCTAGGCACTTAGCTAAATGGTGCAGAATTACTCAGTTAAAAAATAAACAAACAAACAAACAAAAACACAATAAATTAAACCAAAATTATCCACATTTTTTTTCAAAATACACATATATATCATTACATATATAATCCATTCCATCTACAGCAATGTGGGTAGCTGCACACTGCTGCAAACATCCTTGTTTATGTCATGTTTCTACTTAACAGAACTGAGTTGAAATCCAACTGAATTAACAGCTATAACTGAGACCAGTGGAAAAATGAGAGGCAGTTCCCTTTACACATACAAGGGTGTAAAAAGAAGGCATGAGGTAAGAGCTGTAATGGAGAAAGACAAAAGAATAAAAAACTCCAGGTGTAAAAGTTAAAAACAGCTTTCAGAAAGGTTATTAACTTCAGGGTACCTGGCACTATCAATCATTTTCAGGAGGAAAATGCAGCTGCCCTTTACGTAGGTCAAAGAAAGTACCATTATTCTATAGGGGACTGTGCCACCTGGTGGCCAAATATCTGGTGGCCGAGGCCTGTATGCCAATCAGCATGTCCTACAGCAAGTCCCTACCCCCCCCATAAAAACCCCTGGCTTCAGTTAAAGCATGCCAGGGTTTGTACCTAGCCCAGTGCCACAGCTGAAGCTCCAAGACTAGTCTCCAATCTCCTTGTTCTCTGACTGTTTGAAACGAAAAATCTCCCGCCTGAGCCAGACAATCAGCTCAGTAAGAGTCATGTTAAGTGTATCAGTATTTATACAAGCAATTATCTTCATGTTTCATTTTGGGACATATTTCTAAATGATAATGATTTCCTAAGCATTGGATTATGGCAACACTGAAATACCATATATTATTAGCCTTTGCTTAAGTACATTTTATTGCTATCTGGGCGATCAATAATACACAGGGTTGCTTCATATACATTTAATTAAACATCACAGAACATAGGCCAAATGCTTGCTTCCCTGAATTCAGTCTGAATTCTTCAGCTTCACCTACAGCGAAGCTACAACTTCAACACAAACAATTTAATGAATCTAACTTTATATGCAAATGTTATTTGTGGCAGACTAGCATTTACAAACCCCACTGAGTGGATTCAGCACAGAGAAACACAAGGGTTTGCGTGCTGATATGGAGCCCCACTGTCAGCAGACAGACTGCAAGGAAGTGGTATAACCTTGCTCTGTGAGACTTAAGGCACACAGGCTTTTTATAGTGAGTTTGTCTCGTGGAATAAAAAAAAAAGAAGAAAAAAGCACAACAAAACACTCACGGTAAGGCTTATCTAACTGATGGCTTTCTAAGGCACCTCTCTAACATCAGCACATAGCAAGCCTCCTATACTATGGGAAGGACTCAAGCCACTAGTTACAATGAGAAGTTATTCAGAAAGGCTCAACAATGCATTTAAATTTATTAGGATCATGTGAGTTGAAACTGTGTGGCTGTTGCAGACACTTAGCACGAGTAAGTTTTCAGAGAAGTAAAACCCTCATTAAAGCTTATACCCAAAGGAAAAATTCATCTAAAGGGAGTAGTTGATTCCCTCTGCCCCCCAAGTCAGCTACTTCTGATATGCAAAACAGCTGAGTCTTCAAATGCTGGTAGGAACAGAAGGAACTTTCAGGAACCAAATCAAAGGCCGAGGATACCTCTACTTTCAGAATTTACTTGCCACAGTCATAAATATAACGCCTTTGCATTCTTTTTGTCATGTCAGAGTCACCCTGCCCTTGAATGTCTCCCAACATGCTTTAAAGTTTATTAACCTTTCAGACGTGTAGTATAAAGCCAACTGAGATACTTTAAAGACAAAGTGGAGATAAGGAAAGTAATTCCATTAGTGAATGAACAAGGTTGAGTGACTGTCTTTGAAGTGCTTTTAAAACTGGAATGCAGTTGAACAAGGAATACCGATTCAGAATAAAAGTAGGAGCTCTCCCCTGAAAAGAAAGTTACCCTTAACGATCCTTTCAGAATGAATGCTGATCAGGAAAGCTTGTAAATTCTTAATACAGCTGTATCTGGCGATTATTCAACAACTCTCCACAGAAATGGCTAATGATTATTAATTCCTTTGGTATTCAGAGTAATCATTCATAATGAATTCAGAATGAACTCATTTGGTGTTAATGTAATGTGTAATTCCATGGGAGTTGTATTATAATTTTGCCTTATTAAGTATCCATTTAGCATAGTACTAGGTGCTATTATTCTAAACTCACAAGCAGTAGAAAAGTAATTACCAACAAGATGTGGCTGAATTATTGAAAAGCTAATGCTTGTACAGACTCCAGACATTTCACAGAAATGCCCTGGCCAGCTGTACAAGACCTCTACAGGTGACTCAGTACAGATGCTGCTCTTGCCTCACATGTGACATTCTGAAGGGTTGAATCTGCCTAACAAAAAAAAACACAGAAAGAAAGGATCCTACCAGAAGCTGAGAGCTGGGAACATTTGCAGGGGAGGAAGGCTCAAATCCTTCAGAAAACTAGTATTTTAGGGACTCCCATAAAGGAAACTTGCATTATTTCCTGCCAAAGCACTGTTATCAGGAAAACCTTTAGTCTGTTTAGACCTCCAGTGAGCAAGATAATTAACTGGTTCAAGCTGGCATAGCTTCTGCAAGAAGTGGTTGGTTCTGCTGCCCCTGGCTGGTGTTCCTGATCTCTGAGTGTCATCTCAATAGGACCTGCTGAGGTCTAGTTTGGACAACTAAAAAGACAGAAAACTAAACTCACCCCCCCCCCCCCCCCCAAAAAAAAAAAAAGTAAGAAAAAAAGAGCTGATTAGTTTTCAGGTGGTTTCACCAGTTTTCAGCTGATTTTGTTCCCTGAACTGTCTCAGTAGGTGGTCATACCCTGCCAGTAGAGCAGGAGGTACGAGAGGAGGGGAAGACCAATGGCACCAGCACAATCAACAACATTTGACCCTTTCATTGGCCTAGAGGTGTCTGCAAACCATGCAGTGACTGAGAGCAGCCTGAGGATATGAAGGCACTGTTTAAATTGTTCAAGAGTCACCTCTTGCTTTGTGGTGCCACAAGTGTTTATGCAGTAACACAGCAACCAGAGCAAGGGCCTGATCTGAATTAAAAATACCCCAAAATATAAAGCTATTTTTCGGCTGGATCAGTGCTGTGATCCAGTTACTCAGATGATCACACCAATACCTGTCGTGGCACAGTGGAAGTATTGGCATGGAGAAGGAAACAAGCTGCTGGGGGAGTATCCACACAAGGTGGATATAGCCACCGAAAAATGTTCATTGCAATCGTGATCTGAGTTACACTTCATTATGCCTATTAGGAGAAAAATGAAGGCCATGCTAACTGAGCTAGTGGTACATGTCTAGTTTGGCTGAACTGAACATTTTTTCTGCAAGCTTAAGGCTCAGTATAAATTCTCTGAACTTTGTATTACACATTGGCTTTTCAGAATCCAACACCTAAGCAAATTAAATCTGCACTCCTAAACTCAAAAGCACTCAAAAAGACAAAGAACTGGGACGGATATCTCTGTTACCATTTCAGATTTTTAGAACTGATAGCACTCTATGAAGTGCTTGTCTTTGTTATTTTAGCAGGCAGTTTACTCCCTGGTATGTAAAAATTTTCTTTTAATTTATAGTTTAAATTAATTAATTGTTGTTCTAAATCTGTTTGTACTTGTGCTAGAACTGCCCCTTCTTTCTCTGAGTTTATCCCAAATTTCTTTAGAGAGCACCTTTTTTGTTGTTTTTGTTAGACTAAAGCAATCAGGCTAAGCCACGCCAAACTCTGTTAAGACAATTCTGAAGCGACAGACTTATTCTTATCATCCTAGTACTCCACTTACCCCAATTTTACTAGGATCTCAAATGTTTTCCAGCTCAACAAGTTTCGCTAGTACACTACCCACCTTTTAATAAAAGGCCATTAATGGATATACTAACATAACTTACATAACATACAGTAAGGCTGATACTAGCGACTTCTTTTGAATCTAATTGTTCTTTTCTTTCTTCAGGATTCTTTCCTTTAATTAGTTATCTTACATTTATTTAATCAATTGTATCCAAAACAATGGTAATGGGGACTGACAGCAGAAACAGGAAGGTATCTTTTTTTTTAAAGTTTTAGTAAAGACTTCAACAGAAGACTTGAAGATTTTTGTTATGCCACTTTTGACATAAAATTTGGAAGTGCACAGTAGAAAAATGACTGGCTCCCATCAATTTGGGTCACACAAACCTGTTAAGCTTCCTTTGAAATTTCATCTTTGGACTAAAAGCCACTATGGGACATTTTGTACCTCAACAGTTTTGGTCTAATACAGAGAAGTTTTTAAAAATTGCTAAAACAAGATTAGAATTCAACCTTATCTGCAGTCTTCTGGTAAAAGCAAACTGAGTTAAAAGATACTACCTCTATATATTTGTTTGACATACTTATATTGAAAGTCCCTAACAGCCTGTAAGCATTCTTCTGATAAATTAGTATCTGACATCCCTAAAGACAGGAATCATTGTAACTACCCCTTCTGACTTTTCTGACCAAAAAATAATAGTCATATCCCCTTTATCTACATAGTTCATATGATGCGTTGTAAAGATTTTATTACTTGATAGTATCTATATGATACTTGCTGACACATCAGAACAATGTAACTTCAAATTGGAATTTATCTTCAAGGTAATCTAGTCTAATTTGGAGACTTGTCACATGGCTGTGGTCTTCTAAGCAATCCTCAGTCAGCATCAAAAAGGGGAAAAAATGGCTGTATCCCCCTGTAAAATGAAGGTGCGCTGTACCTGCAGTTAACATTAGCAGGAACTGCTGGCAGGAGGGTAACTGGATGCAGGTTTCTGAAATAGGCTGTCACCACCATACAACACCACCAAAAATAACTTCTTCCTTAGTCACAATGTGTTTCAGAGGCATCAGTAATGCCCTGGAATCCCTCTCTGGACTTACAGTTACCTAATGAACTTCTAATGTGATTGTACAAGTTTTCTCAAATGAGGCTTAGGAGGCAGTGGGATAAATGTGGGATGAAACCAGGACCCGGATGTTTCATGAATTTACCCTGCTTCTAGAGTATACACTGGAGTTCTGCCTGGACTCTGTTGGCAGCGGGTTTCTCATGATAGCTGGACAACTTTCTGAAATCAGTCCTAGAACTTCTGCGTTTTCATGGGCACTGAACCGATTTGCTTATTTTACTGTCATTCCTTCTCTCACATCCCTTCTGCAGCTCCCTACAGTAGGAAGCATGCTCCACCTAAGAAACCAAGCAACTGACGATTTAGTCTATATGACGTTGGTTTAGGTTTTCTTGAAGGCAAGCTCTGTGCAGCATTTCTTAAGTTTACTGAAGTCAATAAAAAACACTATGTAACAGCATGTTTTAATTTCTTCTTTCCACAGGAAATCTGCTAAGAGCTTCTCTGGTTCTTCACAGACATCATAAAACAATGAATCAGTTTTTAAATGCTAGCTGCTGTATAGAGGACTGACTTTCAAAATCTAGAAATATAATATAATGAACACTAAGAACTGAAAATTCTTAAAAAATGAAAATTATGATGATTTGGCCTTTCTCAATTTCACTCACATTATTGGCTTATTAGCCACCGGCTACTAGCACGCAGCTATGGTTAATAAGGAAGTAAACGATGGACTTTTAACAACAAACGTTATGTAATTAATGTAAGCACACTACTAGTTGGCCTTGCAAGACAATGTATTTCCTTGTGTGAACTGAGAATCTGACAAGAACTGGAGATGCTCAGGATTTTGCAGAACCTTGTCTCTATTAGCTTCACTTCATGTCATATTTACTTAATACAAAATGTTTATTTGCATTGGTAAGGAGATGTTTTAAAAAAGACCGTATTTTGAAGCACAAGTGCATTTGATTTTTCCATTTGTATCTGTTTTGACTTCATATCATTTATAGAAACACTCATTAATTTTAAGTAGTGTTTCAAGGAAGAACAAAGACATTAAGAGCTTCTGTCTTTTCCTTGTCTTTCCCCTATTTTAAAGGATCAATGTGTTGAGAGAGAGTGACAGCAATCTGGAGAGACATGAAAGGGTCTCAAATAACACCAGCGCTGTCTAGTGTAAATTGCTGCCATATCCCTGGCCATCCTAGTTTTACACCACACAGCTAAAGCTGCTGCCTTAGAAAATACCTGTAACAAAGCGTAGATGCTCAACCGCATTACTTCACGCACGCTTCTACAAATCGTGTTTGTAAAAGCTTATATAAAGCTGGAAGGTTTTTTGTTGGAATTATTTTTTACAAGCAAAGCAATTTCTGAAAAGTATTTAAATGTATATAATATCACAGTTAATATTGGAAAAAAAAAACACATTTATTTTGTCTTTGCTTTAAAACAAATCCATTTTAAAAAGGTGTGAAATGTCTGATTTCAAATCCATTAGTGATTTATGTACAAGTGCCATTTTAATAATTGTACCTTGATAATAGTCCCACTCCCTTCATCTTCTTCCTCTAGCTCGGGACATCCAGAGCATTTTCTTTCATACATAGCAGAGTTTGTTTCATGATATGCATGGTGAAAAATGCAGGCTATCAATGAGTCCTGAGCAAGGCCTGAGGAAATAAATGAAAAGAAAAATCTTTTGACTTTGAAACATGCTGTTTCTTTGGAAAATACCAACATGTTTTCATATTTCTGACATGGAAAAGATTATTTTTTCTTCCTTATGATTTTGCAGTTTCACAGCTTCCTTATTTTTGTGCATCTCTACTTCTGTAACTTTAGCATTTCTGTATCTGGATCACTAATGGTTACTGAAGCAAATACACAAAGCAGCTGAACTAAAGAAAGGCCAAATTCCCCACTTGGCCTGCCAGAGGAACTTCCATACTGCAAGGGTTACTCAGAGTTCAGTATGCATGGGATAAACACAGCATACTTTATTAAGCATCCTGCTTTCCAGACTGCTGTTCCCCAGCCCTTCATTATTAAAGCAATAGTACTGTATTTTAAATACAGATTATGTAGTTTGCCCCAGGTCATATGAGATGGGATTAATAGCCAGAAATCCTGATTCTCTGCTGTCTGTTAAAACACTAGGCATCCCTCCATCTTTTAGATATAATGGATTCTCCAGCACATTGCCCTGTATCTCCACTGATTTTCCTGAAATGTATTAACCTCCACATATTGCACTTGTAAAGCCTGCTGCTTTAATGGTGCACATAAGCCCCATTCACAGTTAAATTCTGCTACTCCTTCAGCTGCAGTTTCTGAATCTGCTAAGGGGAACACGAAAATTAGATTTTTCTTATTTTTTTTTTGGAAGGTATATCTGCTTTGCAGTTCATCTTCCTTATATTTTAAAACCGTGTTTACTTGTCCCCTCCCATCTCCTTCACTCAAGCTTTTCCTCTATTCCCAATTCCTGTGGCTCATCTGAAGAGATGAGTTAGACGGAACAGACAGCTATCTGGTGATAAGTTATTTACTTCCCTATAAACCAGGCAAAAAAGGATTTTGTTTTAAAATAAAGAATCTCAAAGCCAGGCAAGGGAAACCAATATTTGAATATATTTTTCTTATGCTAGCATAGTGCTTAGAGTGTGCCACAATGAAAAGACTGATGCAAGTTAACTGTGCAAGAACAGAAAATTTTGAAAAAGTGATGCAGAGAAGGATACATCTCTCTTCTGGAAATACAAAAAAAAAAAAAAAGCTATTTTTCTTTGCCTGTAAGTACTTTTTTGGGCTTCAGTTTTGCTTTGATGTGTCTGATACACCATAATATGGCACTGAATATTTTACAAAAAGTTAAAACTGTTTATATTTGTTTAGATACGTTTAACAGAAGAAATAAATATGCTTTTGTAGCAGAGAACATATCTCACGCCACTTCTTCACCATCTCCAAAGAAGGCAGTTCTTTACATCTGCTTTTTCTGTTAGATGCTTATATTACATCTAGCCTGTGGTGTGCCTCTTCCAATGGTTTTATCCTGGTTTTATTTATTCTTGGTCAGCAGTAAGTATGCTGGTATTACTCAAACAATGCTGATGTAATACTGAGAAAATGAGACCATGTTGTTAACAACTGTGATTTTATATTAAATCCTGGAAGAAGACATATTTCTCTTAAAGTTTCCTTCTGGAATCAAGCAAAAAATCTGGACAAGAGTTGAAAATCTGAACTTCGACTCATAATACCATACAACAGCTTATAAACAAAACCCATTTTCCTCCTAAATGACGAGAAAACATCAGGGAACATAGAAAGACAACTGTTTATTTTTTAAAACTTCATTTTCAACCTAAATATGCATTTTTGAATGGCTCAGTTTGGTAACAAATACAGATCAGCTACTATTCTCAGGATGCTTAAAAATCTGGACACTTAGTTCAGTGACTGGAGAAGGTGTCAGCTTGCCAATATTCTGCTACCTCAGACAGAAACTGACAAAATTTGGGCGAAGTTTACAAACCAGTTGCATGTACCAATAACGCAGGATTATCCTGGTGACTCCCTTGGTGAGCATGACGAAGTGGTTCTAAATCCACCGCCTCTGAATTTCTGTGATTTTTTTCCCCAGAGAAGGAAGGCATGGCCTTTCAGAGCAGCCCCAGACAATCAGGTAGAGAAGTCTGAGTCATAAACCATGCTGCCATCTAGTGGTAACACCTTAATTCTGCTCCTCAGCTGAATAAACGTTCAACTATGCTACAGATGGATTTCTGTGCAAAAATCTCTGGCTTACAAGGTTAGTTGCAGCTTGTGTCCTGAGAGACAGGAGACAAAGAACTACAAGACTTAAACTCTTCTTGCACAATATTGGGATTTTTACACTACTTACAAAACCAAGATTCAGACAGATTATTAAATATATGGATTGAAGATGCTGCACTGCCCAAGTTAAATCGCAAGTCTTCTGCACACAAAGCTCTTTTTTCTTTTTCTGGAAGCACCTGATGAGATTCTGTAATCAAGTCACTATATCTTTGCTCTCGTTTACCCACTGAACACATAAGGGCTTCTGCCAAAGGTCTGCCTTGCAATACAATATTTATCAAAGCTCTTGGTTTACCAGAAAATATAGCAATTACATAATGGCTTTATAACAGTGATTTGGTATGGCAAAATCAACACAAACTTTCACTGAAAAAAAAAATATATATACATGTATATGAAGTCATAAAAAAATACCAAAAAGACCTTTCCTATTTAAAATAAAAAATAAGTTTTTCTGAGAAGGAACATCGTCCTTTGAGACAGTATTTGTCTCAAAAGTCCTAATTTTTTTGGAAAGATGATTCACTATAAAGATATACCTCCACTGCTGAACACCGGCTTAAAGTTATTGCTATCTCCAGATACTGTCTTAGAAAAAAAATTAAATTTTGCTAATCAAACATGCATGAACTGTGATACAGAATCTGGGTACCTAAGTGGATTTTAAAGCCAAGGAAAAATTATTTTCCTTGCTGATTTCAAAAACAAAAACCTGCACTTCTGACACAGCTTTTCTACAAGCAATTTGTACTTTTAGGCCCAGCTTATCCCTTTATTTTTTCCCACACTGCATTACCATTTGTAACCCACGTGTCACTAAGAGCTCTGCAGCCGGAGGCATTTAGACCTTCTGTGCCCTGACTCTTCACAGCTGCATCGCCGCTTCCAGCTTCCTCTCCTAAAAGAAATGCTTATTAGATTACTGGTCCATGTCGGTATTCTGGCACTTGCACAAAGGCTGACCACAGGGCTGGGCAGAAGATCTGCTTTCCTTCCCTCTTCAGGCTACTCAGAGCTCAGAAGTAGTTTGCTCAGAAAAGATGTATGTACTGCGTAGATCCCTGCAGAAAGGAGTCATTCTCGCAGAGCAGCACAGAATCACTACAGCGGCTATTGACCGTGAGTGATGCTCACAAGCATGGGAGCAGCAGGAGAGGTTTTTGTCCAGATCCTGTAATTAGGGACTGAGGGAAACCAGAAACACAGACTGGTATGGGGAGCTGCAGTCAGAGGTAGGTGAAGCTGACTCACATCCCTTTATTCCTCAGGAAGGATGATCAAGCTAGATTTGATTTATGTGGGGTCATCACAGCACAGAAAGTCAGGAAGAAAAATGGCTTGCATCAGCTTCCTAGCGTCTCGCTGCTGTGTACTGGGTAAGCTTGCAAGCAGGAGCTGGGCAGGCTGAGGACACAAACAGTGCAGGTCCTCCTCTGCTCAGCCTCTGGGAACTGGAAACCCAACTAACTGATAGCATCGAACACTGAAATTCTTTCAGTACTGATTTTCAGTTGTCTGACTGAGAAAGAATCCTTCTCCTACAATAATGGTATTTTTTTTTTGGAAGGCTTTTGTCTGGTCGGTGCCTTCTCTTAAGTCCTTGTGACCTACATACAGACACGATACAAATAAAGCCCTCTTTCTCTTTAATTTTTTATGTGACATCGCTTGGCTGAGCCAGCCCTGGAGTTGCTGAGGCCCCTGTTCTGTTTTCTCACACAAGGTCAGATATGATTTTTTATAATATTCTGTTTTCTTCACAGTGAAAATGAACAAAGAACTCTCTCAAAGAAATACAGGGTTTAGACGCTAGCTAGCGGTGGCATTGATGGACACGCCCTTGCTGCTGTCGCTATCCTGAAGTATTAAAAGAAAAAGCCCAGAGTTAGGCATCCCTCTGCAAAAAACCAGGACTGAGGCAGACGAGAAGATACTGTGAGCTCCCATGTTGCCACTGAGCACCAGTAACTGATAGGCACCTTCCCTGAGCTGCTGGCCAACATGCAGTACAACCTGCTAACCTAAATCATTTTCACCGAGACACTTTGATGAGGTTTGAATGGCACAAAAAATTACTCTAGGGATACGGAATCCAACCCCTGCTATTTAAATCAAGATTGGTAGGATCATTACTACCTGATGACTGTTCATTAAGCCTGGGTGAGATAAATTTGGTAGTCAGTTGAACTCCCAGTGGCAGGAGACTTGCTGCAAACTGATTTCATAGCGCAAAGGTCTATTCCATTTGGAATAACTCAGGCTTTGAACTGATCTCTGTCTGGATCGCTGGCTGGAAACAGAGAGCCATCCTGCTTTTCCAGAACATGCAATTCACTCCCACAGCTGGCATCATTTTGACAAACAAAAATAACCAAGAACTGAGCTGTCCTGCAGGAGCCTCTGCCTTGTGACTTGTCCCTGCAGGTCAGGGTTGAACCTCAGTCCTGCAGCGAGGGGCACTGTCAGGGCTTGAGCTTTACCTGCTGGCTGGATCTAAACAAAGCAGTGCAGAGCCCACTGCTGTCAGTCTGGCACCTTTCACCAGCCCTACGTTACTCAGCAGTTAGAGAAACAACAGGCATTTCAGCATAGTAGGGGAGAAGCAGCTGGCTAGAGGATGAAGGAATAGAAAGAAGCAATTATACTATTATGAGTATCAAACAAGCCCACATCACTCTTACTTGTGCTTGGGGGTGCAAGGCCAGCTCATAACCACCTCTGCTGCTGATTGTTTTTTTGACAGAAATTGCTCCCTAAACAGTCATGTTCAGTGATTATTTGTCTCCTTCCTTCTTCCTCTGATTACAGCCAGACTGGGATATCCCTGATCCGCATAGAAATGAATATTTTAAAAGTCAGTGCTGTCCTCAAAGGGGCTTGTGCACCATTAGGTCTCCAGATTTACTGCGCTAGCAAAGAACACTGCAGCAATGAAGCAGCAGCAATAGGCTATAACGAGGAGAAAAGATCTAAAAGAAAAGGATTTTGTCTTCACACGTTCATAACTAAAAATTAAAATGATCATTGAGGTCCTATTTTTAATAAGGAATTTTCACCAAATTTTGTAACCACACTGATAGAGCCAGCTCTATACTATATAGTAACGCTTCTTGACTCAGCACCTGCGCTGTATTTTGCCTGTGATCATGAACAGTGAACCACTACCATCAAAAAACAAAGTATATGGAAGCATGATGTTTGGTGGGTTACTTTCTTATATTAAGGCCTCATGTTTTCTAACTCTGCATGGGAAATTTTCCCACAGCCAACAGCAGCTTGTGCGAAATAGTAACCGTGCTGTGCTGTATGACAGTAGCACAGATTTTCCCAGAACCACTGAGAAAGCAGAGTTATTAATTGCAATATGTGTACCCAGGCTGATACAGTTGGCAACAATGGTAATGAGCGTACCAAATTGTGTTCTTACCGTGTAAGACATGTCAGGGTCTCATCACCTGCTTTCAGAGTTTTGAAGTCCCCTGCCTATTTCCATATTGTTAATTATCTCACTCTCCCTGCAAAAGAAAGTCCAAGTCACAGATCAAATCTATTCCCTTCTGGGTGTTTCACTTTACATTAATCCAAAAGCAATCACACAACGTAAACATCTGTCCATTTCTCCTCCCTGATCATGGCTGTCATACCTCTCTTTTAGCTATTCACCAGCTCTGCTAAAAGACAAGCCCTGAAATCCAGTTACATTCAACTTTGACTCATTGGGTGGACCTTCTCTCCCACTGCACCGTCTGCAGCTTTGTGGTTGTTTTATGCCTATGACTGCTTCTACATGCTTAACAACTCTCTGAATTGACTCATATTTTCCATCATTTTAGGAACAATTCAAGAGCTTATTTTGGCTTGACCAGATCTGACTCACCCTGGGTGACCTCAGAAATGAGAATCAAATTCAGATTAGTGTAGAAAAACTAAAACTATAGTCAAATTGCAACTACAGTAAAGATGTAATTGCATCTTTACTAATGTGACAAAGAATTCCTGGCCTCCAGTCTGAACATATAACCAGTGTTTACCTGGTCTACCACTGGTCCAAGCCTGCATCAATTAGCCACTTTGGTTTTATTCTAAGGGAAAAACATAATTGGTATCGTAAAGCTCTTTTCTTCTCAATTATGCCATGGAGAAAGAAAAAACTTACAATTGCATAAACATCACTATACCACAGAGATATGAAATTTAAGAAATTCATTCATGCATACATACTTTGGAGTTTGAATCCACGAAGAAAACACAGAGAAATAGCATCAAATTTCCCCAATTACAAGGTATTAAAATAGCCATCAGCATTTTGAACTATAAAATACTACTTTTTACTGTGTACTTGTTCAGTTATTTGTCTGTCAAGCTCCAGTCGAAATCTATGGGAGTTTTGCCTGACCAGAGACCTCAAGGAACTTAATGCTCAAAAACAAGTAAACAAACAAATGCTTGTTATAAAAGTTGATTAAAAGTACAAAAATGCTACAATATTAAAATCTAACGTCCTTATGATTATGCATTTAGTGAGACTTGCACAATTTCTAGGCTTAAAGAGGAAAAATAAGTCTTTTTTTCTTCCTGACTAGTTCCATTCTGTCCAACATTTTGTTAATTGTTTTGGGACACAGACATATGCTTACATCGTGTTTATGATTCACTATACCCTTTTTGCTGCAGAAATGTATCACTTGACAGGACTCATCATGAAAGCGAAGCTGCATTTCAGAACATTTTTGTCATTCCAATGGATGCCAAAGCAGAACAAACAGATCACCCAGACGTACACCAGACTGAAGAACAAGGAGGACTGGTGACAGAACATTAAGTAAACATAACATCGAACCGACACAGTATTCAGTGACAGGGGGGTGGTGAAAGTAATACCAAAATTGCAGTAGTGCTCCGAACATTAATTATCTAGACTGCAGATCTAAAAAGCACAAAGAACGAACCTCGTATGCAATGCAGATTGCTTGGAAGCAGAGTTACAGTTTTAAATTGTTCTCAATCTTTTCCCCATAATAAATAGAATGACATGGTACATTTTATTTTATATATTTATTAACAGTTTCCCTCTCCGTTTGTTTAGGTTGAACATAAATAAACGAACCCTATAATCTTGCAAAAAAGCAGGCACATGCCCTTCCTTTTCAGAACGAAGCATCACTTTTGCTGTTTAATTTATACATTTTTGAAATTAGTATAAACTATTCTGGGAAAAATGCATTTTTAAACCAGTTCTGGTTTTGCAGCCTACCTATGCCTATTAGAGGCATGGCATAAAATAAAAACACTTCTAACCAACTGTTCCAGTGAACAGAAATAAATTTAGGCTGGCAAAGGTATTGTTTCCTAGAAGAATGTGTGTTATTGGGTATGGTGGTTTTAACCATAGTGGGAAGGAATTCCATCTGTTAAAATAAACTGAGATATACAGCTACATCAGCATATCCTAGGTACTGCACACTTGGCCCCTATTTTGTGATAAGCTTCCACATGGGGAATTAGATTAGCATAATTAGAGAGAAATGCAGCATAGCTATACCAATACACAGAGAGAGTGAAACAATTATTGAAGACTTGGATTTTTCTTTCTATTATTGGTTGGGTACACATGAAGGGAGAGTTTCAGTTGGACAACTTTGGAAACAAGAGAATTCGTATTATAAAAGATGCTAATATTGCATTGTCCTTTATAGGTAATTCAAGATCAGACAATACTGCTATTGCCCCAGTGAAATAACATGTTTAAACATTCTGCACTATTTTCATACATTCTACTACCATTTAAGAATCTGCAGTACCTACTGAGCACCACTATTCGAGGTTCCTTCCCTAAGGCAGACATAGTACTTCACAACTTATTTTCTAGTATTTAAATAAAGCAGTAAAAAAAAAAAAAGTGATGAAATTGAGCATATGCCTAGAAAAATACAATGGTATGTGCTTCAATTACAGCATTGAAACTCCTGGCATACAGATACATTGTAAAAAATACTATACAGTCTCAGTAGCCTCTATACTGAGAGTTGCTTTGATCAGCCAGAAAGGACAGGACATTAATTAGTACACAATAAAAATTCAAGTGTTTCTGATAATCTCTGCAATAGAAAAAATGGGGCTTCTGCAGCTTTAGAAGTCACTTGGCCAATGGAAGAATGGCAAAAATCTGAACTACCTCATTCCAGCTTTCTGACAGAGACACACTTACAAAGTCCTGACTTCACCCTTACCGTCAGGCTCCACGGGCCACGCACAGCTCTGGAGAACAGCCTGACGTGGGTGAAAGCACCCCATGAGACAGTGCAGTCTTCCTGCTCACGTCCTGGTAATGACCACCTCTAAAATGCAACAGTTCAAATTTCATTGAAGTGTTCTGAAACTCTGTTCAATGTCCTAAAATAGCCTGTCAAAACTCTTCACGATTCCTGCTAACAAAACAACCCTCTCTGAATACAAACTAGAATCCAGTTTTGCACATTATACTTTGGCAAAACTTTCACTGACTTCAGTTGTCAAACAGAACACAGACAATAATCATAACAACAAACGCTGGAGCTGAAATACGAGATCCAGCCACTCATATCTTATGAACTTCAGTTAAAAGGAACACACACCATGATTTTTAAATTGTCAAGATCAGTTTCAGCTACGTTAATCGTGTGCCTTTAGAGCTGGCAACAGATAGATATGCAGAAGCCAAGGCTATCCACATGCTGAATGACACCGACAGAGGTGATGTTATGCCTTGGTGTTTGTAATTTTATGGCCTAGTCTGTGACAGGAGCAAGGAAAAGGCCTTCTTGGAGTGATGCAGTCAAAATGAGAACTGACTCCACATTCCCCAAACTTTTGAGCAGGCAGCATTTATTATCTCACAAATTTTTCCACTGATCACCTTGTGTCCTCATCAGCGAAAGAATAATCAAGCCTATTACATTAATAATCTCTGACATGATTTTGTGGACCGGCTGCCAAGCACTTACCCTGGCCTAGCAAACCACTGTGGCTTACTGACCACGGTATCAGAATCAAAACCTACTTTATTTTGGGAACAATTGAATGTTTTTTTCTATAGCTGAAGGCTTGAGTTAAAGGGACGCTCTGAATGAAAGCAACACAACAATTTCCCAACCACTGCCATCTAAGCACACCCTTAAAAGGTAACAGAGCATCCCTTGGCTTGAGGGATTCACTCTCTTGATTTGCAAAACATTTCCAAATAGCTTTTTTTCCAGAGTTACATGTTATCGACAGATGACCCAGTAAAAGCAGTTAAGGTGACCTGACTTCATCAAAGGAAGTGGATTGCCATGGGCCATCCTGATGAACCATCGGGAAGGCAGGCTGAGCTTGAATTCTCCATAAATTGATCCTACCTGAAATTAGATTAGGTATCAGGTAAGAAAACAGTGCAAATCAAATGTGTAATACTGGTGGGGGACTTTTCCTTGAAATACACTTAGCACAAAAGGTTCTACGACTTCAGATCCACAATAGACCACAACACGATTTGTTGATGAGAATAAATATCTGTAAGAGAACACAATGTGATATACTGCAAAAAGCAAAATGGTTTAAGATCTAGAAAGAACGAACATTTTCAGAAGTTCAGATGGCAAGATATATAGGACACCACTTCTGTGTGGTTACTTCATTGTGTTAATGACTGAACTCTGCAGTCATGTGGCCAGACTGCATCTTAAGTGCTCTTATTTCAGGGGACACTGAAAGTCACTGCACACCAAGCATATCGTGCTGCCAGTGTGCAGGGACTGTTTGTGATTTGAAAGCAGGACAGCATTTTCTCCTTTGCATACTTAATGCTCACAGGGTTTTAGCAAAGCAAGGCCTCTACAAATTTAGCAAGGGTCGTAAACCTCATTAGGGGGCACAAATACAAAATTGCTGATGGAATTACTGCACGTGACAACAAAGCATTAGAGCATAGCTCTCCTTTTTATTAAGGGAAGGAAGGTATTTCCTACCTGAAACTAGGAAACACACAATTCCTCAATTCAAATGAAAAACTGCTCAGCACACGGCACAGAAATGAAGAGATTTTGCAAGATTAACGTCATTGTTAAAGATGAGGTGGGATGACAGCACTTAGCTTCAGCTGCTGACACTATATGCGTCCCCTTAGGCAACTGACAAGACAACAACCTCCTCAACTAGTCCTCATTTTGTGGGAGGAAATGAAAGGGGGAGAAGGACCTTAATTTGAAAAGCTAAGGATTTGTATGATCATCCAAAGAAAGTGAGGACATAAGGACACAATGATCCTCTCTTCCTGCTACAATCTCCCTCTCTAAAAACCTTGATCAAGATCAATCTCTGTAGATTATTTCCTTATATATTCCCCCCTCAATATCTGTGCTATTTCACAGTCCATAATAAACTTGAAGTTTCTATTAAACAATAGGGTCCATTCATTCATTTATTTTTTAATTGAGAATACAAAAATACACAGAGTAGCCAGAGACATGCACAGTCTGCCTGTGCACGGTATGCCTTCAGCATCAGAAGAGCTGAAAACACTTGTCTATGATGACAGCATTTCTTGGCTTGGTAAACCATGCACATCAGATGAGGCCTGAGGAAGTAAGATGGTAGATAAAAGGAAATTCTGTGGAAGGACAGAAAGAAAAGATAGACAGACAAAGGAAGAATGAGAACCAATCCTCTAGTAAATCGTCACCAAAAAAAAATCCAGGAAAAAAAAATCTGGCATAAAAAATTGTTAACTGCAAGTTTTTATTCTGATTTTGGTCAAAGAACCGAGCATCTGATAAAGGGATAGAATGTGTGCATCAGCCACAGACATTAGCATACACAAATGGGCCATGACCCCTCCAACTGTTGTCAGTGCTTTGTGTGCGTGCACGCTTGCAGACACCATGAGGGACAAATTCATCCTTGGTGTAATCGGATTAAAAAGTCAGTGAAATTACATCAGAAATGAATATTACCCTGAATATCTTTGTATTGATGTGATTATATGGTATGGGAAGACTCCAGCTCAGAGTGGCGTTTCTGTCACATGAGAACTGCAGACCTCAATACCAGCTGCCTTTTTTTTTTTTCTTCCCTCTTTAAAAAAAAACAGAGAGCTTAACTAGATGACATTGCTAAGCAGTATTCTACAGCTTTCATTACTGGTTTGGCCTTTCTAGGTGAAGAGGAAAAGCCTGAAAATCTTGGATACATTGTCATTTATGCCACAATCTTCTGCCCTTTCAACAGTTTCCAAACCTTTATCACAAGAGGAAGCAAGAATCAGGTTAGCATGGAATCCTAGGCTCCACAGCGTCTCCATTTTACAACTTTCAAAACATTAAAAATAATTTGTAAATAAAGATACAATTACAAAAGGTACCAGTTATGAACGGCATGCAGTCCATAAGACTGTCAGACAAAAGTTATTCATTCTTACTTGGGTAAAGTGTGACTTCAAGAGGGACAAGTATAAGTACACTTTTGAAAACTATCTGGAAAAATCACCTTTTTTTTTTTGATGTTACTGTGGTGCTTAGCTCTCTGACTTGTAGCCAATTCATATGCAATTGTTGCATATAAAGCAACATCTAGCCAGAAAACACATTTACCTTCACTATCCGTTTTATTGAAATGCATCCAATTGGTCATCTAAACCAATTAGGAAGAAATCTGAATGTGTCAATAACTCTTAAGGACAAAGTAATTTGAAATTCAGGGAATAACTAGAGACATCTGAAAGACTAATCATCTTGTTACTGTGTCTTCATCAAGGGTAATAGTTAGCAGTTACACACCACTTTTCATCCTCAAGTTGTTTTTAAACATTCATTGTAATTAAACCACATCATATCTCTGTGAATGAAAAGTTATTGTCTGTATTTCACAGCTAGCAACCCTGAAGCTACAATTAACTGATAAAAAGGGACACAGCGTCAGATACGTGTTGGCAGCTCAGCTCTGCTTCAGCTAGGGAAGTAGAATGGTTCCAAATGATTACTACTCAATGCTATTTCCTTTACTGTCCTGTCTCCTTACACTGTGCCAGCATAAAATCCTAAATGATAACAGACTATGTAGGACTCAAATTACTATACATAATTGAGGTCAGTTGCCATCCCTGTTATTGCTATTTGACATGAGGTTTATCTCCAGGGACCAGAGTTGAGGAAAAGCCACACCTCAACAGCTGAAGGTGCTGTTAATCTTGGAATCAACAGAGCTCGTAGATATAGAACACGGCCTCAGAAACACTACTGCATTTCCATAACCAAAGAACAAGGAATTGCTTTGATATATTTTTATTGAATGCAAAACAGACTTTTGTAATTTCATGTCCCGTATAGAAGAACTGTGTAGGAAATACTAAATGAACTGCCATGCTAGCTCACCTATCCCTAAGGTTAGGCCCCCTATTTATCACTAGAGCTAGGATAATGTTGTCAAACAATGACAAATGAGTTAAGTTTGTGCATACCATGTCAATAGTGCATTACATGTCTGGATGTCAGTAGCAGATGCATTTCAACCCACAAGGTATGTCAAACCAACTAATTCTTGAACAGAGCAGCCATTAATTTGAAATGGGTATTTTCACACAGAAGGATGGATCAGGAGAGGAACAACATTTCAGGTAGGATCTGGGCTTACTATTCAAGGATAAAAATGCAACACTTGTGTGATACAAATAGTCTTTCTGGTACTGCAGGAAAAGCTGCATAATCTCTCAGTTCATATAGTTACTTGTTACATATAGTTAGAAGAGCTAATACAGCTCATGGAATTTATACACATGGACTTAAGAAATACTGCAGAGAAAGACCAGACAAGACTCAGGAACAACTTCACAGGTAAAATGAAGACCAGTGCTTAAGTTTCTTCTCATTCAAAGAGTTGTAGTATTAACGAGCTTGCATGTTCCTGGAAATAACGGGAAAAGAGAATGAGTCATAAAAAAAAAAAAAAGAAAAAAAAGGAAGTACGTAGAAGCCCCAACAGTCTTTTTTACTTCAAGGCCTGAGGCAAGACTGGCACTTTTTTTTTTTTTTTTTGGTCTTTTTGACTTTTGAAGTACTACCCAGAAGTTGTTCCAGACAAAGATGCTGCAGCAACCAGATTCCTTTATCAATTCAGCAGAATAATTCCAGAACAACAAACAGGCTTGGGGAGGTAATACTACTGAGAATAACTTTACAGTATGAAAATCCAGTTATCTATTTAGACTGAACTCTTTGCTGTGGTAAGTCAACTCATAGCAACAGATATCTGATTCTGAAGAGCACAGATATATCTACAATGTTATCTTTTGTGCATATAACATCTGACAAAATATTCTAGGTTCTGCACAGCAAATCATCTGTATGCCCACAAAACGAGTTTCCTTACAGCACTGGTATGTTCCACCCCTGCCAGAAGATTTTTTACCTGTGGGGCTGTCCACGTGTTGAGGTGGGTGCAGCTGCATGTTTGTTCTACTTTCCTGAACTGGGCAAAGGTGAGACATAAAACCATTGTTAATCCACAGCCTTTTAGACATGTAGAGTATACAATTGCCTTTGCACGAAGAGACCTGTTCCCCTGCAAGGCCCTTAATTCACATAGCTTCATAGGTTAAGCTAACCTGACACCATCTGAACACGTCCACATACACATGCTGTCAAGTTAGCTCCTGACTGGCCTCGTGTCATAAAGAAGAGGCATCTTTCAGATGCAGACAGTTATCTGAAAGGAAACGGATGGCAATCTAAATTCAATTTATGTAACGACATATTGCTCATGATTTTGGTGGCTGATAAACTGTTCTAGGTTGAATTCTACGCATTGAGTTCTATTATCCAAAGGTGTAATTCACCCATTCTTCCAGCCAAGTCTGTTTCTCCTTCAAAACGTTTTAAAACCACTCATACAACGTCACTGAGCGGTGTACAGTTTACAGTCAAATGTCTCATCTGATTTAGAAAGCTCTGTTTCTAGATCCATCATAAGACATATTTCCATGCTGATGTTACTGCAGCTGCCCACTAATCCTGCAATTACATCATTTTGCTTTGGTCTTAGCTCTTTGCTGTAGGCCAGCGGGCAGGTCTCTGTGACAGACTATAACAAGTATTCATTTCAGAGAATCATCCTTCTCTTCCTTCGTTTTTTCTCTTTCAAAGGCTATGTAAGTCAGTTCTGCAAAACAATTTAAGAACCAGAGATCGTAACAAGCATTTTAAATGCCAGCTCAACACAATAACTAAAAGAGGAAAGATAATTACTAACAGCACTAAAAATTAAAAAGATTTGTTTAAAAGGAAGTGGGAATAAATAGCTTGGGAATTACACAAAAGAACTAGATATACTTGAGACACCTTCATCAAATTGCTTTCATTTAGAAAAAGATGATCTTGTTCAATAGATATATTAAATAGATATATATTAAAGGTAAATATTCATATATTTTACTCTAACAACATTATACTATATAGATAGCAATGCAGGTGTTCATAATAACTTTGGAGGAAGAAGGTATAGGAATAGCAGAGAAACATCTGAAGAGTACTTTCACTTAGAGCAATTTGGTCCACTCCAAACAAAAACATTTTAAAGTGGTTATGATCAAACACAACTTGCAGCAGTTTAACAGATTGCAACTAGTTGGCTGAGATGCAGTATGAGACAGTGGATCTCGTTCCTTTTTTGTTGTGAAATGAGTAACATTAGTTTACAGAGTAGTAAAACATACCCCTGGTGAGGACCTGTAGAAGAGCTTTCTCTTCTAGAAGAGAAATAATGTTTAAAACTAGTGAGGTCTACAGGGTAGTTGGAGTGGATTCATACAGGCTGTTACAGCAACTTGGCTTACACGGGGCCATGTGTTAAATCTGCATCCCTTAGTTACACACCCATATCATTTACAAGTTTGTTTACAAGTCCCAGTTGAGTTAGGCAGTATATGGGCTTAGTAAAAGAAAGACATGAACACCAAAATGTGCAAGTCAAATACTCAATCTACCTTTAAAATGGCTTATCAAGCTTTTTACCCCCTCAGTCCAGTCATCAAACAAAATTGGATGTAACACTAAGTGCTGACATTTTCTAATAAAAACAGAGGGATGGCAATATCCTTCTGAAAACATTCTTTCCACTTCCGTGAGTAACCCGCCTCCCAGCACGTATGCAAAACAAAGTAACTGACTGCCTATTTTTGTAGAAACAAAACAAAACAAACATAATCCAATTTGTAAGTATTGGTTGTGGCCACCCTATTCAGATATGAAAGTTTTTGTCCCTATCTTTGCCTCTTTATCACTTCACTAAACATAAACTTGAATATAGGTGCACTCTATTTCAGATTTCAGGACAGTACATCTCATATATATATATATACATACATATATATACATACATATATATATATGTATGTATGTATTTTACCTGCAGCAGCAAGGAATTCTTCAGCAAGAATGAAAAGAATTATTTAACATCTAAGCAACACTCTGCAAATAACTAATATTAAGCCAAAATACTGAAAGAATCCTAAACAACAGATTTCATGTCAGGTATTTTAAAATAAGAGTAATACAGTAATGTGCAGAATCCTCTGTTAGGTAATACGATTAAGTACTTGTAATTGAGAGTCTAATGCTTCAGCCAAATACCAACCATTATTTGATTATTGCTTTTTCAGTTACCCTGACATACAATAAAATTTCTTTTGCCAAAATAGAGGTGGCCATCAGTAAATAGCGAACATGTTTTTTTCAGAAATGCTGTGCAAATTCTTGCAGCTCCCTTTTTCTGGTACAAAGAATGAAAGTTGCTGCACTCAACCTGTAAGAAAATCTAGTTGGATGTGATCTGATAGACACAATGAAACCCATGAACTGTTACAAAACTGCTAATGGGCTCAAAGGAATTTGAAAGATTTGGTATACTTGCAGATTTACAGCAAGTATTTGTACAATATTTTCCCTTGCTGTTATCTTTATATGGATAACATATGGATAAGGGATATATAAATATCCCTTCATCTTTCATAGTTCTAAGATTCTTTAACTCATGTGAAATATGTGGCCAGAAAATCTTCAATAAATACTTATTGCTTTGATTATTTGCATCAAACATTCCAAGGAGCTTTCTCACAAATTGCATTCTTAAATAATTAAGGGAAATTGAAGGAAAAAACAAAACAAAACAAAAATTAATGGAGTAAGATGATGTATGCATAGAGAAAATAATTGTATTTACACCCTAATTAGAAAAAAGAACAAGTCAAGAAAAGAGAAATTTGCATGGGTAAGAACAGAAGAGTCAGGCAATGCCAAAAGTGAGATTGCACACATCTGTTGTCCCCTGATACATATTTATTTAGATAGCCTTTAAATAACTGGTTGCACTTTTCAGTATTGTATCATTCATTTTTCAAACCTTTAGTCACACAGATTGGTCTATTTCTGAGAAAACATTCTGAAACTCACTTGCATATATAATATCACAAGATCTATTGCACTGAATGAAATATAATTTGTGATCATTTAATCATGATGCAATTTTGTATTGCTGACTGGAGTGGTTGAGACTTAGAGCCAGAGTGCTTGGCTTTTGATAAATTAACCTTTCATTTCCATTTAATCACTTTACACTTTTCAAACAAAACTCGAAATTTTCTCTTCCATAGGTGCCTCACAGAACTAGAGCTTAGAATGTAAATACTTACACAGCCTTAGTTACATGTAGCTCCTGTCATAGTAAAAAATACCTTAATAGTCATGCATAATGCACAGAATTTATTAAATCAGACATTCTTGACTTGAACTCCAGAGCCAAGGAAGGAAGAAACAGATTTAAGAATCTGTTCTATATTGCTTTTGATGCAGCATCAGATCTGGCAGAACACTGCTACTTATACAAACAAATCTCTGGGTGATTCAAAAAACATCATAATCATGGCTTGATGCAGTACCTATGATGAAAGAGGACATGATGGCAGGGAGATAAAGCCACAAGGAAGCTTCTAAACCTCCCCCCCAGATAGGCTAGAACCTAACCCGGTTCCAGAGCAGGGCTTAGCACATTCCAGCTGCAGCTTAAGGCTACTGCATTCAGTTCAACTAAAGAGGAAAAAAAAAAAAAAACAGAAGAAAATATCAAAGTCATCAAGACTAATATCCTAACTCTTGGAAAAAATAACGGGAGAAACTTCAGTTGCCTGTTTTGCATTTCCTCTTAAAGACAGCACCTCACTCAAAGGGCTTGTTTTTGCCAGGGGAACTGTGCAGGAAAAAAAGCTACTCCTTCAAACCCACTTTGGATCAGCTTCCTTGGTGGAATGAGCTTCAATTATTCTTGGATAACTACCTTCAAAATACACAGAGAGAACAGTGAGTTTAATTCTAGAGTAGGTATTCCAGTTCAAAGACAGCCACTCAAAGGATAAAGCCTCAAGCTAAGGCTGCTTAACATCAGCAATATCCTGCCCTCAGAACAAACCCTGGAATCGTTTCTTGCTGCTATGCAAAGTAAAAGAAAACTCAGTTAGCAACTAGAACCACAACTGCAGAGCCCTCCACACTGTATGACCGTACCATAAGCATCAAGGGCATCTCTACTGATGCTAAGGCAGCCTGAAGAGATTCCACCACAGTTGCAAGGGTACCTTGCAAACAATTGCTTCAGTTAAAATCTCACTATGAGAAATAAAAGCTGCATGGCAAGGCCTCACTTTGGAGAGCCTTATTCCATCAGAACAGAGCATCCATAAAAATTGTTCTGTAATACTTTCCATGAGCAAACTCTTCTGCTGCATGAGCCATTACTCAGTGGTAGGATGCTGATGTAGCACTGATTCAGGGAAAGACTGAGTCATTTAGTAAATCATTTGACTGTTGTTCTGTAGGGATCCTGCTACTCAAATCCAGGTAAGGCCCAGACCTGTTTACCATGTCAGGGCCGTATTTCAGTGAGTAACTGACACATACTGTGCCATAAACCTCACTGAAAAAAGAAAAAAAAAAAAAAAAAAACATAAATAAGGAATGATTAGTTTTCACTCAAAGTTTTCTCTCCAATTTAAAAATTGAAGGGGTAAAACTCCAGAGAATACAGAATAGTTATCTATCAACTAATTACTGGTAGAATGTCAAGGGAGATGGTACCATCAGGCATCAACAAAGAGGAAAGGAGCTAGAATCTAACATCCAATGGGAAGATCCTGAAAAGATCGCCATGGTAAATCCTTAAATAAACACAGGAGCCAAACCTAAACAAGCATTCTGCTAAAATAAGCTTCCTGCAAACCTATGGACTCTTAAAGCCACAACTGTTTTAGAGTTATAGAGTTAATTATAACTACAGTTAAAGGACTCTGAAGAACTACAGGAGAATTTCACAACCAAGTGTCTACACAATGCTCTTGTCAAGACACAGTAGCTCTTTCATTCCCCATCAAACCTAGGAAGTTTGATTAGAAATATTTCAGAGTTTGAAAACATTCCTTTGATTTTCCCATAAATTTATCATCTTGGAACTGAGATGCAAGTTCTCACTTGTAAAAACCTATAAATGTGAATGGACACATGATCAGGGTACAAAAGCAGCAGCTAGACATGGTAAAAAGGAGCATATACAGGTATTCACGCTAAGAACATTCAAAATAATTATGTGTACATTACAGCTGAGTCACAAGCCTAGAACAGAAGACCATATCCATGGCAGAATATATAAAGGTTTGCATTCCCACAGGAGAGAAGAGCACTGTTTAGAATACTTGAAGCAAAACGTTTCCCCTTTTAGATTTGTTTTCAGTACCACCTTCTATTTATGTTAAATCATTGAAATTCTTGCTAAAAGATCATGTAAAACTTAAGTAATAATTTATTCTATTGTGTTCATTACACAAGAAGACTTTAAGCAAGAAAAAAAGAATTTAACATCTAAAAGAAACAAGTTCTTGATTTCCCTAAATCTTAAATTCAGTAACAGTCCCCAAGCATGTTGCTCTTGGCACTAACAGAGTCACCCAAAGAGAATATACCGGTTACAAATTGCAAAACATGGACAACACAAAACACACAGCATTGTTTTAGAACAGGAAAACTAAGCTTTCCTAAAATCACTGGTGAAAATTAAAAAAAAACAACTGTCGAGGAAGAACAATTCTGTAATACTTAAGTCTGTTTAAAGAACTTAGATTTAAAAAAAAAAAAGTTTATTTCTGAATAAAGAATTGGAAATTGCGTTAAGTACTGATTTAGTTACAAAATCAATAAGAGAGCTGAAAGCCTTTATGCTTTCAAGAATACTTGGCCTTAGTGCTCAAACTGAGACAAAATGCAGCTAGATGCCTCACCCCATTGGTCACTAATTGCCCTGCCAGACACTCGTTAATGTTTGCAGAGCCTTCCTTATCTATTCCAAATACAGCAGTGCTCACGATAATCACAATTTTAATGTTTAAATTGAGAAATGAGCGTACCTAGACAGTCAGAAGGACAGATGTTCATCCGAGGAGATCATTTCAAAGCTAGCTTAGAGTACCTTTTTGAATCACTCTCCTGAGAGTGTTTCTCCACTACCTACACAGAGCTTCTAAAACGGCCATTTAATTTAGGCACCTAAAACTAGGTCATGTAAATACCTCCCATTTTGGCTAAGCTGCTCTTGAAAAATGAACTTTCTTAGTCATTTAGGTCCGTGTTTACCAATTAGCATACTCCAGACCAAACCTACCCCGTGTATCAGAGCAGCAGAACAGAAACACTTTCCTGCCTGACCGGCTCGATGAACAAGTAGTCGGATGGGCTGGCAGGGCACCATGAGGTTTGCACCTCCAGCAAGAAGGAACTGGAGTATTTCATACCCACCTCAGGCACAAGGCAGTTCACGTGCTGGCAGAGTGGCATCCTAGCCCAACAGCTTCTTCTAGGTACACTGATCTATCTCATGGCCACAGCACCACAAAGGCTCACGTCCTGAGAAGACTTGTGAAACTCTGTGAACTCTGCTCTTCAATTTTTTGATTACACCTTAGACTAGTTTTGCTTTCCTGACTCTCCAAGTCTCAGTGAAATTGATCACTCTAGCAGGTCTCTAGAAAATTGAATCATAAATGAATTCATTCATTCCACACCGCAACTTTTAATACTGATAATAAGCACCTGTGGAAAAGGACTAGCGTATGTGTGTGAGAAGAGAACTGGCACTTGATCTGTTAAGTTATAATCAATAAGTTAATCATTGAATAATACTGATCAGGGTTTGAGACAGTACATACCCTGCTTTTAGCACATGTTAAGTGTAGGTTTTTTCTTTAGCCTACACTACTGAAAGATTTTTTTTTTTTTTTTGTTAAAAGACAGTTATAATGTATGTACCCTTAGAAACTAGACATAAGGCTTTTGATCCTGAAATACGAAACATTAGTATTAGCGACTTCACATCTTCAGATTTGTTTTATTTTATTTGAATGGAATATGTAGAGATACAGCATAGATATCACAAGTACCTACAGAGGCACAAATTTCAGAGGATGGCAGAAATCAGATTACAAGGTAAGGCAGGAAGTAGTTTCAGACCCACACTTCTTTAAAATTATAAGAGAAGTGCGAGACATGTCAGCAACGAGTTAACGCTAGTGCTTTGCCCCAAGGGCTCACTTACATTTGCTATTTTTTTTAAGCAACCCAAAGAAATTTAGCATTATAACTAACTTTTCAAGTTCCAGGGTAGACTTCTGGGGTACACATGCATGCATACAGTGAGATTTTATGAATTCTTCAAAACCATTCATAAACCTAGCAAAATGTGCTCAACATTCATATAGCCACTAAAATCAGTTACCAAACATAATTGGAATGAGGGACTTTTTTTTTCCCTCCACAGTCAATAATGAAGTTTGAAAACAGTTTAAACGTACAGAAAATAACTGTCTTAAGAGCGTTACTTTCCCAACTTGTTATAGAAGCACCAAGACTGCAGCATAGGATCAAGACCCAACTTTTACTTTGTTACTTGCTTACACTCCTCTGCCTTGCTTAGATACATGGGCTTTCATTGGTTACACTTTTTCTTTTAAATACCAAAGCCTTGAATATTTCACAATAGCGGACCATGACTTGGAAGCACTGAATAATGTTACAATGGATTTAATAGCACAGTATGAAACTGTAGTCCCTAAACCCTGACTTGCAGAAGGTTTTCGAGACCCTCAGACCTTGCTCAGGGTCACGGGAAATTGTTGCTGCTAGGACAGCCACAGGAATCTATTGCCACTATGATACAAACTGACCAAGGGAGAAACCTTGTGTTTCCCACACTATGCTATGTCTCAGTGTTGCTGCTGAAGGGCCAGCAAAGGCTGGAGCTATTGGTTGTACATAACACACAATCCCTTGACGGGTGGAGCCACAGAATCTCAGCAAGTTTGTTACTGCTTCAAAGTCTAAGTCTCTAACCTAAAAATCTTATGTAACAGTCTAGATACTAGAAAAAAAAATCTGCTATCCTACCAAGACACTATAAACACTCCCTATAAATAATCCGTAAAATATATAAAGCCATATATCCACTTCAGTCTTTTATATGCCTACATTAAGACAGAGCAATCGCAGCGTGAATGGACACAGAAAACATACGCGTACCCAGCCAGCCTGGATACCAGTAACAACGCAAATTCTGGCTACCGAGCAATTACCAGGGTGCAGCCCATTCTTGAGTCTGCTATCACAGCTTCACTGGTAACAGCGGCTAAATCAGCTTACAGGATGCCCAGTATTTCTGCATATGCTGCAAAAATCCATTTTGGCTTCGCTGTAATCCTAATTATACTCCATTTATGTACATTTTTCCATTGCAACCTTGCAGCATAGATGTGATTACCTGTTGTGTTGTCCCCTTCCTGGTAGTGCATTTTACGGAACTTGGTGCAGACAGAACGATATCGTTACCACTACACAACATCTTAAAACTATACGTACCACCACAACACACACAGCTGAAACACATACATGCTGTGACTGTTCACATACTTCAAAATTTCCTATTCATATTTACTTCAGTGCAACAATACATTCTGGTCAGGACAGAACAAATCAGTATCGTTAATTAGTATCTGGCAGCACAAGCCTTTAAACAGTCAAGTCTGCCAGAGCTGATCCTTATCACTTCCCAGCTTACTCACACAAACAATTCTTCCAGCGCTGTATACCCATACATACAGATACAACCATATCTGCTTCTTACAGGCACCACACAACCACATCACATCCGTTCAGTCACTCAGCTCGAGCTTACTACAGCTTCTCCTGCCACCCCCAGTCTGCCAAAATGCAGTTAGCACATCTTCATAAAGCTTTGCATTTTTCCTGCTTTCAAATTCATGATATTTACTCCAATTTTATGAGCTCCTTCCTCTCTTAAATTCATAGTTTCTTTTACTTATGGCCTGTCTGCCAATTGCTAAACACAGACTCATTTTAATCTACAGCAAGTGTGCACGAGTACAATTTGTTTCATTAACTTCATTCATATGATTTTGGCAGTTTGTAAAGGCTGCAGGATAGAAACAAGGCCCCAGCTATGCTAATCACTATGCAAACCAGCCACAGGAAGGCAAACCCTATCCTCAAGAGACTAAAGGCTAGATTTAAAATAAACAGAAATTAAGTGGTGATCAAAGAAATTTGGGATGGAGAAAAGTTAAAAAGAAAGCGCTTTTTTGTTCAGTGGACAAGTTTCATCCTGCATCTACATGCCTACTGTTAGCACGCTCCCATCTAAGGGCTACCTATGGTATCATATTTCTGTTGGCCACTAGATTAGAGTGGCATACAAATGTCCTTATTTACCTCTTTTTAAAAGCACATATAGCACCTTTGAACATGTAAATAATATTGCCAAAGAGCTGTTTACATAGCATTTTTAAGACCCTCTTGCTGGGCCAGGCACATTATCTCCTGTTTGTTATTACAATGAAACAATTCAAGCGGTGTTAACAAAGCCATACACCCAAGTTTGTTTCCCCTGCTTTGCATAAGGACTGCTGGGGACTCCAGTAGAAGTAAAAGATTAGCTTTAGCATTTTAATGGTGACTGTCTGCCATAAGCTACACCTGATGAAAAGCAGAGTGGCTTTCAGTAAGCATTAATCTCCCTGAAGTTTTGGAAGAGGAAATGTTCCGTGTTATGTCCATCCTTTACAGAAGTTGAATTTAACACAAGAAAAAGCTTGCTGGGCAGAGCTATGTCCCATTAGCTCAAGGGCTGAGTAGTCTTTTCGTATTAATTGCTAATTTCTTGTAGGCTCAGAATTTACTGCTGTTCTTCTTTGCTACGGCAGAGCAGCACCAGAGAAATGAACTGTGGCTAACTGAACTGACCAGAGAGCACAATTAAATTCACCAACCACATGAGGCACCTACACAAGCCATGCTGTTTTATAGTAAGGACCACGCCACTTCTGGATTCTCCTACATGAAAGCTGTCTGGCAGCTTTGCTTTTGCAAACTCCTCTGAGCTTCCTGATAATCAGAAGTTTTTGAAATACAGCGCTACCTCTCTTGAGTAAGGGACAGCGGAGCAAAAGATAGAACAGACGACAATAAGCATCCCTGCACCCTGCCAACCCTACTAACTAACCTGATGCCTTTTCATCACAATGTCAGACTTGGGTTGAACAAATAGATTACTGTGAGTGTGAGACACTGTAGGGAAACCAGCCTTAAAACAGCTGAGCATAGCTCTGACAAGCAGAACAATCCTGTGTATGCAGAGTATGGTTTGGTCTACTGTTGAAATACAGTTGGAGTACCTCCAAGCACAGTCAGGTTCTCTGCGTAGGAAAGTAATATAAAAACAGTTCTGGTATTACATATGAGCTATATTCACTAATGGCCTTTTAGTCTGCGCTAGGACTCAGCTGAATAAGGTAAAAAGTTTCTCCTGTGTATCACTTGTTGTCACAATCACACAGAACAAAATAATGAGAGGAAAGAACCAGCAGATCACTTCTTCGATATCACATGCTCCTTCAAGATAAGAATTCTTTTTGCATCATTTGCAGCTTCTGCAAACCTTCCAGCGCCACTGTTGCATTCTCCTTGGCAGAATAAACAGAAAAAGAAAAAGAAATCTCAGATCTGAACTAAAACCAAAAACCTTGCTGAGGGCTAGCTCTGAAATTAAGGTAATTCAGTGGCAACACAAACTTTCTCACTATTCTCTGGAAATCTGAGAAAGAACATAATTCTGAGAAAGAGCCCCTTAGAGGCTCTTGGACAGTTGCCGTCTTTCAAAGTGTTACAGCCTGAGGATACAGAAAACAGGTCTTTTGCAAATTTGGTCAAAGAAAAGTGTTTCAAAATGATTTAGGCAGTAATATTAATGGTAGGCAGTTTGGGGAAAGCTTACCACATCTGATTTCTTTCAAACCACAGATCATATGCTGAATCCATCTGCTGTTTCCCTGTGATACAGATTGACAAAGCTGCAAGCAAGGCTGGGAAAAAAAATAATTAAAAAAATAAAATCAGTATCTACTACTCATTCCCCCAGTAAACACATTCTATTCTACCCACTCACACTACCAAACCATTGATTTAATAGAAATAGCAGTAAGACATAAAAAGGTATTAAGCAGTTTTATTTTTAGCAAATTTAAGTCTAGGTCTAATCTGTGTCTCCAGAAATACGCCTGCCTGTTCTTCCTGATGTTCCTGTATATTTCTTATACACTTTGCAGCACCATGCAAAGAAAAGCATTACCAGACACGACAGGCAGAGCCTTTATGCGTGTAAGTCAAACCACAACGTTCAGGTCAACAGAGTACGTTAATCATACCTATATTACCTACTAAAATCCTGTAGCTTGCACGATCATGTTTTACTAGCAGTTAAACATAGCTTTTTGCTTTTAAAGAATACTCCGAGACCTCATTTATTTTAAAAGTTGCTTTTGTTACTGTAATCCTTTAACAGCACATAATTTTGTCTTCCTACAATGGAAAAAAAGGCACGTATACTACCAGGCCTTACACTGGGCCAAGGATTTCTCCTTGTACCTCTTGCAAAAGTTTCATTGGTTCTTTGCATCCATTATCTATAAGCTTCTACAGAAAAAAGTGGGGTGTAGCTCTATTTCTAGCGTAAGTATGTGCTTGGTAGCAACTTAAAAACCTGAAAATAGAAGCCGCTAACTTGAATGAGGAGGAATATTTTATTTTTAAAGAGAATCTTACAGGTTTTACTTGTTACTTTTCAGGAAGTTCCATTTGTTGCTGAGCAATGCATCCCTCACCCTAACATCAGGAGAAATAAAACCCTTTTGTCTCTCCTCTTTTTTTTTCTCTCATTCCTCCCTCTTTAACGATTCCCTCCTTTCTAAAAGCTATCAGCTTCCCCAAATGTAAAGCGACACATGAAACAACTAACTTTTCTTCAGGAAATACAAGATTTCCTACCTGGGGGGAAAAAACGCCCCCCCGACACCAACTCCTGACCCCACAGGCAGACAGCCCCAGGCCCAGCACGCCAGGTGGGCAAACGCTCGCTGCTCTCCCGCCCCCATTCGCCACCCCGCTCTCCGCCTTCGCCAACACACCCCTGTTCACCTTTTAAAGCCCAGATTTCCCTCACGGCAGGCACCAAGCCCCCCCTTTCCCTCACGTTCATCTCTTTTCCTGTGCGTTTTCCCCACCTCCCCTCGCCCGACGAGGACCCTGCTCGGCCCCGCAGCAGGTGGTCCCCTCAGGGAACCCTGGAGCGCGCGCGCCCCCCCCCGGCCGCCCCCTGCCCCCGCCATTTTCTCCCCGCCTCCCCGCCCGCCGTTAGGGCGCATGCCGATCGCCGCGCGGCTCCAGCCTCGCGCCCCCCTGATGGACGTCAGCCCCCGCCAATCAGCGGCCTCTCGCCTCGCGGGAGCGGCTCCTCCCTCCGCCAATGGGGCGGCGGGACGGCCCCAGCGGCCCAGCCCCTCTGGGCCGTAGCGGCCTGTGAAGCGCTTGGCCACGCCCCTCCTTCCTCTTCCCGGCTTTCCATTGAATGAAGTCCCCGTCGGCCAACGGCAAGTTCCCGGCGGGCTTGACGGACGGCTCCGCTCTCCATTAGGAGCGGGGAGCCGCGGCGCGCCCGCCAATAGGCCGCCGGATGCGAGCCTAGGGGGCGGGCCCTCCCTCCCAAGCGGGCGGGGGAAGGCCGCGGCTATCGATCCCGCTGCTGGAGGGAGGCGGCGGGGAGGCAGCACACAAAATGGCGGCCACGGCTGCGGAGGCGGCGGCGACTGCGGCGGTGCCGGGCGACGGTGGGGCCGGTGATGCCGAGCCCGAGCTGGAGCCCATCCCGGGCAGCGAGGCCGGCGCGGATCCTCTGCCCGCCGTCACCGAGGCCGTGGAGTCGGCGGCGCCCGACGGGGAGGAGGCCGACGGCGGCGGCAAGGTTGCTCCCGGCGAGGCCGAGGCGCCGCAGCCCGCCCGGAGCCCGGCCGGGAGGCGGGAGGCGGACGCGCAGAGGCCGGAGAAGCCGCCGCCTCCTCCGCCCGCCGCCCCAGAGGCGGTGCTGGCGGCGGCTGCTTCGGCCCGGGCCGAGCTGCGGGGAGCGCCCGGCCCGGAGCCCGAGCCCTGCCGGCCGCCTGCTGGGCAGCCCGAACTTCCCGAGGAGGAGCCGCAGCCCTGCCCGCCGGCTACTGGGGGCTCCGCGAAGCCGGAGCCCGGGGAGGAGCCGTCCCGGCCGGAGGAGGAGGAGCCGGATGCTGCTGCTGCCGCCGCTGCCGGGCCCGAGTCGCCGGTGGCCGGGGCTCCCGGTGGAGGGGAGGCGGAGGCTCCGCTGCTGCCCGGCTCGGAGGTGCGGGTCACCCTGGATCACATCATCGAGGATGCCCTGGTGGTCTCGTTCCGGCTGGGGGAGAAGCTCTTCTCCGGGGTCCTCATGGACCTCTCGAAAAGGTGAGAGATCTCCCGGGGGAGCCGTCCCGAGCCGCCTCTTCATCCTCTTCCTCCTCCTCCTCCTCCTCCTCCGTTGCCTCCCCGGGAGGCTGGAGCCACGCGGAGTGCCCCTCCAGGGGCCCTCGGTCCCGTCCCCTGGTGGGAGCTGGGCACCGGGAAGGGGGCGAGCGCTGGGGCATCCTCCTGCCCGGGGGGGAAAGCCCCGAGCCGCGGAGGTGGGCGTGCATCCTCGCCGGGTGCCAGACCTGGAGATCCGCGGTGCTTCCCCTCCTTGGCTCGTGTCTCCCATTGCCTAGGTAACCTTAATTGCACTACCTGCTATTTCCCAGATTAGTGGTTTCCAAGCTAGGCTGTTACGGTCCTGAAGTGTGGGTATTAATGTTAATTGCTCCTTGTGTGCGGAGAATGGGGTGAAGTTTAGCGGTTATTAAGTACCAGGATTTTTATTTTATTTCATTTTGGGAGTTGGTGTTCTCACAAAGTAACATCAGATTGCAAGCTCTGGGTTTTGGTTTTGTATTGCCTTCCTATAGCAGGGGACTCTTGGGATGCCACAAGTCATCGTTGTGAGTCTATATTTATAAACACTCTAACTGCTATTTACAGGTGAAAATCTCTGTTCCTATTTTGTTTTATAAATGTATAAATGTTATGCAACTACATGGGAGAAAAGTGAATTTTGACCAGGGTTATTTTTAGAAAGAATTGCAATGTGGAAAATCTAGATTTTGTCAAAATTTAGACTGCACGTGTGTGTCTTATTACCATCATCTGTTTAGTAATTTCTGTAATAACAGTATTGACAGTGTCTTCTAAAAGAAAGGTATTAGTGACCAGCACTTTTGTCCTGGGCCTAGCATCTTGATTGCTTTTTGAAACAGAAGGCGTTTTCTGAAACCTAAGATCTGGATAATGTCATGGAAGTAAGTTTTAAACATGTAAGTCGTAGATAACTTTGCATTTCAAATCACAATTTGTCTTTTCAAAGCCAATTACTAAAATATGACCTGCAGTCTGTATTCTTTTGCAGTGTGAAAGACTGAATGCCCCAACGAAGGCCAGGAGGAGTTAGGTTATAATGCTAGTTAACATCTGTTCTTTTGTAGGTCTGAAGGTCTGGTACACAGCAAAATCACATTATTACCGTGGTTAGGAAGGTGACTGAGCACGTGCTTCTGTACTTCTAGGGATCTGTGCTTGTGAAGAAGCAAAATGAGATGTCTGCTCCTTTACTCCTAAAAGAGATTATATCTTTTTATACATGTATTGACCACAAACGTCCCTTGCCTGAGGTTTTGTTGTGCACTGACGATCCTTTTCTCATGCAGCAGATCTACTGCAGCACTGTGCATTAAAGGTCACCTGTGGCAGGCAAACGCCCTGCTTCTTCTGCATTGGGGCTTTGGTGGATGCATGCATCTCAATTTCCGCTGTTTTGAAGCGCAGGCCCTGGGGAAAGCCTTCATCATAAGGACTGGGAAAAAGGGCACGTGAAGGCTTGTGCTATTTCTCCCAGATACTCTTATGCAGTTGAACTCTTTATTTCTTCCTCTTCATCTGTATGATCCTGGACTTCCTTCAAGGGCACTTGTTATATGGGAACCCAGAAGGTGAAATTAGGGGTTAAATCAAAACCACCTCAATTTCAGCATAAATTTACATGAAAACGGTGGGATTTCTAGCATACAAGAGGGGTGGTTAGGGAAAGATGTCTCCCCTAGGTCATCCAAGTGCATCTTATAAACTTTCCTAATGCAAATTCTGTTTCCTGTAGAGCAATATCGGAAGGCCTCTGTAGGAGAGTTCTTGTTGAGTAAAAGTGAAATTTAGTATTGAAATACACTCATTTAATAACTTAGTAAAGCAGCTGATGTGTTCACTACACAAGCTAATACTGTTTTCGTTATATTTTCAGAAGAAAATAATTCCTGGTCCTTTTTGGATCTTAATTTCTGCTTTTTTCTTCAGGGCAATGAAGGTGCTTGTTCTATACAGCACCATGAAGAGTACCTTTTAATGAATACTTAAAAAAAGAAACTGTCTACCGAATTCTTTTGCCTTCTCAAGGCATGTTCTAAATTACTTAAATTTTGGAGGGAAGGAAAAGCAAAACTGTCCCCATATATTTGTGGTTCTAAAGCTGTTCATTTAATTTTTTTCCCAATTCTGTTTCTGTCGTTAAAATGATGTGAAGTCAAAACATTTTAATATTGTGGACCTTGATATGAAGTTAATGGTGTATGTATTAAAGGTTTGATTTCCTTCTGTTCCCCTTTACCCCCTGCCCACCATGAATAGGATATTCATTTAGGAGTCTGTAACACAAGGATACAGGTACCTCAGTGTTCAGTGGACTTTCTTCTCACCTTTATTTGAGGTAAGGAAGTATTCTCTCTGCCTTTACTGATGGCAGTGTGATGTACTGAAGATCAACCTGTCATCTGCTGCACTGGAAGTTTGGGATTGACAGACGTGGCTTCCTGTTTTCAAAATCAATGTCTTATACAGTAAATCATCCTTTCAGTAGGGACATACCTCCCTTTTTTACTCTGAAGGCTTACAGTACAAGTTAAAAGTGTGATCCTACTGTTAAGAGAGAATGACAGCAGCGGCAATAACATGTAAGTGCCTTATTGACCTCTAGGATGAGGTTCTGATGTGGGTTCCTTGGCGGGTATGCGATGGAGCTGTGCTGATACAAGAGGCAGGAAGTGCAGCCAGCCAGCCGTCAGGCAGGGGAAGGCAATCGAGTTGGTTTGTCAAAGCAAATACTGGAAGGCTTCGTGCAAGAACGTGGTTAATTTTCCATGCCATTGTTCAAATTTTCATTGAAAAGTACTTGTTAGGTATAGATAGGGCTTTTAAGCTTGCTGTATCCAGCATTTGACTAACTCTGTTTGCTTAGGGTATACAAGATGTTAATGCCACCTGCTGGCTTAGAATTACTGTAAATCTTGCTCTGCACCTGGAGGAAATGCACAGAAGGAAATAACGGTTGTGAACAGCATCTGTAAATCTGAAAGCGTAGGATTAAAAAGTCCTGGTTTTAGTTTGCTCTTCTGGAGAGAGGATAACTAATTCTGCGCTGTTCCCCTCCTGCCTTTCTAAAAACTAAGTGCTGGGGGACAGGTGAGGAGAATTACATTTCTATTCTGTTGTGTAGCCATCAGCCAGGACTTGGGCTTCATATGGCTTTATCATTTGATTAAAAGTTTGCTTCTCATCCTATACTTGTGATTGACACTTCTAGAATCATAAAATATCCCAAGTTGGAAGGGGCCCATAAGGATTATCGAGTCCAACTCCTGGCACCACACAGGTCTACCAAAAATGCAGACCGCTGTCTTTTTCTCTAAGCTATTTTCCCTCTGACTTGTGTGTGAATGCTGCAGCTCCTGGGGGAGGAGGCAGTGGGAGAAGAGCAAAGGGTTGTTTTGTGACCTAAAAGCTGTAGATAGCCAAAAGATGCTCAGTTTATTGCTAGAAGACAGGTGTTTAAAATTACATCTTAATTGGGGTTTGATTGTGGGAAAGAAAGACTTCCTGCAGCAAGGCATGCGTGAAATCTAAGATGAAAATAAACTGTTATAGATAGGTTCAAATTCTGATAATCTTAGTAGTATTTTTCATTTATAGCAATCTTTCTTGGAGAGTCTCAAATCCTGTGCTTCTTCCAATTTATTCATTTGACTTTCTACTGCAAAATAATAAGGTTAAGTGAACTGTTGCATACATTCCCTACTTTGTGTTGTCTCAATCTGCAAAACATCTGTTATATTTTTAAATCACTTACATTTAACACTTCTTGAAACTTGCAGCCTACATATGCTGACACTTTGTTGACATTAACTCTGCAGGGTGAGTCTAGTGTATTGTAACTCTATGTGCCAAGAGAAGTGGAGGGGGAAAAAAGGTACTCCGAGTTGTGAAAGATTCAGGATGTGATGTGAGGAAGAAGCAGCAGAAGTGTTACCTGGAAAAAGATATGGCGTGTTTCTCTGTGCTCTAAGTTCTCTTTCCCTGCTAATTTAATACATAGGGACTGTTGTTCTTTCTTGGCTAGGGAAAGTTTAAGCTCTATGGAAGTACTGGTATTCTCAGCAGTGAAGAAATGTCTGTGTTACTTGGGGTTGTGGGTTTTACTTTTTTTTTTTTTTCTTGGTAAATTTATACTCAGTTTGCAAGATGTTCCTAAAAATCATCCTCTATTCTCTTTTGTTGTTTCTCGGAGGTGTGAGTGGGCTTAGTGGAATGCTAGCATTTAAGGAATGGCCGTAACATTTCTCGGGTATTTGCTTAGTCCCTAGAACACTGGAAGCAGAGGTCTGATGTGAGTGTGTGTGGTTAAGAGCATAAATTACACATAGCTTTCTGATTGAGAGGTTATATTGAATAGTATAGTGTCAAATTTAGCCTCAGAGCACAGGGTTGGATCAGAGGACCTTGTAATATTCCTTCCAACCTAAATTCTTCTATGATTCTGTAATGCTTCAACTTTTGTATATGAATATAGCTTCTCTTGCATCTCTATCTACATCCAAAACTCTACTGAGTCTTATTTGTAGTCACTTCTCAAATGCTTTTTGAAAGGCTTACCCGTTCCAGGTTTCCACGTAGAAAGTAAAAATGGCTGACAAAACTGGACCAGCTTTTAGGGGGTTGTTAGTATGGATATAAAACATGTTACAAGTGCTGCTTAAACTGAACAGACAGACATTTCAAACCCCTTCTGGCTTTGAGTGAGTACAAAAGTGTGACTTTTTCTGTCCCCTGCCCCTTCTCAAAGCAGTGAGCCCTAATCTCCCTGGTATGTAGGGTGTCTGTGGATCGTGTCTCCACCTTCCATTCCTTAAAGTAGCTGTAGTCTATGACTGGTCTTTATTGGACTCCGATGCACTGGATAAAAGCTGAACTGTCATTTCTTCTCAGGGTATGCTTGTCTGTGTTGAAATTCTGTATTTCTTCCTGAGTTACATTGTTTTCTGAGGGCAGTTTGACTTCGCTTGAAGTATTGAGAGCCAGAGGACTTTGAGAGCTCAAAGTATTGAGAGCCAATGAAGTTTTCAATATGCTTTAAATGACTTATTTTCTTTGTTTTTGTGGGACTGATGAAACTTGTACATCTTGACACCGAATTGATTTAAAGTTCCTCCATTTAATAAATTATACTCCCAAGTTTCTTGGGTTTGACTGTTATATGGGCAATCTGGAAGTGTATATTAAAGATACCTTATCATAAAGCTTTGTCATTTTGTAACACATCCAAATACATCAGTAAAGCGTCCACTTTAAAATGGAAACCATGTGTGTAACTAACAGTGACAACAGATGTAAAAATTAAAAGATAACTTGAGTTTCAATGGACCTTCAGCCTTACAAATGTGTCAGTACAATTGCAGTAGTTAGTAGAAAGCCTAAACTTAAAACGCATTTTATCTTTAAAATAAGTTTACTTTTGCATCCTTGGTAGAACTCCTGAAGTTACAGAAAAATGAAGGAAATTCTGAGAATTCGCACGTAGATTCTTTCCAGTGAAAAAGTGAAAGGTGCCTTTCCACTTCTGGGGGGAGGGAAGGAGTAATTAAGAACCACCTGAGTACCCTTTGGGCTTGTCAACTTAGAGATTGTTCTGTCTCTACAGAGGCTAGTTCTTCCAAGTCTGCATCAGCATCCGGACTACATGGACTTCTGTGATCCAGTTTCATGGAAGTTGAAGTCTTTGAAAGGACTTGTAACTTTATGGGGAGGTGTGCTGTAAGTTAATATAGACTTTGGTATATTTGCATATTGTTTGTAATCATTAGTTGGTTTCCATTTGCGTAGTGATTGCAGTAGGATGATAGTAGTTAGCGTCTGATGTAAGTCATTCCTACCTTGAATACTTCTAACTGGCTATCTCGAGATGCTCTTTCAAACACATTTCTGTGCATACCTTGCTTTTCTCTCTTCCTCTGCTTTGAAAGTGTCCAAAACAAGAGCTTGGATGTCAGACAGGTGTTCCTGCTTGAAAAACCCTAAGCTTAATATTGATCATTGAAGTCTTTTCATCACGTAAGCTTCCTATTGGTTTGCTTAGATATGGATTGACACGTATAGTTTCTTAATTTGACCTGTCATATCTTTAACCAATTTTTTCTTGGTGCTGAGACTTTGTGATGGTGAGGCAACAGCTTTTCTTGATGACACGCTGTTTCCAAGAGAGTCACTTACACTGCGGTTCTTTGCCATGCTTGTAGTGCTCTAAATGAAATTGGCATTTCCTAGTGTCTGTATCCTAGTCTTATATTGCTTAGGAGGTGAGTAAACCTCTCAGCTGATAACTTGGCTTACGTGTATGCTTTTTTTGATAAGGTGCCTGCCACTAAAACCAACGTGTTCTGTAACATGCTGTATCACACCAACTAAATTCTATATTACAAATATGTCACTGTATAATCTGCATCTTGGATAAAGATTATTTTTGGGAGTTAGGAAATACTTTGTGTTGAAATAACTACGATCTAATTGTTTATTACACTGGATATTATAATTTAAACCCTCAGTTTGGATATACGCATGAAACAAATATACTTAGCCCTATTCTTACTTGAGCACAGTATTATATTGCCAGCATTCAGTCTTTGAGCCTTTATCCATGAGATATAAGAAACAATTGAATCAATTTTTTTCTGTAAGGATGATACTGAGCAAACGAGCAATACATTAAAAGGTAATCAGAGATTACCATAGTCTGCCTTTATGAAAACTCTCGTCTTCATCATTATCATTTCGAACAGACTTGACTTAACACAGGAAGCTACTGTGTTTTGTTGACATTGACTCAGTGCTTGCAGACGAATATGAAATACTTCTGAACCCCTTCTGTGGCTCTTCTTGGCAGAACAATGTGCTTTTACAATTCTTTCCTTTTTTTTTCTTTCGGAGAAGTGAAATTTACTCATTGGAGATTAAAGATGAGAGCATAAGACTTTACATAGTGAAGTAGACACTCTTTGCCCCAAGATCTATTGTTTAGATGTTTATGTATGTGTAGTTGTCAATTTAGCTGGGATTTGTTCCTTAACTCATGCTTATTTAAAAATACTTTTCAACAGTCCTCTGCTTTGCATACAAATTGTATAGTAATATTGTAGTAATTCTGCTGTAGGATTTAGGTGTGAAAGAAGTGTTCTTACCTTGCTTAAGTACCCAGATTTATATATCTAGCTTCCAAATCTATATGGCTGTAAGTAACAGACTTCTAGGTTTGATATCAAAACCATCTTTTAAATAATTACAAAAGATGCCATGGCTACGTATTAATTAACCTGCGGTTGACAAACTCGGGAAATAAAACCTGACTTTTTGAATCATATTTTAATTAAATCATAATTTAATCAAATTTAATTAAATCATATTTCTATCTCTGCATATCCTAGCCAATTGATAGCTCTTCTTGGTGTAAAGATCCCCAGACTGTTAGAAGGAGTCTCTTTTTTACCCCGTTACTTTTATTATTTAAATATAGTCCCTGCTTCTCCTGTTGCTATTTATTATTTGTCTTTAATGCATATATATGTGTGTGTATATATATAGTAGGAATGTGATTAGATCCTACTGATTACTCTGGTTACTTTTAAACCTCCTTGGAGGTATGGGCTCTATCTGTATTTTCTTCTAGAGGTACCGTTTCAGAGCAAAAAGAGCCAGGACAGTTCTATGAGTGAGGATGCTTGGCACCATGGAAAACTGTTTCTAATTTTGAATAGGTATGAAGCAGCAGTGCAGTGCTTTCTAGAAATGCCTTAATTTTGGTTTTAATACCTGTTTCTTACTCTTTTTTTTCTAACAGTTCAGTTTCAGAGCCCCCATCAAAGAATCCCTTTATTCCATCAAGTAATATTCTAAAGTAGAGCTATAAATATAATGTAATATCTGCCTGTACAATGAACAGCTGGCGCGTATGTGCAAATTGATTTAAGCAAATAATAACTGTAGCACGTCTCTCCAAGAACAATCTTTTCTGGACAAAAATAATGGTGTAGTAAGGACAGGTGATATTTCAAAAAATGTCACTTCTTAGAACAAAGACAAGGCAATTCCTTGTAGTGTTCAAGCATGCAACATAAGAAATAGGTAGTTATGTCACTGATGTAGCATAACTATAACAATCTCTTTTAAGAGGTGATCTACTACTCCCTAGTCAGCACCGACTGATGTGTGGATCGATGTTATTTATGTTGTGATATACCTGAGTTATGCTGCTTTGATTTTTTAAAAACTCTTTTTTTAATGGTAGTCTTTTAGTTCATCTTCATCTCTGTTAGTAGATGACCCAAATGCTAGCTCTTGCAACTTTTATGTCTGACCTCTGTACGTGTGGTACTCACAGATGTTTCCAATGTGCAGCTGGTGTAACAGAAATCGTTATTGTGACTGTATAGAAAGCACTTGTCTTCAAGGTCCAGAGGTATGAAGATAGGGCTTGAAATTCACGTTGCATATAGTATATTCAATAAATACTCAACTTCATTATTAGATTAATTAGGTGCTCTGTCATGTCTTGTCTTGAATAGGTTTGTTTTGGTCACGTATTCATTCTGCTTCTTCTAGTAAGAAAATAGGCCATTGTCTGTTTTCTCTGTCATGCTTACTACCTCCTTCTTTCCGTCTCTGTACACCATTCTGTGTCATTTTCTCTTTTCTCTAAGTCTTTCTGCCTCTGTTCTCTTTTTAATTTTCATTTAATTCTTCCAAGTTCCACGGCTGGAGAAATTTACCAAGGAGGAATCAACAGTCATGTAAAAACTGAACGTTTAGGGGTGTAACCCGCTATTGGATGGGGCCAAAGCAAAGATGCAGTCAGCTGTTGGAAGTAATATTCAGTCTCTGGGCATGCCCAATTCGTCTTGTTTCAAATGAACTATGTCTTTGCTAGTCAAGTCTTTACATATTGATGTACAACTTACACAAATTGTCTTCCTTTACTCTTACATAACTGGTACCAGACAGTAGTTGTGAATATTTGGTAATCTTACAGGTCTTACTTCTTTTTTAGGTAGACAGGGTCAGCAGATTCTAGCTCATTCATTAAAATAGTACCTTTTGTGAGACAGGCCATAGCCTCAAAGATTTGGTATGGATTGGTTTTGTCTTACTAAAGCAGGTTTGTGTCTTATACAAAAATTCCACTTCAGCTGTCCTGTTCCTCAGCTTTTTCACTTGTATATTACAGAAGTCATTGAAGGAAAAGGTCTATATTAGAGATTCTTGATGGAACAGATAGTCTGAGGTACATTAATGATCTTAAATGACTTCATTGTATCCGTCATGTGTGGAGCTTTCCATCAGGCTCCTTTATGTGTTTTGAGTGCTGATCATGCTGACTTTGCTTGTGAGGCACTAGAAGGAAAATCTAGAAGAGATGAAGTACTTGAATGGGATGCTTCTGAAGAACCTCTTTGCAGTCTTCTGTCTATTTCTTCTTAGATCATTGCTAATAATGCTTCATGTCCTAACATCAAGTCGGTATAATTGTCCTCTAGAAGAAAGGCTTGTGTGTTGGCCTATGGATGTGTCTTGTAAGCAACTAGGAAATACAGTTCCTTAGAGAAAAAGAAGTGTAAGTGATATACTTCTGTATGGAGTTTGCCCTTTAAATATCACAGTCCTATCTAGTTCTACTTTCCTGGTGTTCATCTGGGATTGAAATTTTCACAGCAGAGTTCTCTCCCTCTAGGAGTTCTTGTTCTCAGTTCGTACAGTAAGCTAACAGTTTTCCCAACTCCTGTAATCTTTATCAGGTGGCGAAAGATGTGATCGAGATCTTTTTGCTGTAAAAGAAGCTGAAGTTCTTGATGCAAGTAACACTGAAAATGTTGCTAATTTAATTATCAGCTGATTAGGTGTGTTTGATTTTTTTGTTGCTTTAAATCCCACTTGGAGCTCAATAACCTATTCGTAATCCTTAGTGGAAGGAAAAGTGTTTGTGGCAAAGCAACTTGTTCATGCTTGGTGGACTTTGGGACTTTAGGGAACTTAAAACTTAGTTAGTTATGAAGGAGTCCTTGATGAATTAATGCTTACTGTAGGCTGGAGAAATGCCTGTATCTGCTGCTAAATGTTTGTAACTCTTTGTAGCCCTCAGTGGCAGTAGACTGCATTTACTTGTAGCAGTCCTGTCAGGAGGGACGTCTGGAGGGGGCCCACCCCTGAGAAATGAACTTTTGTGGGGCGAGAGGATATTTTGTGGCGAAGAGCACTCATGGGCAACTGCATAAGGACAGAACAGTGCTCCGGTGGCTAGCCTGGCTCTTGCCTCTGGCTCTAGAGTTCAAAGGTAGCAGAGGAACAGGGTCTAGGGGTAGTGGAACAATAGCACTGGTGCTGATACTTGTTAGCTGAAAATTGTCATGGGTACAACTGCTGCTCTTTTTATGATTAAGAAAATGGTTGAGTTGCCCTTTGATTAGGTACAATGGAGCGCGAGCTGGATGGGTAACTTAATCTTGGAGGGATTGCTCGCTTCAATAACAATTTTAAGTGTAAAAAGTAGCTTATCAGATATGCAGAAGGGCAGATAAGTGAAGGCTCTTGCTGGTGACAGTGTAAAGAATCTTCTAACACTAGATGACACATTTCTTCAAAACTTGTTTTGAAAAAGAGAGCAAGTAGGCATTTGTATAACCTGCGTGTTTATTGCAGGAAACTAGAGCAGTATTCAGCATTTATTTTCAGTTGAGAGGCAACCATAGATTGCAAATAAATTTCAGTTCAATCAGTTAAGATGGTGCTGCAGTTAAAGAGCCGAAGAGCACTGTGAACTAGCGTTTACCTGAGGACAAATCCTGGATGATGGCTTAATTCACATGTCTTGTGGGATATGAGGTGGGATAAACGCGAATGGTGTTTGTTTGGTGATTTGGAATGGATGATTTAATGCTTAAATTGCAGCCTCATCTGTTGTGTTCATACTGCATCAAGCTAGACCATTAAAATATAACCTCGTGTAAGCCAAACACTTCTGTGTGTATTGGAGCTGGAGTCAGGCAGAGCTTGGGTGCTGAACAGCCTCATGAGAGCTCTGTTAAGGTTGATACTTCAGATGGCAGATTCTAGTGTAAGATACAAGAAATGTGGAACAGGCTTTTTTAATCCCTTTCTCCCCATTCTAGGGTTTGAAAGACACATTGAAATATGAATGTATTTATCAGTTGGCTTTTCTCTCTGGAGAAGGCAAATATAATGCTTTGCAAGCTGATGAAATGTTTCCTTTAGCGTAACCTTTTGCAGAAGGTACTGGTTACCTGTTGAACAGGCCACGTCTGTTAGTACAGGAAAGTTGAACTAATGCCTAAGACTTGCTGGGATTTTTCTATTGTCTTAATCAGTGAGAAGTCCTATATGCCTGTCAAATAGGGCAGCAGAGATCATAGAATACCTAGAGCTGTCTGCAGAAAGGTAGGCAATATCTTAAAATATTGTTTGTGTGCAGAACAGAGGGAAAGGATTTATACAGTACTGAAATTATGAGGGTAGCTTTGCTGAAAGAAACTCAATCTACTGGGCTAGCAAGCTTTAGGCTGTCATGCATCAGATGGTCAAGTACTAATCTTCTGTGGGTATTTATTGTACATAAAGAATGATAGCATTCTCTTAAATGCCAATACTTACGCATTGTGTGTTCAGCTTAAATCTGGAATAAGTTCAGCCTTTTGTGCTATGCCACAAATTGAAGAACTCTGTAAAAGTTACTGAAGATGCCTTCCTCACATAAGTTGACCTAGTATGGAAATTAATCTTGTATAGATTTAGAGTTATGGGATGACTTACTGAGTGTTTGCATGCTTGTGTTTTCTAGAAGTATAAGGTTAAACTTTTTAATTTAACCTTCTAGGTTTTTTAATTTAATCTTCTAGGTAATACTTTTTATTAACAACAATCCCTGAAAATAAAACAAGCATATAAGTGAAGTTGCATATTTCATGTTCTCTGCCGACTTGGTTTTGGTATTCTGCCTTTTCAAAATTTACCATCAGGCTTGGTGTAATGCTTCAGTTTTGCCCAGAATCCATGTATTTCAAGTGGTGGTTATGTAACATGGGCAGGCTTTCAAATGCTTTTTAGTAAATGCAGCAAAAGATCTCTCAAAACCTTTAACGTTCTTTTGTTCTCTTCAAGGTTTGGACCCCACGGAATCCCTGTGACCATATTTCCTAAAAGGGAATACAAGGATAAACCTGAAGCCATGCAGCTCCAAAGTAAACCATTCCAAGATGAGGCACAGGTGAAGTGTGAATCTAATGCTGCAGTCCCTGATGACTCTTCTCTCATGCAGCCATCAGAACCAAGCTTAGCTAAAAGCCTATGGACTTCTAAACCACCTCCTCTCTTTCATGAGGGAGCGCCATATCCTCCTCCTTTGTTTATCAGGGACACGTATAACCAGTCAATACCTCAGCCTCCGCCCCGGAAAATTAAGCGGCCCAAGCGTAAAATGTACAGGGAGGAACCCACTTCTATCATGAATGCTATCAAACTACGACCCCGGCAGGTCTTATGTGACAAGTGCAAAAACAGTGTTGTTGCAGAAAAAAAGGAAATAAAAAAAGGTGGCAATGCAAGTGACTCTTCAAAATATGAGGATAATAAAAAACGCAGAAACGAGAGTGTGACTACTGTGAATAAAAAACTTAAGACTGACCACAAGGTGGATGGAAAAAGCCAAAATGAAAGCCAGAAAAGGAATGCTGTGGTCAAGGTTTCAAATATTGCCCACAGCAGAAGCAGAGTAGTTAAAGTTTCTGCACAAGCAAATACTTCAAAAGCGCAGTTAAATACAAAAAAAGTTCTCCAGAGCAAAAACATGGATCATGCAAAAGCTCGGGAAGTCTTGAAAATGGCCAAAGAAAAGGCACAAAAGAAGCAGAGTGCAACCTCCTCTTCCAAAAATGCACACTCAAAGGTCCATTTCACACGGCGTCTTCAGAACACCAGCTCAGGTTCCCTCCCACCTCGATTGCGTTTAAAGCCACAAAGATATCGGAATGAAGAAAATGACTCTTCTCTCAAGACAGGACTTGAGAAAATACGGAGTGGCAAGATGGCAACTAAGCCCCAGTCTCGCTGCTCCTCCACCCGCTCAGCAGGTGAGGCCCCTTCAGAAAATCAGAGCCCCTCAAAAGGCCCTGAAGAGGCCAGCAGTGAGGTTCAGGACACAAGTGAAGTGCATGTAACTGTTGATCAGGATGAACACCAGACATTGGGCAAGAGAGGCAGCAAAAGCAATATAACGGTTTACATGACCCTTAATCAAAAGAAATCTGACTCTTCCAGTGCATCAGTTTGTAGTAGTGATAGCACAGATGATTTGAAATCTACCAACTCTGAGTGTAGCTCTACTGAAAGCTTTGATTTTCCTCCAGGCAGCATGCATGCACCTTCCTCCTCCTCCTCCTCTTCAAAGGAAGAGAAAAAGCTCAGTAATTCCTTGAAAATGAAAGTCTTTTCCAAAAAAGTGTCTAAGTGTGTTACACCAGATGGCAGGACCATATGTGTAGGGGACATTGTTTGGGCCAAGATTTATGGCTTCCCTTGGTGGCCAGCTCGTATTCTGACCATAACTGTGAGCCGGAAAGATAATGGCCTTTTAGTTCGACAGGAGGCTTGTATATCATGGTTTGGGTCCCCAACAACATCTATTCTTGCTCTTTCACAACTATCCCCCTTTTTAGAAAACTTCCAGTCGCGCTTTAATAAGAAGAGAAAGGGTCTTTACCGCAAGGCCGTCACAGAGGCAGCTAAGGCTGCTAAGCAGCTGACTCCCGAAGTTCGGGCCCTGCTGACACAGTTTGAAACGTGAACATGGAGAGTAAGGTAGGCAAGAAATCCGGAGGCTCCACAAAATTCATAGCCTAGTTAGAGAACTACCATGAAGGACTTGCCAAGTCAGAAGTTGCACTCGGTTGAATGCTCTTTTTATACTAAAGTTGTTCCATTTGTAGCAGTTTCTTGAAAGTTAAACAAATTGAACATGCAATCAAAATTAGCCGAAAGTGAGAATTTCAGTATTTTTCAAGTGAGATTTTTTTTTTAAAGAAAAACTCCTCAAACACCCAATGCGTAGGAGCCATAGCCTCAGCTGAAAGGCAGCTTATTTGCAGGGAATTTTTAGTAGTTTCTACCCAGTATGTACCTAGTTGCTGTGTGGCAAAGGGTTAACACAAGGGATGAAAGTAGTAGCTGTGATATTTTATTTTTTTCTTTAGGTGGCCCATCAGGGAAGTGTAGAAACGTAAGCCTTGTCTAAATGGTCTTTAAACATTATTTCAAATACTCTCCAATGTGTTTAGTCTGGCCAGTGCAAATTGGTTCGATGCATACGTAAACATTTCAGAGGCATGTGCCAATCCACACAGGCCAGTTTAAATGCTATTAGGAGACTTGCTGAAATTTTTAAGGAAGAAAAATTCACGTAACTAAAGACCAGATTAAATGGGGTTTAATCTTAGTGACCACTTCTTAAACACTCAGCCTTTCTATGCACATGGGGGCACAAATATTGACACTTCAGGGTCTCAGAAGCTGAGAGGGATGCCTGTAGCTCTAAGACAAAGCTGAGAAGTTGCTCAGTATTTGGGATCAAGGGCTGTTAATGCTGCATAGGTGTGAATCATAACTTCTGGTCTTTCTTCCTGAAGAAGTCTTTCAGGCCATTTGCCTGGAGTTTTAGATTAAGAGAGGCTTTGTTTTGAATGTGTAAATAATTGATTGCTGAAATTGGTCAGATTTTCTCCTGACTGGTTGTTCCTACATTCTTAGGATACGTCCTAGTTAATTACACTTTGTGAATTGTCAGATGTGTAATTGTTGCATTTTGGATGTATCTAACTTCATTTTTTTTTTTAATATTTCCGTTTAAGGTATCTGTTTGCAGGTCAGAAAATGAGAATATGTAATTGTGTAATGCTCTGAAATGTAAAAAAAAAAAAAAACAAACTGTAAATAAAATTGACTAAATCTGAATTATTTGTGTGTGTTTCTCAAAAAGCTTTGAAAAAATCTAGGATGTTAGAGTACTTTATATGTATGCCGTATTTAGAGGACACCTTTTTTAAAAAGTAAATTGTCCTTTTTCACTCATTTTTAAAGATAACTGCTTGATGTAAAGTACTATTGGTGTACTTCAGTTTTAATTTTGAGATTAAGCAATTATCTCTCCCTTTTTGTTTCAGAATTAGCTCTGTAGAGGGCTTTCTGTAAAGTTTATCATTTTTTCCCCCATAATTAGATTGTTCCATATATTCAAATAAAGACTGTCACTTGTACAGTGGGGAAATGTTTTCAGTTTTCTCCATCTACCAAAAACTAAGCAGACCCACTCTCCACTGTTACTTCAGCTTTTCTTGCATGTCTGTTGCTCAATGCGGAGCATTTTCATGCAATCAATTGTATGTTTTTTGCTCTAGTTTTGGTCCTTATCTGACCATAAGAATTGCTCTCTCTTCTTTAACCCACTCCTGTTTGAGCCTTGCAATGTCTCGTGAAGAATCTGTCAACGTTCATCCCAAAGCAATTTTCATCCTGTTTTTTCCATAATTGCCCAAGCAGGCAATCATGACAGATGTAAAAACTTAAGCTTAGACTGAAAATTGACTGAAAATTGAGATTTTAAACAGACATGAAAATGGGGTAAGGATTTAATCATCAAACCCTTAAAAATCTTTTAAACTTGAGATAAATTTCATGTATCCATGATACTGTCTGGTCTTTCCAAAGCATTTGGTTTCTTTTAACCTCTTAAAATTATTCTGTTGTGCCCACAGAACTACTTGAAGTCCAAAGTGTTGAATACATGGCCGTTCAAATTTCCTCCGAAGCTCCTGGTGAACTCTATTAGGAGCTAGTTCAGCTTCCAAATATATCAGCTTTTCCTTGGCATTCTAACAGTTACAAAAAAAAAAAAAATCAACCAACTGGTCAATGCTTTTTGAATGTGATAAACACACAATAAATTTCATAATGCGGAAAAAAAATCCTGTTTCACTTATATGTGTTCTTTCCTGCAAACAGAAACAGTTACTCAAATATTTAAGTAAATAAGTCGTACTTTGTTACTAAAGCAGACTGCTTTTTGAAGCCAAGAACCCATACAGCATGGTTTAGATGTCTGTGCTGGTTTCTTGAGGTTTAGAATCTCAAGCAAACTGGTTATAAGTTAGAGTTGTTCTGAGTTAAGTAGTGGTAAAATCAATATTTACTCTGTATTATTTTTAAATACTTGGAAGCTTTGTATTCTTTTATTTAAAGTTAGCATTAAAGTTAGCATAGTACTAGAGCATATGTAGTTGAAGTTTGATCAGGTGTTCACTGCTAAGATTGAAGAGCATGAAGTTTGAGGGGGTTTCTTTTGATTGCTTTATGTTCAAATGAACTTTATGAAAGGCATTTAATGAGTTTAAGTTTTGTAGGCGGTCAGTCTTTTTAAGAAGTCTTTCCTAAGTTTTATAGTGTATACTAAATGTGCAGTACATCGCCTCAGACTTAACAGGTTTCAAAACCACCAGAGTATTTTTTTCTTCACAACACCATGCTACCTTACGTTGAAAATATCCTATTCATGGGTCCATGATCTTTCTCTTCGCTCTGAAGTAGCCAAACTCTAGACATAATAGTTGATAATGGAGAAAATGTTGGGCTCTGACAATAAGTCACCTTGATTATAGCAGCATGTATGCTGCGTATAGATTAGCTTTGAAGATTTACACAGCACTAGGCTTTGTCTTAGCTTTAAACTGCAAAAAGCTGCTTTCTTACATGTCTACCTGATTCCAGCAATGCCCGCAATCTGAGTGTGGATTGCTGTTCTTTCTACCATCTCTGAATTAGCTTAACAGTTTAAATGACTTATCAAATAACTAATGACAGGAGCATGCCTGTATGGTGCCAGCATAGTGCATCTGTGTAATTAAGCCGTGCAACTGTTGCAAGCAGGCTGTACATTACGAACACAAACGGCAGTATAAAGGCTGACTGTTAGTTTTATATCAGCTTAATATAATGAATTGCAGATGATGCCTTTTAGAATTAAGGAAAATCCTCAGCACGGTTGTTGTATATGCATGGTATTTCAATTTGGAGAAAAATTGTGATAGGTAGTAACAACTCTTTAACACAAGCCTACTATTCCTTTGAAAATCTTTAGTTTCAGATAAAATGTTTTGCGAGAGAGTGGTTATGTCAAAACACAAAGATTTCTTTGGGGTGTTTGGAAGTTTGATCGTTTCATGAGTAAAGCTGGGAGCAAATGTGAAATGCTTGTTTCTCTGGAGGAAATTGAACAAATATTTATTTTTCTAATCAGAGTTGTAATTTTATGTTGACACTTAAACAAGATAATTATCTCTGATTATACCACTTTTTTCCTCTTAGTGTTATCTTTAGTTTGAAACCTACAGAACTGACATCTACCTCACTAGCAGGGACATTGGGGGGTGGGTTTAATTTAAGTCAAATGTGCAAAGCTGAGAAGACTTTTTCTCAGCATGTTGTAGAATACTTTTTTGAGAGTGAGAGAGAAGCTTCAAAGTGTGATTAGGTTGAAAAAATATCAATGGAAGTGATGAGTCGCTTTTTTCACTTCTGGACTTGTTTCTCGTTAACTCTTCTGAAGTTAACTGGTTAACTTTCCAAAGTCTTGATGCTAATGGCAGTTCCTGTCATCTATAAGCGTTTGCTGAAGTTGTTAGTGTATAATGCAAACACGGTTTTTGAAAGTTAAATCCAAGTAGCTTGTCCTCAGTAGCAGTATCATCCATCCTCAGGCACGTTCTGTGAAGTACACAATCAGAGCAGTCTTCTTGGCTGAAGAGCTCCGCAAAGAAAGAAGCCAACGATCGATGATGGTCGTTTCAGTTCTTCTGTTTCTTATAATTGTATTCTAATAAATTCCTACAAAAACAAGCAAATTCAGCCAGTACAATGGGATCACTGTATGCTAATTTGTAGATGTGTGAAGAGTGTGAACTGGAAGAAAAGTACACTGAGCTTATGACTAAAAAGGTAGTTGACTGTTTTTTGCCATAAGCCATTTGGTAGAAGTGTTGGTATATTATTCAGAAACAAACTTGAGAGGGGTCTTACAGCACAGAACTTACAGTGGTTAAAGGCTTAGATGATTTATCTTTCCGTTCTTATTTTCAGTTTACTTTTTAAGTCTATAAATAGAAAGGTCATAGGGAAGCTGAAGGAAAAGAGAGGAACTTGGTATGTTGAGTTAGATGTGATACTGTAAGGAGAACTAGGAGAATAGCATTGAGACTAATATGTTACTCTGCAAGAGCAGTAGGAGGGAATAGTTCTCATATTTGAGAGAAATTATAGGAAAAAAAATAGCGATGTGTGTCCTTGCCCCACGGCCAACTGTTCAGACAACCTCATCTAGAATTTAATTCAAGCTTGTGGAAATGGATTGGCTTGTTACCAGATTTTGTCAGGTGAGGCTATGCGTATGTGAAGTTGGTTTACTGAGGGGATTTTTTTTTTTCAAAGAGAGGATATAGTAGGATACCTTTTGGAGATATACACAGGTTATACTTGGCAATAATATGGTACAATTATCCCTATAGATAAAAGTAAGCTATCAATACCAACAGAGGCCTACTTGCATAAATGCCTTAAGGCTTCTGACATGGCCGTGGTGATGAGGGATCAGCCACATTTAGCAGCAGGGTGGGTAGAGGCCTGCAGTATCACAGCTTTTGTAGTAGCTGTCAAGGTGTCTAAGGCATTAGATCCAGGCTTGTGAGATGTGGATCCAAGTATTCAGCTTCAAATTATTAATCTGTAGTGGGAAGAACCTCTGCTTCGTGGCCTTGACAGTCGTAATGCCAAGTTCCTACTCAACGGGTATAATACCTCAGTTGCTGTTCTCTGTGACAACTTGGTATTTTAATTTAAATAGTTCCCTTAGTGTGGTGTTATGCTGTAAGTGTATTTATAGAATGTGGCCATGTAACTGGACATAATAAGATCCGCTTGTAGGATGTTTTTTTTTTTCCCTGCTCATCTTTACCAGCATTTTTTTGCACCTGTTCTTGTTCGAACTCATCTTTCTTTGACATCGGTGGTAAGAACTGTTCATAGTGATTTAGATGGGGTTTTGCAAAACTCTTAGAGTGTGGCAGTCACTCTTCCCTAAATCAGAAATCTCTCTGGAGATTGTTTTTTAGTTGTTAGATCCTAGTGGTAGCTCGTAGTTATCCTGTGAGTTACTCTTATGTTTCAGGTTTTCTTCAGTAATACCTCGAATATGTATACTGATCCATACTGTAATTTAGCTTTATATATATATATATAAGCATTATATATATGTTAGCTTTATATATATTTATCTGAATATTTTATATATATATATATATGTGTGTGTGTGTGTGTATATTTATATAAAATCAAATTGTGACACACTTGCCCTTCTGTGAACGCAAGGAAAAACAGCAGTTCCCAGGCTTGGCTGTGGAGACACCATTTTGCTGTCTGTGGTGTCGTGCTTTTTCCCTGCACAGTTTTGTTGTTGGCATCAGATCCAGCAGCTGGGGATAACTCTCAGGGGTGGACCTGCAGTGCTGGCTGACTCATTGCCAGTTACTGCTTGTGGAAGGGAACTCGGATCTATGGCTCCATGTACGTATGTATTTTTTCAAGAAAAAGCATCAGTGTGTTCTTGGTGTGGAGTAGGATAAGCAGCAGCATGGAAAATAAATGTAATTGATAATACAGGGTCTTCTACATCACCCTCTCAGGTAGTTTTCATATGCACAGTGCTAAAAACTTCTTACCTACCTACCTGTGGTCCAAAGGGATAATATTAACAAAACAGGCTGCAGGTGTATGTTGGAGCAGGGAACAAATCAGGATCCCCTGTTCCAAGTTTAAATTCAGGCTCTGCTCTTCCACTGCATGAACACAAATAGCTCTATGGAATTTGTCTGGGCTACATTTGAGAAGTTATTTTCAAAACCAGGACCATGCACATTTTGAACAGCCATAGTGCAGTTTCTATGCCAACGATTTTGGCAGAGAAGGAATAAAGGGCTGATGGAACTGAGGATATTGGAAGTCTGCGAATACCTGACGGACAGGTGCAGAGACAAAAGGGAAATACATTTCTGTTTAATTGCAACTAGGACAAGAGCTAGTAGTTAAAATCACAAGACAGGGAGTTAAGATTAGACACTAGAATATTTATTCCAGTTACGGCAATGAAATCCTGGATGTTGTCAGGAGAGTTGCATAGCTTCTGTAATTACAAGATTTTAGAAACAATACGTTAGGCTAACCTCTGTCAGGAGTGGGTTAGTTAAATTAATCCTGTGTTTGGGTATGGGATAGAATCGATGACCTATCGTGGCCCTGTCATAGCTTTGTCTTTTGTAATTTTGTAATTAACAACTCAGATTTAGGAAAGAGGATCTTCGCAGAAACATGCAGATAGGGAATTATCTGCCCTGTGTGTCCTGTTCTCAGTTGTGCAGGACTCTCACTTGGTATAAGCTCCTGAACTGCACTCTATCCCTGCCAAGGGGACTCTACTATGCAAAATCATGTTTGGATGACATCATTTATATCATATGCCAACCTTAAATGAGTTTTTTTTTTTTTTTTTTTTTTAACATCTAGGTCAGTTTTCATGTTTGCTTACTAATGGTTCTGATGTCAGATATACAATATGAATAAAAAATATTCTTACATGCGCCAGCCATGTACTATGCCTTTGAGATTTGGAAGGCAGGCTGTGTTCCCACCAGCTTGTTACCATCAGCAAGAGACTCAGTGATGGAAATGTAGCATAATTCTGGTGGCAGGCTCTGCCCTGATGGCCTCGCATGTCTGTGTTTTAGCAGGTGCACAGAGGAGGAAGATACCTGCTTTGTCAGTAAAGCAAGCAGGTACAATTCCAGGCAATTTTTTACTTAAATGCTAGTTTTGCATCCTTTATTTATTTATTTAGTATCATTTAGGATTTTTTTGTTTAGCTTTAGAAACACTAATATTTAATTGCACTGCTGCAGTGGTTCAGAATTTAAAAACACATGGTGCAAGTATAAAAGAAAAATTACTCCCCCCGACCTTTGCCTCCCATAACCTTTTCCACCCACACAAACTGTTTACCTATATTTCTCTATGAGAAAAAGGGAAGTTTTTTGTTTTGTTTTGCTTTTTTCTGTATATGTTGCTGTTAAAATCATAGCTGAAGGTTTTGAGCATTGAATATTCTTGGTTGTAGTATTGCATTAGCAATATTTGATTATTGTAAGGAAAAAACAACACTTATCTTAAGACTTTTCAGGCGTTGAGGGCTTTAGGGACCTAATCTCTTCTGATAGGTTTACATACAAAAGCTGGCTTTGGCAGGTTTTTAGAAATTCTTGGTACTGTGTTATGTATTTCAGAGAATTAGGCACATACACTGAAGAATGGGTTGTTGCTCTTGGTTTGCCTTGTAGTTAAGGCCCAGTTGCTGAAAATCATCTTAGCCCGTATGGGAATATGACAGTTCTGCTTTCTTTTAGTAATCCATTACCTGGAAGAGAAGCCTATTTTTACTCTTCATGCCTTCATAACTTTGACTTTGTAAGTCGAAGTTTGAATTTGTTGCAGTTAAATAACTTTTGCCCTTTCTTCTGTTACAGAGTTTTGTACGTAGACAGTGCTAGCAAGCTGACGAACTTGTTTATGGTACTGTAGCTATTTAAAATTTGGATCAATCCACTTAAAGAACTAAGTATCTTTTCCTTTGAAGTTTTTGATGGGAGATGCTGCTATTTTTATTCTCCTTGTCCTTCCCAGCTGCCTTTTCTCCTTGCTGGCTGGCCTATTGTTTCTCTGCTTTTCCTTTGAAGAGCAAAACAAACACTTTCAAAAGCAGTGCTGCTTTCTGGCCATTAGTGAATGCATCGGCCTTGTGAAAAATTTCATATTAAAAGTCCGTATTTCAGCCGTAACTCCCAGGAAAGCGACTGTGTAAAACGGGGTGCAGCAGGGCAGACTTGGGCAACATCAGCAGAACGAGGCCACCAGCTGTGCCTGTGCTTGTCCTGACACACATTTCTCACTGCCAGTGGTTTTTGTGGTGGCTCCGCAGACTCCAGCAACTGGACGAAGCGACTTCAGGCCGGACTGCCAGGCATGCCGCCTGTCACGGGGAGGATGGGGTTTCTCTGTCGCTGATCTACAGGCTGCAGCTGATACAGGGAAGTGAATGAACACAGGGACTGAGCGGTTGATGGGACGGGCGGCTTGCTGCACCCACCAGGGCCGGGGAATGCAGTGGCAGATGAGGAGCTGAGGCAGGCGGCCTGCATGGCAGCTCGCTCTGAGGAGCTGGGGCTGCTTGGTGCTCTGTGGCACCTCGGCTCTTTGTACCTTTGCTCCCTGCATTGCCAGCACATGCACAGTGTGCCGCAGGGAAACCCTGAGGATGAGAGAGGTTCCTCTACAATATAGCTGGTGGGGTACTAAAAGAAGAAACTGCAAGTGTGGGGGGTTATTTTTCAGTCACTAAATCCAAGGAGACTTATTTCATTTATTCCTGCCCGAAACCTTTTGTATACAAAACACTGCTATTGATCCAGATAAAAGTAGTTTTGACTGGACAGCCCCTTTGATCAGACATCCCCTAGTCAGTTTATGTACCTTACAGCAATCCCAGCCATGGTTATTCCTCGCTGGTCTGCAAAATCCACACGCAGTACTCTTAGCACCCGCATAACGGCAACAAGACAAAGGCTCCATCTCAAAATATTCTGTATTCATGAATTTTCCTAAACATGCAGGTAACAAGTGTATGTTTAGTATGTATTAGAATAGCAGACTCTGCAATAGTTAGGTTTATTGATTTCAAGAGAGTGTTTCTATTTTTTCATCAACTTTTTTTCCCTGGATCTTTGGCTCCTAATCATAATAGGCTTTTGAGCAGCTGGTCCATTGCTCTTTCACCTTTTGTTGTCTCAGATTTCTTCTATACTATAATCTTTTCCACAAAGATTGTATTGCTACTGCCAGAAAGGCTCTGAATTTCAGTTTATAGGCTGTGAGGAGCCAAATGGGGATAGTTGTTAGAATACTTATAATAAAGTGAAGCAGCATACAGAGAGACTCCAATATACTCTACAACTGAGAGTCATCTGCTTTTCTGTTAAGTGACTTTAATTACTATAGTAAAGAAATGCTGGGTAGTTTGACCATTGCTAATGAGGTGTACACAACTGTGCACAGTTTTATGTGAAGACACAAAGCCAAAGGAAGATGCAGTTTCATCTTTATGGTTTTTACCTAGAAAGGAAAACTGGTGTCTCATCTGCTTCATGCTCTAAAAGGGAGAGGAATAGCTGCTGTTTTTCCCGTTTTAGAAATCAAGACAAATCTAAGACATGGAAGAGAGTGGTTATTAATTGGCTTTGACTACCAGCTGTATGGCTGCAATGGCAAGTCGTCTGCCTAGCTGTCACGCTTGCTTTCCTTTTTCAGTAAATGTGGTTTTCAGTAAATGTCTTTTTTTACTTTTTCAGTAAATCTGGTTTATCACAGGCTTCATTACAAACTGGATGTAAAGTGCCATTGATTTTGAGTAGACAGTGCCCTAAGTTTGCTTTTTTTTTTTTTTTTTACTCCAAAATATAGAAAAGGTCACAGTCACCATGAAGTATAACCAATTGCTTCAATTTTAACTTTAGAGAGTTACTTCGTGCAGCACAATTTCGGAGTATTGCTCCAGCTTTGAGCACCAAAGTCTTCCATGTGCAGTACAGTGTTTGCACAGGTACATTGCTGGTGTTGACACTTTGTTTTGCTGTCTGCTAGTTTGTTTGCAAAATGATGTGTTATTTCCTGTGAAGGTGTAAACTCTGCTGGTAAGGTCTAGTTTAAGCACATAAAGTTAGTATCAGATTTTTTTTTTTTTAGCATCTTTTCATGGTATGGTGTTTTCTGGAGAGCAAAAGTAGTCTACTCGGTAAGAATTCAGGCGGACAAGGAGGTTACTTTATTTTTTCCTCTTTAAAACGTCACAAATTCTCTACTTCCGTTGACCAGATTTTGTCTACCATAGATCTCAACGACTGACAGCATTTTACATCAGCCTGAGTCCTGCTGCTCCCTTGCAGCGTCTGACAGCCTGCTGTGGATTCAGGTGGGGGCTTGGGAGCTGTCGGTGGCCGGGGCAGGGCTGTCTGCTCCCTCCCCTGCCTTGAGGGAAGGACACGTTTGCCAGGAGGTACTGGCTGGCCCAGAGGTGGTGAGCTGCTGGTTATTTTATTTCCCTCTTCTATTTGAACACTTCTGATATAGCTGTTCCCCCTGACCTGCCCTGATGTCAGGATGTACGTGCATGTTCTTGAAAACAACCACACTGTTTCTCTTAAGGCTTGCATTAAGTGATCAGATTAAATAATGCGGCAGGCATAATGTAAAGGTAAAAAAAAATAATTTAAAAATAAGATTTTGTCTAAAACCAGCCATCCTCAAACACTGTTGTTATGTGGGGATCACATCTTATTAAGAACTACCTTGTGGCAGTTCATCTGCTGTCTATGATTATAGGCACTGCTGATGTGTAAAAGTAATATTAGGAAAGAAGTTAGTAACTTTTTAGTCTCTTTAAAAGGAAGTTTAATAGCTAAAACAAGGAAAAGAATTGAAAGCATGAGCAGGAGGACCTTGGTGGAAAACTTGGTTGACACATGGACTGTAGTTAGCAAGCCACTGTTCTAGGAAAATGAAGCTTTTCCCGTGTTCTTTCCAACCCCAGATCTGAGGGAGAACCTGTATTTAGGGAAACACTTAACATGCATGCTTAACTTGAAGTGCGTGCCTAAGTCCATTAGGAAATACAAAGCATGTGTTTAAAGCCAAGCAAATACTCAACGTTGGGACTTCTAGTCCAAGTATGTACTTACTGCTTGGATTTGATGTGGCCATGTGCCTTGTATCTCTTGAGATGGAGAGAAAATGGGGCAGTGAGGAGAATCTACAGTTGCTGTAAACAGAGCTCGGTTTACATGAAGAAGTCATGATTTTTACTTTAATACAGTAATGTAAAACGGTGTGATCTAGTACTATATCATTGCATTAGGTCTGAGATTAGATAGTGGGTATGCACTGGTTTTGGTTTCTGTAAGCTGAGATTTGGTGGTGGTACACAGGAGGCTTTGTCACGTGTGGATCTGAAAAGCATTGCAACCACATTGATCGCTAAGTTGGTAGATGAAGTGTCAAAACCAAAACTGCCTGTCCTCAGAAGGAGGGAACACCACTGTAAAGTTAGCTGGTCGTTTCCTTAGACATAGCTGTAGTTGTACGCTCGCTCAGATAACCAGATTCCTGTCTTGCCTTGTCCCTTCATAGACCACAGACGTTTGCAGGCTAGGAGTTGCGTCCCTGAGGCTGAAGCTGGGGAGCGCAGGCACTTGGACATACTGGCTGGACTGTCATCCAACTTTTTGTAGGATTTTTGATATTTCTCAGTAGCGTTTGGTTCTCTGACATACTGTAAAAGCTTCTTTTTCAAGACTTCATGGATACACGGTACTAATTTAACATTAATCTTATTTTGGAGAATTTCGTATTGGCTGTATGCTTTAAGGCCCAGTATTGGTTGTTTTGCAGCCTGGGACACTGCGGTGTTTAGTTCCCTGCACCAGCAGAAGTCCTGTTGAATATGGGGGGACTTTGTCTGGCATCCTTCTCTTTACAGAATGGCTCTGCAGGTTTATTTCGTGCATCTCGGAGTGGAACACACTTAAAATAGGTTTAATTCTGTATCAGTTCTGAGTATCATACCCAAATGAGGATCTATTGGGTATTAAAATGAATGCCTACATGTTTGCTGTCAAAGTATAGCACCTAGGTGCATCTTTGCCTGGCCCAGTTACATTTTGTAATTAGTCCTTGTTTTTTCTGTATCAATTTTCCCAAAATTTCATTCCTATTTGAGTTCTATCTCATTGTATACAATGTGTTCTCTGTTGTCCTTTTGTGGCATAAGGAGTAACTGAGCAGTTGACAAATTCCACATTTATCTCCTGTATCTTCCCTGCCTCCTCTAGAGTAAGGCCTGTTTTCATGAATTCTTCTCTTTTGCTTCTCATTTTATATATATTTCTTTTGGATATTATTTGGGAGAGTTGTCTATTCAGAAAGAACTTTAGGATTTTCTCATCCATGGTATGAGTCTCAGCTGGATTATTCAGAATGCCATTGCCAGTACTGAAAAATGTGCATATAAATCTAAAATAGCTCCAGCAGTCTGAAGCTCAACATAGTGGTAAAAGGAGCCAACACGGCAGGCCGGGTCCTGTTGGAACCTTTTTTGTTCTCCTGTGGGTTTTTTGAACAAAGGGGTTGGACCAGAATACCTCTAAGAGGCCTCTTTCAACTTCAATATTATTATTTTAGAGATGTGTTTTCTCCACACTACAAAAGTGGCAAGTCAGTGCAGACTGTATTAATTCTCTACTGCCCTGAACAGTCGGTGGTCTCATGCAGAAGCTGTTGCTTGGACTGTTTCTCCTGCCTTATCACTTCGTTTGAGTTCTGTGGAGCAAGTGGGAGAACATAAGAAACACGGTGAGCAGCTTTATTCTTTCGTGCTCCCATGCATTCCTTAGGTCTCACATTCAGAGTGCCATTACAGTGTCAGTTTTAGTTTTATTCTGTCAACTATACATCGTTGTATAGCTTTTGTGTATTAATTTCCTCCTCTTGTTAACAACCTCGAGATGTCTTTAAAAATACAAGTTCTCACTTGATGCTGAAACGGGATGAGACGTAATAGACTGGTACGGTAGCTTCTCTAAAAACTCCGGTCAACTGAGGAGTTTGTTCACTTGTGTATGTCTTATGATAACATAAATATATTTTTTTGTCTTCTGCACACAAGGCACAAAACTGAGCAGGCGAACCGGTAACTTCTCTGGCCACCTCAGATTTTATTTACCTACTTTTGCAATATATTCTGGAAGGCATTTAACTGTTTTCCCTTTCTCTCCCCTTTTCAGCTCAGAGACACTAGTCAACTGCTGTTTTTATGGAACCTCACTACACTGCCACGAAGAGCACCAGCTCATCAGGACTGAAAGAAATCTGAGACTGAATTGTCCTATTTTTCCTCTGAAATCTTCACCAAGTAGTAAACATTTTTTGAAGGGGAAAGGGGGGTAAATATGTTAAAGCACCCCCTCGCACCCAGTTAGGGCACCTGTACCTAATGTACATTTTCTTTAAAATTTAAAAAGATGTTAGGAAATATTTTATAAAACTTTTTTGCAATAAATGACGCATGAAATTATTGAAGATTATAAGACACTTACATGCAAGGAACCACTTGAATTATTAGTATGAAGAATCACTGCAAATAACTGTTTTTTTTGTAATGTGACAGTCACGTTTGTATGTTTTGATAGGTGCCAGTGATGGAGCCAATTGCCTGGGAAGTTGACTGTAACTTTTGAACTTTTATTTTAATTCTTAACTTTAGCATTGCAATTTTCCATTCTATGAGGCTTAGTTAGTATTTAGTGCAGGTGTTAGCAGAGCTGTGACCTGTGATCAAAAGCATGTCCAAAACCAATTGTATTGTAAAATATGAACAGTCCTGCTATATGAGACCAATGTTTCCCATAGAGGTGATGGAAAGGACAGTGACCACAAACTCCATGTATCTCTGTATTATGGGAAAGCTCCTTCTGTGTGAATATGGTTGCATTTTATTTATGCTATTGTAACACTTAGGGAATTGAGGATTTTGAAAAACATTAAGAAGGGCTACAACAGAGAGTAGCATTTTGCTTATGATACTATAAGAAGATGGGAGTCGTGAATGGAGAGAGATTAAATTGAATGGCATTTCTATTTCTAATCATGGGTTAATTTCTCCTTTTGACAAAAATATTTTTCAGATAGGTAACCAGTAGAGCAAAGGTTTTATTAGTGTTTCTGATGGTTGTTGATCTCAGTTACATTGACTTGTTTGAATAGCTGTAAATCAAAAACAAACAAACAAACAAAAACAAACCCAGTGGGTTTTATCCATTTTATTCCCCTCCCCAAAAAGGTGTTTGCTAAGACTTACTTCAGTGGAGCTTGTGAATGCTGGACACGCTGCTGAAATACTGAGTTATTAAATATTAATTTATTTGTCACTGTTTGACATTGTGTGCACACTTTCTCAGCAGTATCATTTATTACAATGTTCTTAACTGGGGATTTATTATATAACCTGCGAAAATATTTGTTTAGAAGAAGTGAAAATGTGCACATAATCTACTCAAAGACAAATTTTTGTTTCTAGAGAACTGAAAAGACTTGTAATAAACTCTTTTCTTCCTTAGCATCCTGATTCAATTGGAGAAAATAGTGTCTTTATCCAGATTATTTAAAAAGAAAGATACCTTTCCAAGAGGCACCTGTATCAGCACAAAGACAGTTTCACAGCCTTCAAGTATGGCGCCTGAATTAAGTAACACTGAATTCGAAGTGAGGACAACTCCATTGTTTGGCTTTGGTGTTGGCAATGGGTTTAAACTTGTTAAGCAGTCGGGGAAGAGGGAAGTGAGAGGTGAGGACAGTCATCCAGATCCAGGAAAGGCGTATCAATGATGCACACACACTGAGCCAGGTCATGCTTAGTGTTTGCTCAATTCCTTTTTTTGAGAGCTAATTTATTTATAAAGCCGGAAATTGAATACTTACTGCCTACTTGTTAACAAATAGCTGTATAATGCTATGCAGTAGGTTCAAATTGTACCATTTTTCATAATAAAATATGACTTTTTAAAATTTCAGATTAATATTTTACAGTGCTCTTCCTTTTCACTGGTCAGAGGATCAGTGGTTTGGTCCTGTTTGTGGCCTGAGATTTAACTAGAATTTAGAAAAATGAAGATGTCTGATTTGGTGAAAGGGGAAGCAGTTTGGTATAGAGTATGTGCTAGCCTTTCACCCTCTAGTCACTAAACCCCAATTGTATTGATAATGTACAAGGGTCTTGGCCTATTAAATAACATTTTAATACACACACACAAAAAAAAACACAAACAAAAAACACAACTGAACAAAAGAGAAGCCACCAAACAACATGGCACAAAACAGTTTCTGCTCAGGAAAAAGGCCCAGGACTGTAATAGCAGGGTTATTGCACATTGGATTGAAAACTGATTGATGTTGTAAGTAGAAGCCAGTAGTGCCTGCCTGTGTGACATCTGACTCTTAACCAGTGCTCTTATTTCCTCATCATCATGAGCACTTGTGCGCAGCAGCTGAAATACAGAGAAAAACAAAAACATTCAAGAGTGATGCAGGTCTCTGCATTGGATAATATGGGTATATAAGCAAATAGCATAAAAATAGACAAGGTAGCTAATTGTACTTGCGTTTGTTTTCACAGAAAGTATTGCAGCCATTTTGTTTGAAACCAGATTTTCATTTTGAAATGAAATTGTCAGGGATATTCTAATGATAGAGAATTACAGTAATGTATTGCTTTTCACTTTTTTGCTTTAGTTGCTTAATATTTAAGCTTTGCTCCGTGCTACCTTCTTGTCTGTATATTGAATGGTCACTATGCCTCTTTCATTTTGTAGACTTGAATGAGGAAAATATGATTCATCCTTTAAGGTTTGCTGAGAAGTAAATGATAAAGAATGTTGTGTAACATTTATTCAAATAAAGCCTTGATTTTTTTCAGTGCTCTTTTAAAGGGAAATAATGTTGAATAATGTTTTGTCTTAGCTTCCTTGTTTTATTAGTCCTTGACCCAAAAGCCTTTGATTTCTGTTTTTTCTGCTTTTTTTTTTTTCTTCTTTTTCCCTGAATTAAACAAAGATTAAACTGAGGTTACTAGTCCACTGCTGGAAGTGAATCACCTGGACAAATCTCTATCCAAGGTTACATTTCACCACAGTGGCTAAAAGATGCCAAGTCACGCTCAACCAGCCGGATGCTTTCCACCAGAAACGGGGAAAAGCTCTTCTTTTTCTTGCCGTCTCATTAATGAGACAAGATTACCCATACTTTGTAGAGACAGATACAAAGAAATCCTGATGGCCCCATTTCATGGCTGCGACTGAGACGCACCCAGCCCGGTTGAAGGAGGAAGGTGGAGGTCCTGCTCAGAGGCTGCTGCCACTTCGGCCGTGCTTCCAGCGCAGTCGGTGGGTGCCGAGCGAGCTGCAGAGCTGGGGGTGAGCTCAGGGCTTCCCTGGCCCCGCTGTGCAGAGCTAATCTCCCCAGAAGCACACGAGGGCCGTGCCATCACAGCTGCAGCGAGGCACAACGCAGCAGGAGCACAGGACGTGCTTGGCCTCTGAACACCTGCGCCCCGCCTGCTCGCCTCTCCTTTGACCATTTTTCACTCGCAGCGCTAACAGTTTCAGACAAGTTGTCCATCGCAGGTAAGTGTAACAGGGTGTTTCTCCGTCTGGGGAGGAAATGCCTTGTGCTGAGTTGCATTGTCTCATCGTGGTGCCCTAAAGGAGGGGAGCAGGTTGTGCTGTACCAGCTGCCTTGTGAAACGGGGCTCTGCGCCTCTGGCACTGTGGTCAGAGAAGGGCAGGTTGGAAGACACTTCTTCAGGTGGCAGAATCTGTAGGAGGTTATGATGTGTGTATAAGATAGCATGTATATAGATTTTTTCCCGCTTGTATTTTTATTACTGTGAAGAAAAGATATCCTAGTTGTAATTGAGCACCTAGGTAAAAACAAACAAACAAAAAAGTTGCTCAGGTAAATTTGATTTCAAGGAAGTTCTTATTTCAAGGTAGTATTAATTTTCTTTTGATGCACAGTATGCCTGGAACTAGAGGGCAAGACAGAGGTATTAACCCTCCTGTAAGTCAGGCATTTCATTGCAGTGACCTGTTGTCAGCAGTGAAGTCTTTCCCAGAATTGATTCAGCTTTGGAGTGGAGTGAGCACATGCACGTATGCTGTCTGTAGCAACTCTGACCTTGGCCCAGGACCTCTGTGATGCTTTTGAAATCAGTTGGTTCCTCCTGTAACTGTGAGCAAGTCTCCACGTCTGTCTGTCGCTTGGAACAGAGCTCCAGCATACGTTTTTCTTTGCCTGCACAGGGTGATTTCTTATTCTGTCCGGACTACAGGAACTCCCATCCTCTTTCTCTCATTATTCATTCATTCTTGCAGCAGTTCCTCTTGAATTGGTTATCATTAGGGCTCGGTGGAGAGGGGAAATCCTGCTGAAATGTAATTGCTCACTAATGGCTTTTCCTTTGTGACATTGTGTTGGTAGCGTCTCGCTGTGGGAGCCTGCTGGATTTGCTGCAAGACTGTGAAACCCACAGGAGAGGTTAGCCATACAGCTTTCAGAGTTCTGCAATTACCCCATTGATTAATCTTCACTCCAGCGGTTTGGTGATGAAAGTATAAAAGTAAGCCAACCTTCAGCAGCGAAGCCAGTCCCACACAATCCCGCTCAGTAATAATGTTTACTGCTTCCCTGAAGCATCAAAAGGGTGATACTTAATGAGGGCAAAAGTGCAGGTAGCAGCTGCTTAATGCAGCTTCTGGTGCAGGAGGGTTGGCGATGACTTGCCAGCTGAAACATGAGGGATTGACACACAGAAATAAGATTTCTTTTAGGGTGAGACCGATGGGAAGACTTCTTTAGGAAATCAGATAGATCACTAACAGAGAGATGATGTAGTCAACTCAGACACTGTCACATACATGTTATTTTTAAGCATTATGTGGTGAGGAGCCCAGCGAGAGGGAAGCCAGTTACCTGCCCGAAGCCTCATCTGTAGTTAAGGAAATCACACACGGGGCTTCTCCTGTGTTACCTTTGTGCTCCCCGGTGATGGGCTGGGCTCATTTCCCTGATGGACAGCATCCTCCAAGGCTATTAGGAGTGTAAGGGGCTGGTGAGATTTGCAGGGTCAAGTCATTTTGCTGCTTTTGCAATTCCTAGAAAGTTGGGAGTGCAAGGAGGTTGGAATGCTTCTCTGCTGCACGAGGTCGGGGTGGTAGTGCCTTGCAGGGAGCACTCGCAGCACAGTAGAGATGCGAACGGTGCTGTAAGGGAGCTCGTCCTGTGGCTCAGTTGATGGCGCAGCGATGCTCCAGCTGCCAAATGCTAACGAGCATGCCAGGAGCCTCAGCAGGATGATGCAGCAGCGTTGCGTGGCCCTCTGAGCAACTGCAGGGCTGGGAACCAGCCCGCCTGAACGTGGCTTTGGTACCAACTGCCCCTCGCTGTCACCATTTTTCTCTTGTTCTCTTGTCCTCGCTCAAGTCGTTGGAAGTGGATGTGTTGTTCTCCCTCTTTGTGCAGGAAAGGCTGCGTGGAGGCACTGCCTGGGAAAGGCAGAGTGTGGCAAGGCTCAGCACCTACTGGATGGCATTAGAAAAAAGCTCAGGTTATTTCCCGGTTCATACAGTGCTGGCTGTTTTTTGTTTGCATCCTGCAGTCTGTTTCTATGGTTCTGCTCAGGTTTTTCCCTTGGGTGTTTGTGTGGTCTTTGTGTCTATTCGCTTGTTGGGCGCTCAGGGCTGGGCAGGCTGTGACCGGTGTATCAACTTTTGGGCTGTTCTGAATTTTGGGCAAGTATTCAAAGCCAAGGAGAGGTAGTTCTAACTTTGAAATCCAGATTTTTCAGCTAAGAGCTCCAAGTCTTAAAAGCTTAGGGACTGGAACTTCCAAATGTGGTCATCTTGGTCATTAAATATTAAACCAAGGCTGTGCCTGCTTGAGGGCTCACTCGAAGTACTCTGAGCCATCAGAGAAAGGGGTTGGGGCTCCGGAGTGCAAAAGGAGGAATATTGGACTGTGCTAAAGATGAGATCCCAGAAATACTTCCTCTGTACAGACAGAGAAGGCTAACCCTCTTGTGAGTCACTGTTTGCTCTGTTTGCCTTTTCAAAGCCGTGAGGACAGGGACTAATGTACGTACATCATCTTTCCATTCATACAGTGAAATTATATCAGAGCTTTCGGTTGCGTCTTGGCTTAGTAAACTTGCTGCTGGCTGCAAGTATCATTGCCTCTGCTGTGTTTGATGTGGGGGACACAGGTACCTTGGGTCGGAGAGCTGTCGCCTAAAGGGCAGGGGCAGGCCCTTGGCTGAACGCAGCGAAGTGCCCACGCTCCCGGCCTCCTCTTTCTGCAGGTTCCCAGATGTTGCAATTCTCAGCTCCTTTCTCAGATAGAAAAATGCCCCAAGATGGAATACTGCAGCCAAATGAGCTAATGGAAATGTGTCAGTCTCACCAAGATAAAGAAAGATGCAATTGTCGGGAGCGGCGCGTGGATGCAAATAGCCCAGCAGAGCTCTGCTGCCTCCCCAGGGGCCCGTTTTATCACTTGGTACTTGCCATCACTGCTCCAGGAATATGTTCAGGAAGCTATTCCAGCAGCCAGGCTCAAATCCACCGACCAGGCTGGATAATACCACTTCCCCTCTCGCTAACATCTCACCTCACCAAGACGTCAGCTGGCAGCAGGGCTGTTGTTCAGCGATGCCTCCCGCACCGCTGTGCCTGGGGGACGGGCTGGGTTCACATTCAGGAATGAGAAACAGAACAGAAAGCCACCTGCCCCGCAGTGTGTGTCTGGCTTGAGTTAGGGAAGGCAAACCTCTTTTCTTTCTGCTGTGTCCGTGTCGGGAAGGTGGCCTTGGAAAAGGCCTTCTTGAGGGCCAGCCGCTGGGAAGCGGGCAGATACAGGGAATCCTGCCTGCCTCTGGGCTGGAGCTGGAGCTGCAAACGGTGAAGGCCCCAGCTGGGAGGATTAACCACTGAACATGCAGGGTCAGAAAAACATGGTTAATGGCTTTCGGCTGTTTTAGGGCATTGCAGCTATAAAGGACTTTGCTCTGTCTGTCAGGGTAGGCTGTGATGGCTCTGGCTGAATGCCACAGCAGCTGAGAGCCTGACAATTTCCTGTGTGGGCTGTCTCTCTGACAATCAGGCTACCCAGAGCCTCTGCTGCTAGAGGACACCCCTAGCACATACACCTCTCATGGTCAGAACCCAAAATCAGCTGGAAAAAACACGCTTTGGGCCAAGCAGCCTCTCCCAGAAGCACCGCACCCCCCACAGATCCGGCTGAGCTTCTGGGCAGGGTACCGAGGTTTTATGCCCCCTGAGGGTGCTGTGCAAGCTGAGCTGAGCTCGTGGCCCTGCTTTTATCCTTTTACCGGGGGAAAATGGTGGAGGCGGCTTTGCTGGGCACTTCTGACTTGCAGCTGGCCGGGCTCCCCTGCTTTGAGCAGCACGGTCACAGTGAGCAGCTCTGCCACAAGGGCAATGACACAGCCAGTGGGCCTGCGAGCCGGAGGAGGAGCGAGGCATGGACGTGGCACGCTGCCGGAGAGGCTCTGGGGGCGGCCTCAGTGAGGGAGCCCAGCGGGGTTTGAGCCCTGAGCGTGGGCAGCCCAGGGACACGCGAGCAGCGGTTTTGTTTCTCGGGTGGCTTGGCAGCGGTGCCTTCCCTTGGGTTTGCTCACCAGGGTACGTGACAAGAGGTGTCAGGATGAGAACTTGGGGGTGCCCCACGCCCCGCTGCGGTACGCCACGGCAAAGGGCTTTAAAAACAAACAGGATTTTGACGAGGTTTGTGGAGACCTCCTTGGTGGCTGTTTGGCTGGCTGCCCTTTGCTGAGGAGACTGTTAGACAAGGCTTCTTCTGGGGAGTAAGTAAGAGCCTTTGCTTTCTCAGGAACCTGTAATATACAGCCTAGAGCTTTCTGAACCACTGATTCTGGAAGCCTTGCATGTCTGCCACCACTTGTGCCTGCGGTGTGCCTTGGTGCAAGCGTCGAAATGCCAGCTACAGCTACAAGGCTGGGGGGTTACAGAGACCCAGCAAGTGTCTGCTGCTGGTGCTGAACACCGGAGGGAGAACAGCTTCTGGGACATCCTGTGAAGCTGTAAAACCTCAGTGATTGAGTAAGTGAAGACAGGCTTTGGAAACAGCCATACGTCACTGCACGTCTTGGATTCAGGGTACAGAGAGCTCCCTCAGAGGGAAGGTCAGCTCGAGTGGGCCGAGTGTAGCGTGCAAGCTCTGCTGGGGCAGCTCACCCGCTTGTGGCCTGGACTGTCTGGGTTTTAAGTAACTTAGGTTTTAATTTGTGCTAACCCAAACACCCACCCTGTTAACTTTCTCTGTGTCCAGGTCTGATGCAGGAGCTGGACTGAGTGGTGGTAGAGAAAAAGAGGGTGAAGACAGCTCTCTTGGGTATCCCACTCCCATCACACGCGAAAAAGTAGAGGTAACAGAAGTGATATAATCCTAAATTTAATGTAAATAACCTGCATTGAATTATCAGAGAGCACTTACTCCTCATATTCCTGTACAATAAGAAAGTTGGCACAGTCTCACAAATGAAGACAAAAAAAGATACAAGCTGTAGCATATGGTAACGTACCGTAATGACTAAACTGGCAATTACTTGGTATTACTTGGTATTGAAAGGATAGAAATGAAGAAGCAGTGGCACCTTTAGATACCATGGACTAAAGAGGCTACTGAGCACATATCACTGGATGTGCTTGTAAAGCTCAGGAAATGGTGCTAACGGCCCCACCACAAAATGGATGAGCTACTTTTTGAGTGCCCTTGTAATGAAAAGCTGAAGTGATGGAGACAGACTGGACACTCAGTTTTCTGAAGTTATTTTCTGAAACATGACATCCTGGATATGTTACTTTGGACCATATTATGATGTCTAGAGACAAAAATCCGCGTCCTGGAAGTTGGTGGCTACAGTATAGAGTTAGTCCATCAAAAATAGATCTTGTCATTGAACCAGGCTTAGTGAATTTAATTACAGAGATGCACTACCTGGCATTGCACTCAACAATGTGTGTAATATTTACAGATAAACATCCACAATATTAAATAAATGATGCACACTTAGATTAAGGATCTTAATCTCAAAAAAATTTCCACTGTCCTTCAACTTGGGATGCTTCCCATGAGATCCTGCCAGGCCTTCTACTAGTCAACTCTTTTGTCTGTGACTGAGAGGCAAACCAAAAGTCACTCCTGAAAATGTTGGTAAGCAACAGCGTGGTAGGAAATCATACAAAACAACTTGTATTTTTCAGTAAGCCAGGCCTACCAAAGAAAACATGACTTAATTCGGTGTTTAGCTGCAGTAACACAAGCAAGGAAAACTTGCCCGCAGCTGCAGGAAAGGGGTTCTGTGTCTCAGGAACCAGTTAGCTCAGAAAAGGCTTAGGAGAGGTCTAAAACTTGGCACAGCTGTTGCCAAAAGAACTCACAGTGTTTGAGCACTTAAACAAGGAAGAAATGAGCAAGAACATATAGAGCAGAAGGGGGACAAATCTCAGCATTGGTTCTGATGTCCTTTCTTCAATGTCAAAAAAAGATGAAGGTCTGAGACACAAGCATTATGGAAAGCCTGGAGAAAATTCTTTGTAGGGAGAGACTTGAAGCCCTGTCTCTTCAGCTCACAGAGAAGACCAGCAGGCCCCCTCATTACTATGCAAACATGCACAGGGAGAAAATGCCAGGTACTAAAAGCATTTATTTTTGCAGAGGAATAAGAAGGAACAAAGGCTGGGAGCCGAGGACAGACAATGCCAAGTGGAAAAAAGGAATGTTTCTTGAAAACACAAGGTGAGTATTGGAAGCAAGGGAAGTTGTTGGTTTAGCGCATTTATGTTTAAAAGATTGTTTCATAAAACATTTTTTCCTATTAGAGGTTGTAAACCCAATGCATGCGCCTCAAAACACCCTGGCAATGCAGTGGATTTGTGGCCAATTACAACAGGAGGAAGTACCAATTACCGTTCTCTTGGCAGCTGTGATGACCAATTTAGACATAAAAAAAATCCCTTTAAAAATAAAAAGCAAAAAAAAAAAAAAAGCAGCTGTTTAGGATTTGGACAATGCAAAAGGGCTTCCATTAGGCAATTAATTGGAGTTTTACCTAGAGGAAAACTTGCTGTAATGTCAGATAATATGGTCCAGAGGTTTCTATTCTAGCCTTAGAGTGGCACTTTGAGTACATATGACCTATAGATTTGAGTCCTCTGTAACGGTGCGTGCAATTTCCAGTGACATTAAGCTGCCTCTTTCACACAGTGCAATTAAATTACAAACACGAGTATGAAAAGCAAATCAACTGCAATCCTTCAGCTTCATTTGTTCTTCCTTTCAGTTGGAAACTGGAGGTACACAGCAGGCATTCAGCAGGGAAGTTGCACACCTTTTTTAGGTGCTTGTGCAGCAGGTAGAAATATCAAAAGTTTTGTTGTGCTTTTATTTTCCAGAATAATTGAACCAGCCTCCCCCCAAGAAGGCATATTTGCAGCCCTCCAGGCCTTCAAAGATGTGAAGCCAGATCAGAATGGAAGGAAGAATATTTGTCACCAAACTCCTTTGTAAGACAAAGCAGCAGCTTGCTAAGTCACTGCCTGTAACTTTGCACAATAGCCATACACTGGTAAATAATAGGTAAACACACACAGGCTGAGTAAAGGTAGCCATTAATTGGTAGTAAAGGATACAAACATACAGTATCCACAGTAGCTTCCACATGGTTCCCTTTATGTGTGGTCTAAGAGCACATATATTGCAGGTGAGTGAAACCCAGAGTCCAGACCTAAGCTGCCTCATGCAGTGATGCAGGACTACTGCTGATGTTGCTAAACCAGACAAAACCCTAGATGCGCTCCTTTCCCCACCTTTCAGGCGTTACCTAGTGAAGCTCAGCAGTGGAGCCTTGCTCCAGCTCCAGCCAGACCATACTGCTTCCAGGGCCAGCCGCTTTTTCAATGTGGAGCCTGTAACAGCAAGTACTGACATCTCTACCTGATGTGTGCTCAACTGGGAGCTCTGGTGAAGCACAATTCATGTTCCCCAGTGGCTCCTCAGTCTGGGCTCAAGCTGAGCTTCTGAGTTCCAGCCAGCCCAGCACTGCCTCTGCCCAGGGCTCCTTTGGAGCTTGGACACCTCTGCTCCATGGTACTCCAGGTTTCAGGAAAAATTAGCAAGATTTACATTAGTCCCAACATTCTGTCCAAGCTAATAAACCTTCCCTGAGCCTGAAGAGCTCAGTTCTGAGAGCAGCATGGTTTTACAGCTGCCAGCAATAAGCCAGCTAATGAGCCACTCTGGACCTGCAGACACTCTAGGTGTGAGCACACCTCTCCCAGCACATTCCCTCATAGCCCAGGTAAGCTCAGCCCCTCTCCCTTGATACCGGAGCGCAACACACCGAGCATCTGGCTGGCAAACACCTCTCCAGCTCCTGCTACCTTGTGGCTGCTCCCAGGAGCAAAATCTTTCTTTAAAACCTCCCCTTTACACACCTACCAGTCTGCCCAATTTTAGCAAAGACAACTGAGCCTTGCATGATTGGAATAGTACTCCAGTAAAACAAGACATAGTTACAGTTTAAGCACATGGAAATCCTAGAGGCTCTTTTTGTTTAGTTAAGTGACATTTTAATTATGCAGAAGATGTTAAAGGCAGCATAGGCCTCACTGTGAATTAGGTCTTTTCTTCTTTTGACAATGATGACATTTTATTTCCCACAGATGTAATACATACTCCTTGCAGACATGAAATGGTTTATAAACAGTTAACAAAGTCAAAACTAAAAATGCATCAGGATATAGTTAAACAACAATTAAAAAAAACACCACCACCCCACACCTTTAAGCATGCACTGTCAAAATGGAAGAAAAGCACCAAGAAACCTTATCTTGAGAGACTATTCCTTTCAGGCCTATCAGTGTAAAGACTGGAGCTCAAGACACGCAACTACTACAATTTCAGTCCTTAAGGACCCAAAAAAACACTTCTTGAAATGTAAGATGATGACTAATAGCTATCAGACAGCTACCACTAATTATTTAAATCATGTACTGAAAGCTGCATGGAGACAACTGAAAAATGCCTGCAATGTAAACATTTCAGCATTGATATAAAAAACAGTAAGTAGTAAATAAAAGACACCCCTTCAAAACCTGAAAACCCTTGAAAAACCACCCACATGTATATGTATTTCTTCTTATGCATCTATCTATCTACAGATGCTTCAAAGTTCTCAAAGTCTACAAGAATCTTTTGCAATCAACTGTAATATCACTTGTTGGCCACTATGAATAGCTGTAATGAATCTCAGACAAGCAAATTTCATTAACTTTAGGGTACTGTTACAAGGTGTATATATATTGGCACGTAATGTCCATGTCATCTTCAAAATTGTCATCTTCAAAATAAATAAAAAGTAAACAAACTCTGAGGTAAGGGTAGTCTCTGATGCTGCTATAAGCAAGAGAAAAAAACTCAAATGGCTCAAAATTATGTCTTGCAAGTATGCTATTTATAAGCATTTTTAACAATACTACCCCCATGGGAAGGAATCATACAAAGCAAGAACTTCACAATGCAAACCAACAGAAATACCAAGCCTTTATTACAAAGAAAAAATATTCCACAGAAGAGGTCAGCTTGGTTCTATGCATGCTGTCAGTCATATCCACCTGCTGAGCATGGAGAAGTGCTTCTGCTAGCTGCATTAATCCCCCAAGACACTGTTAGACTTTGTTCTTGGCCACAGGTGCACAGGCATTTTGATTCAGCTGAATTACTTGCTAGAATGTTGTTGCCAGCATTGAATGGGCCAAAATAATGAACCTGACTGTTGGACATGCCAAAAACTGCAACTGAAAAATCACACACTGGACATAGTTATCACTAAGAAGTCAAATTACTTTCTGTACATCCACGTTGTAAATAATTTTACAAGCAGGGAAATGAAAATGCTCGAGTCTATCTTCACTTGGATAGCGTGAAGAATGTCTGCTGATTCCTTTTAGTGGTACGTGCAAGCACACGGTCACAAAGCCTGAAAGCCAGCAGAACTAGAATGAATTCACGTTATCTATTGTTGTTTGGATTTTGAACAAAATTGATGGAATATGAACCAGTTGATGAATCTTGTTTTATCTGGAAATTTTCTGTTGACAGGCCAAAGGGGCGGAGAACCAAATTCCCAAGATCTTTCAGTTTGCCTACAATGAAAAAGAAATATGTGAGTAGTAAGCAGAGGGAAAACTCCCACTGAATTATGCCCAAATACACAGTCCAGCTCTGTTAGTTTATCTACTAACTTAAGGTAAATGCTGTGGAAATGTCTCCAGTTAGTTGAATACTTAGGCTCTTACATAAACTAAAAAAAAAAGGGGGGGGCAGTTATGATGTCAGTTTTGGGGGTTACAGCTGTCCAGAAGTTCTTTATTTCCTCAGGTCGTAATGTCCTAACTAAGGAGAGTTGAACAGCTCACAGAAGAGGGCTGGTCTCCCCTGTACTTACACTTGGATATAATTTTGATAGCTGCCAATGCTCAGTTTTCTAACACAAGTTTTTCAGTTCGTGCCACTTTTGGTGCAGCTACAGTTCTAAAAACATTCAAGTATGTTGTAACTGCCCAGTTTCCTAGACTACCAGAAGAAACAGAGAAAACCAAAGCTCAAACTCTGCTCACGTGTAATTGCTACGGATCCCTTTCTAAATGTGTACATTGATATGAAGAACATTAAAAGAAATCAATCCATACAAATGTGCCTGTACCTGCAAGCTAAGCAGTTCCCTTTGAAGCATACAACTTTATAACTCTTTCGCTTGCAAAAACTTGGCAGGGTGTCATCTGATGTATTATCATGAACTCACCTTCACAACTACAGCTCTCTGTAGCTAACTTATCACTGGAAGGAGTTCTAAGCACCCAATATTTAATTAGCAGTGATAAATATATAGACAGTATGATAGTTAATAAAATCTAAGGGCTTGATTAATATATACTACACAAGGTTTCTGACTCTAGAAAATGAGTCTTGCTACCACCTGTAAAAGAAGGACAACCAAAGGACAGCATTAAAAAATAATTATATAGATTGTAGAATAAATAAAGCAAATAGATAAAATGCATAAAATCAAACAAAAAGCAGAGGTAGCAACTTTATGTTGGCTAAACACAAGCTAGCTGATCCCTGGCATAATAAGACAAAGGAGAAAGACGGTTGGTTCCCCACTAAGAACATTATTTTCCTCTTGGCTTCAATGCACAATAGTAGACTAACTTCCCAAAACACAATCAGAAGTTTTGACAAGCTGAAGCCTACCCTAGGTTTGCATCCACAGGCTACACACCACCTTTTAAAAAGCCGCCTACTTTTGCAGGAATGATGAACAAATACAGGAATGTAAGAAGCCAAGCCCTACACAAGTCCTTTGCAAAGAGACGAACAGCATTTACGTGGTACAAATGGATCAAGTCATTTGCCTTGCATGATGCTGCAGCCCTGTGACTGTGCTCAGAACTGAAACTCTATCAGTCTCAACTTACCCAGTGGATGTAAGAGATAAGGGGCATGCTATTTGGCAACTGTTCAAGTCAGGTTAATCACCACCCCAATAAACCAAAATAGACTGTTTTTTAACGACATCTGCAAAACTGAACAGGGGGCAGGGGGAACTTTTTCTGAGTACGTTCACAGAAAATACAAAAAGAAACAAACCAGGGGAAAACGCAAACATCTTAATTTAAGGAACAACTCAATCCTGCATAAAGAAACTAACAGTTATTGTTACTACAGTACTCCCAAGCATGCCAATGTAATTAAGCTTTTGCATCAAGGTGTTGGTTCACAACTGGGTATCTTTCAGATATTTGTGTAACTATTTTAAAGCAAGATTGGTCTTTGTGAGTCAAACTGGAAATTCTGTGGCCCTATACAGGGAAAAAAAATAAAAAGCAACCTTGGTCTACAAAAGCAGCTAGTTGGTGGGGCAATTTCTTCAATTTGATTTTTTTCTCCTGTTTGGCCTAACAGATGAGGTGACTGAGTGATCTGGCCAAGGTTACTCCAGTGGGTGGCTCAGCTAGGATTAGCTTCCTTCTACTGTTTATTTATTTATTGCTACACTGTTTGGTATAAATTTCTAAGTCAAGTTCATAATTCTACACTGCATCCTAAATGCACTTTGGTTATAAAGCTCTACAGATGTTCATAGCATCTCTAGGATGGGGATGAATAGTTGCTATTGTACTTTTAGACAAACACTTGGTCATTGCTTAGCTCCATGTTTTGGGGTGAGATGTGTCTTTGTCTACTGGTGGAAGAATTTGGCATAGTCTGGCATTCCTACAGCCAGTTGTAAACAGTTTACAAGTTATCCCAGCATTGCAGCTGGCTCAGGAGCAGGCAGACAAGTTTGTGTGTTTCAGGAAACACTGAAAGGCCTTTTCTAATTGGAGTGAGTATGATGGCTCTTTTCCGGTCATACCAGAGCCAATAAACACAGAACAACCGCCTTGGCATTCTTACTTGTAGCCAGGCCAGTTCTTTGGGAGAAGCTAAAGATTATATGATATATTTAATCCTTTATTCTTTGTCTCACGCAAGCTGTGACTGAGTATTAAACAATACAGTTAGAGGTCACCAGCCTATCACTTAAACCCACATACTGCAATGCCTTTTGGTGCAGACACATTTATTGAATTGTTAATAAAGCAGAAGAAAGCCTTGCCTTTTCCGGGAACTCAAGCCCCAAGCATTGTTCCTGCTGCTTGAAGCACATAAACCCATCATTGTAGAAAAGCACCATTTCCTCCTCCCCCACTCTCCTTTCATCCCGAAATTTAGATCTGTAGTTAAGTCGAACCTCCCCTTTCCTCCAAAGACAAGTTCTCTTAAAAGAGAGACTGTGCTTGTGGGAGACAAAAAAGCCTGTGGAGCTGTGACTCAGCTGCAAAGAGTTCTCAGCAGTTGAACACTCACTTGTCCTGGAGCAGGGTCACTCTCTCCTGAGACACTATTTCCATAGACCTTGTTCTTTGTGGTTTTAAAGAGCATACATCTACTTCTCACCTGGAACTCCAGCATGTCAAATTTATTCAGCAAAACAATATTCAGAGGTTACAGGAAAACTAACTAGTAAAAGTCAATTTAGGGCTCAGAAGTCTGTGAGTCACCTAAACTGAAATTTAATGTCCTATTGCAAAAGGCAGATGCACAAAAGATTTCTCACTATTTATTCCTGATGTAACAGCCAGAATTGACTGCTGTTGAGTCTTCCTGGCAATTCTTTGAATATAGTTCCTAGTGTTAATGTGTTGTTTGGAAGCTGAAAAGCCATATATTTAAAATAAGTTCTGTGGGAAGGTCTCATCTTCGTATAACTTTTTGCATTACCAACATTTCTGAAGTAATTGAAAGAATCACGACAAGTCATCTTCCCTTCCGTAACTAATAAGGGAAGGACTGAACCCAAAGTAATTGCATATCAGTTCTGGTTTGAACTATTTAAGTGACCTCATGTTCTCCCTACACACAGTACTGGGCTTCAGCAGCTTAGTGTCAAATACACTATACCCTTCAGTATCAAAGAAGAAACTCATTTTTCAGGCATTAAGCCTAATAAACATTTTCACTAACCTTAAGTAGCTGCAAAAAGCTCTTATTGATCAAAAAGTCCAGGTGATGTGCTCTGATAGGCCTTTCCATTAATCACAGGTACATTATTGTCTGGAACTCACTCATTTTATGACTTAAGCTGAAAGCTGATCAGGTTTGATGCATTATTTGTATGAAATGGGTTACACAGATTGGCATGTTCCATCCCAATTTTTTATATCCAATATACTTGGCTTTCCTACAGCTATGCAGAAAATTGCATCACCATCACAGATCACAAGCTGTTAAACTTTGCTGAAACAGGTCCAAGCTTCCTCTCACCTCACACCCTCTCCCCAAAGGTGCTGGTCCTAGTTATCACACTAATTTCAGTCTAAACAAGACTAGCTTGTTCCACAAACAGCTAGAGATCTTTTGTTTTAAAATCTGAAGAGAAATTAAAAAAACAACACAGGAAAGGGTTAGTATGTGTTCTAATCCTGGGCAGTGACTGAAACAGAGGATGCTCATGTTATGAAAGCATAAAGGGAAAGAACTGCAGAACAGCTTGGGTTGGTAGGGACACCTTTAGAGATCATCTAGTCTAGGTTTTGGCTAGAATAGTTAATTTTCTTTGTAGAGGCTCACACGATGCTGTGTTTTGGATTTTTGATGGAAATACTGAGAACACACCAATGTTTTAGTTGTCGCAGAGCCATGTTACACAGAGCCAAGGGCTTTTCAGCTCCTCGTGCGCCAGCAAGGAGGCTGGGGGTGCGCAAGGAAGCTGGGATGGGACAGGACCAGGACAGCTGGCCCAGGCTGCCCAGAGGGATATTCCACACCACAGGAATTTCACATCATGCTCAGCAATAAAAGCTGGAATAAAGACGGAGGAAGGGGAGACATTGGGATTGATGGCATTTGTCTTCCCAAAAAAACCATTACGCATGCTGAGCCCTGCTTTCCCAGCAGTGGCTGAGCACCTGCCTGCTGACTGGAAGTGGTGAACGGATTCCTTGCTTTGCTTGTGCAAGCAGCTTTTGCTTTACCTAGTGAACTAGGCAGTAAACCATGCTTTTTCTAACAACAACAATTTCATTAATCACATGTGCTACCATTTACACGCAAGAATTCATAGCTAGCTAGACTGGAAAAGAAGATCCAGCCAAGGATGTGTACCCTGATTTATTTACATATAATCGCTTGTGAAGTAGTTTCAGCTTCTGACAAACTACGTGGTAATGAGCCATAGCACTGGAAAACAGGAAACACTTGGGGAAGGAGGAAGATACACTCCATTTTTTTTTAGTATATATATATATATATATGTGTGTGTGTGTGTGTGTGTGTGTATTTTAGTTTATACACAGCTCCAGTTTTCAGAGCATTACTCAGCTGGGTAGGTGTACAAGTGCTTCCTTTCAGTTGAAAGAATAAAGACCTAGGAAAAAACAATGTTACTGACTGATTCACTGACTAAAACAGGAATTCAAGGCAATATTCAAACTTCAAAAGAAGCCAAAGCATGATGAAGTGTGACATTCTTTCTCGAATATGTTGTCAATTATTAATTTAACTTTAGTGCAAGTGCTCCTGGACCAGGCCGACCCTGGAACTATTTGGATGATCTGACTTGCTCCTGGAAATCACAAAATCTGGGGTAAAACCTGGACACCACAGCTGGCTCTCCTGTGAGCAAGCAGGTGAATGAATCCTTGTGCACCTGCTACTGTTTAACCAATAATCCCCTAATGGATTACAGCAAGCAATTGTCTGTTCTGACAGTACTCAACAGGCAAAGAGCATTAATGAAGTTCTCGAAAAATAGTTGAAGCACCTTAAAACAAATGCAACAAGAAGAATCCAAAGAAATGCCTTAACCACCATGCTGCATCAAGTTTGTCATCTTATACTCCTAGACCTCCCACTTAGCCTCCCCAACCCTTTTTCAGTTGTCGGGTTTTTATTTAACCTCACATAGAGCAGCAGCACTTTGAAAACCCTGAGAAGTATCTCCTTCCCAGGCCTGCATCAGTAGATCCATGACATCACTGCTGCCTCTGTTAAATACAAGATATAGGGCATTTAATAACAAATAAAAGAGTGAGTCTCGTTCTTGCACATATTCAAAATTTAATTTCAAGTTTTCTGTTAAGAGAATGTATTACAGAAAAATATCCCCAATTTATGACACACTGATGATCACAACCAGTGCCAAGAATAAATGCCCAAATTACACCATGTAATTATAAAAAAAGTGACAATCTATGTGAATCCTGTCACACAGAGTTTGTCAGTGAAAATAGGGTTATATGCTATACAAACCCACTCTTAGTGGGATTTTCCTGGCTGTTTACACCAGTAAACATCAGAACATCCCCTTTCGCATATTTAACATCACCGAGAAGGGATTCCCATCTCTAGGATCCCAATATACACAGCCTGAACTGGTTCCCAAAAGGCCAGTCCAGTTCTCAAATCCTAACTGCTACTGGATTAACACTTAAGTAATTTCACATCTAGTCTGAAATCTAGACAAAAATTACCAATATAGAATTAGGTTTGCAATGACAGTTTGTAATGCTGGATTTACTGTGTCAGTGCAGGCCCTTCAGATTTGTTAGGCCCTTCAAACATCGTTAAGGATGGTACAAAGGGAGAATTCTTCAGAAGCTGTTTTCTTACTACTCTGTTGAAAACCATCCCCCTGTCCTACAAATAGTCATGATCCTTCTGAAGGTTTTCTGCATTTTTCTTTCATTTATACCACTACCACACTTAACCTTATTTATTTATAACTTCATCTAAGCACAATGGTAGAAACAAAATGTGATGCACAGCAGCTCTAAAAAGCCTTACTGCAGCTTTATTTAAATTTAATAGGTCAAGTCAGATACAAAACAAGAGCAAACCAGACTCCCTGCACAGCAAGAAGCAAATATTAAAGGAAAATATCAACTACAGCAGAAGCTCTTGAAAGAGTCTCTTCTTCCCAAGTATTTTAGGAATTAATGCTATTGTATGCAAGACAAACTGAGTTTAACCTGATTCTCCACAGAATAACAAAACACTATCCCAAACTCACAAAGCCTACTCATCTTAAAAATGCATTTCATCTACTTGTTACACCTAGAATGAGTGAACACGTAACTGTTGACAGCCGTTTCTGAAACAGGTCAGGTATAGACAGTTTCTCTTTTTTATCTTACACTGTCATTTGTCCTTGCTCTTTTGTGTGGATTTTCTAAACAGCACAAATGAAAAAATGATGTAAAAATAGAAACTCATTTTAAAAAGCACCAGACTGTCAGAGTAGCTTCTGCACTGTTTTGAACCTATAAGAACTTAACACATCTTTTTAACTAGGAGGCAATAGACAGTGTTGGCAGCAGTCTTTTTTTTTGGCGGGGGGGGGGGGAAGGGGGTCACCCTAAAATTATTGGTTTAATTAAAACTCTGTGAGTTATGCTAGGAAGTGCTTTATGCAAATTAGTATTACACATGAAAACCAATCATGCTTGGGCAATTTTACTGAAGTAGTTACTCTTCTGAAATAGAGCAGTCCAGTTATGGTGCTATCCAAGCAATACCACACAACACAATGCTGGAGGCCCACACATTCAAATGGCTTATATTAATCACATTCTCTTTTCCACAAAGAAGTTCAGTCAACAGTATCGTTTAGTATAAATTGTAAGAGTCAAAATATAATGAGCTATGTAGTTAGGAAATCCACTTTTATCTCAGCAAGGCCAGAGGCCTGTCTGTAACACTAGGGTAGGCCTAATCCAGCCTTAACACAAACAAAGCTGAAACACTGTATATAAACCAGGATAAACATGAAGACTTGGAGGTCTATAGGTGGAAAATGCTACAAAAAGAACCAAATTTATTTCTTCAGACACAAGATCAAACATGCTCAGTTATTACAGCTGGTTGACTTTTTTTTAAATGTACGGTTTAGTGAAAAACCTGTTTTAACCCATTCATGGGAATGCATCCTTTAAACGTTTACTTTCAGAAAGAAAGGACAGAGCGGTTGGTCTGTTTCAAACCATTTCCCCCTGCTTTTACATGTTGTTTTAGAAGGTCTTGAGTATTTTTGTCTTTAAATTTAACTAATAGCCTTTTCTGTAGGGGAAAATTATTTGGCTAGAACTTACTGTAAGTAGAACTAAGCAATGGAGAACTAGAAAGAAATCGTGAATTTTGTTTAACACAATTATTTCCTTTAAGACTTACCTTCTTTAAATTTTGTATTAGAGATTCTAGTCACAAATTTTTATTTTCCTAGTAGACTACAATGATTATTATGCAAGTTACATGTACATGCTACTTACCTAACATTTCTTTCTTTAATTTTTCATTCCGTTCTTCAATTTGTCTAGGTAATCGCTGTGGAGAGGAAGAAAAAACTGGAATCAGATCCACGCTTTCAATAACACTGTAGTTTAAACTTATGTAATTTTCATACACGTACCAAGGATATACAGTTTACAGCTTTAAAAAAATCCTTATGTCAAACCAACACTTATCTTATTTTGGAAACCTGTCATTCATTCTGTGACATCAATTCACATAAGCAGCAAGTCATAACTTGCAAGTGCAAGTTTCACACAGGCATGAATTTTTACTACTGAAAAACAAATCTGATCTGTTTGCCTAGTATTTTAAAAGTTACTGAATTTAAGAGATTTATAATTAATATATGTTTTAGCCCTATTTCCTCTGCCGCACACATTAAATATAATTTAAGAGAGGTCAGAGGAATTAATCAAACACAGAATAACATCTATGACGTCTGCTCTCACTGGCATGCCACTTCAGGTGAATCCACAATGAAAACATGAAGATCTACATACAAATATTTTATCAGAAGATCACTGAATTTCAGTATGTAGTTTAATAAGCAGCACTTTATTATGCAATGTTGGCATGCTTCTAATGAGGAGAGAGTATTACAAATGGGTAGGGAACTCCCAACAAGTTCATCCTGAGCAAGGTACTAGTCCAAGGAACAGTTTTTTTTTTTTTCTCCTCAAAACTGAGGAAGTTAAGATCTGTGCACCATCATAGATAAAAGCTTCTCATGGTTCTAATGAGCATTACAGAACTGCACAGTATTCTAGGCATTCCTATGATTTGAGATCCCCATTTATACCTAAACCAACTGTGACTCATCTTCCATTTTTATACAGTACCAGTGTTTTACTCAATGATTGTAATCACCATTTAGAATTATAATTTTATATTTACTACAACTAAGTTTACCATTGCATCGTTTATGTATTTACTGTTCATAAGTTAAATATATTAAAACAAAATATATTGTGAATGAAACGTTACTTTTTATACCTCTTTTTCATATTTTCAGAAGCAACTATTTCAACTTTTTATACCATACTTATTACTATACAATCCTGGCAGGTCAGAATGCAGTTACATGCATAACTATGCTGTCTCTTCTCGTGGAGGTCACTGCAGATAAGACAGACTTGCTGTAATGGTACTATCAGTAAATTAATTACGGTCGCAAACCATGGTAACAGGTGTGCAATTCACTCCTTATACATCTCACTTGTGATAATTGACTTCTGAACATAGTTAAAGAATTTAATTTCCTAATCTTGTTCCTTCCTGTATTTTATAGCTCAAGTCTTCACAGAGCATCACGGGTTTGTCGTTCTGATATCATTGCTACAGAGAAATAAGGTGTTCTCCTCTGGAAGGAAAAAAAACAAAAATAACATGTGCTGCCAAGACTGTCTGACTATTCTTGTTCAAAGCAGTATATACACTGATGAACACAGGTAAATACATTCATTTTCTACACTGATGGGGAATAGAGGTGGTATACCCCATAAAAACTGAAAAGTGAACACTAAGGAGTGCAATGCACATACACACGGATGGAGAAGTCTGAAACCAGACCAGGCCCAGTATCACCAGTGAGCCAGATCTAATTAGCCCAGTCAGACCTCATCTCACTCCTGCTGACCCAGAGGGAGTTATTAAGTTGGGTGCAGATCTGGACCCAAGCTGCCTGCATGAAAATGTGTGGATATCCCCTGGCCCCAAATTCAGTTTGCACTGTGGCTGTGACATTTGCTAAGTCTTGGATCAATTTGATATACACAGAGTCTCTCTCACATTTGGAGATCATGCTTTAGCAGGAAATAAAGACACAAATAACTTGATCTGGAATACATGTTCCATGTTTTGTCGGTCTGAATAGTCCTAGTCCACAGACTCAGCATTTCTCACACCAGAAACATACCTGCAAGGCTATGTATCTACAGAAAGGTATCCATAAACAGCTATTTATTTGGTGTCTACGATAAATATCTCAAAGTACAGCTTCTTTTGGTAAATAAGTTTATCTGGTCTGCCAGTCCCTCAGAAACTGTGCTGAAGCTAAAATTCACCCAACACTGTTATGCACCTGCTAAAAACAAAACCTAAAGATTGATACCACATAATTAAACACTTTCCAGGAAAGGATCAATAGGGTTTTGACCACAAAACGCTATAATATCCAACTGTTTAATTTGACATTGAGGATGTCACAAGTAACTGAAGTGTGTAACAGGGAGCTTTAAAATCAAAACACTAGCGCTGTACTCCTGAAATACAAACAGTACTGAAATTTTAGAGCAGCTAACAAATCAAGAATCAAAGAACTACTGTGTATTTAGTTCTTTTTTATAAACATCATTTAATAAGATTATGCCATTCCCTAAAGCAGCATGTGAAATATTTTCTACATATGGGGAGAAGAAAGATTGGCTCCAACAGTGAATGAGGCTAATTTGCAGATTCTCTTGATGCATCATTTTCATTACCAGTGGGGGCACAGAAGTGCTGCGCTATTTCTGCAAAGAGCACTGCAATTTACATTACAACAAAGCAGAGCCTCTTAGTCCCCCTGTGTATTACAGATACGCTAACTACATACGTGGAGTCTGGAATTGTTTTTTGTTATAAAATTTAGATATTATGGATATTTTTAAAAGTGTAGGACTAGTTTTGTCAGTATTTCATTAACAAATTTTCAAGAGGTGAGATTTAAGCCTCAATCTCAAAAGACTGCTTCTACCCTGAAACTTGACAAAGAACGGGATCAACTCAGAACAGAATGCCCTACATCCCACTGCAGCATAAATTGAGGGCGTTTTGTACAAAGTGTTCTGCACCACATGTGAGCCTAAACTCTCTGCCTAGTAAAAGGAGGTCAAGGAGCAAAAGGCATGTGTAACAGTCAACGTTTGTACTTCCTAGCTACAAAAATTAAGAAGTACTGATCATTCTAAAACATTCCTGAAAGATGGCCAGAAAGAACAGCAGCATTTTTTATGATCCTTTCCTAGAAGGAATCTCCAGTGGTAACTGAGCGCTGGCACTTTTATGAGATTATTAGAGGCAAACACACTGAAGGAAGATTGTGGTTTTGCAAGAGATATAAGAGACGGTACCTATACTTTTAGGGGGTTCCGATCAGCCAAAATAAGTATTTCAAATTCTTCACACTTTGAACCAACTACTAACAGTGTTCCCAAGTCTTAATCTGTGGAGTCCTGACTGGTGGTTCATAACAAGTTGTCTGATCTTCACAGTCACTCTTTGTATGGAGAGCTGCTGAAATGCACCAAAGGCTACTTTACCAAATAACTGACTAGATTACACTAGGCCTCTTTTTGGATCTAGGCTAATGCTAAAAGGCTACAAGCTACAAAAACTAAATCCCGTCGCTTCCTTTAGAAAGGTCAGCAGACTCCTTGGCTGAATTCCTGGATCAAATAAGCCACAGTCTCAGCTAGGAGACTATAAATGAGGCCAACACAAATAATCTTTTCTAGACTATGATGGATGCATCGCATTCACTGTCCATGCAGTAATGATGTTTGACAAGCTCGTCATTTATTAAACCATTGCCGTGCATGCAACAAGCATCAGGGGGTTGTTTCACAGTACGGTAAGCTGACCTTGTCACTGGGTGCTGCCAGAAGTGATGGCCCCAATTCCTGCACTGCCTTGACCACATCTTCTTTCCTTCTCACTAGTAATTGCAGTAGATCTGAGTCTGCATCTGACAGCAGAAAGCCATGGCGATACAAACCTATTCACTCTGGGGGTTATTGGTTGCTGGCTTTTCTTTCCTTGTAGATAGATGGTTTTCCTTCTGGCATGTTATATGTAGAAAAATAACCAGCTATCCATGTAGGGTCCGTCATGAACTTGTACCAGCGCTAACACAAGGAAAGCGACTGGACAGCTTTTAAAGCAGCTGGCAGTTCATGGGTTTATCTGTTCTTACCCTTAACACTAACAAGAGTTACACAGTTAAGCAGAATATTTTTCTGCCCTAAGTGCAATTGATCCAGTCCCAAAGGAAGTAATTTCAGGCAAGCCTTCTTGTCTAATATGCTATTAAAGCAGTTTCTAATGTGTCAGTACAACACCATAGTAGGGGGGGACGAGGGGGAGAGGAATTAAAAAAATAAAACAAATCACTACTAATAATTTACCCACATGGAAATTAAAATAATTAAATAAACCTTGCAAATATATTTCTGCATTAACACCAGAAAGTGGTTTTAGAGATAATTTTGTAATTTTTTTTTTTAACTTTATTTTAATTTTAGGGGGCAGAATAGGTTGCATGTTCACTGATGTGAAGCTGAACTTAAAATAATGATGCCCTCTGAAAATTTAACAAGCTATTAGAAGTCAAGTACTGTCATATGGATTTGAGCGCTCAATTGTGCATTATGTTTTAAAATTGCATCCATTTATCTTAAAAGAGAAGTAAAAGATAGTTCGGTTGTTTATACTGCAGAAGATGGTCAGCTCTTTCCAGGCTCTCTGGTGCTTGCGAGCCATTCACCCACCGTGACCTGAGGCTCCCACTTTGACATAAAATGACCGCTACTGTACGCTTGATAGCAGCTACCTTCCATTAGCACGTTCCTCCGAAACCACATGCTGTCTAGCTGCATACCTACCACATTTCAACACAGCCTTCATAACCTCTTTTCAAAATTAAGAATAGCAAGCAGTGTATACAGAGAGCTTTGCGCACAAAAACAAATTGCCCTTCTTGCTATACAAACAAATTGCCCTTCTTGCTATACCAACTCTTGCAGAAAGACCCTTTGAACTTGTCAAATTCACAGCTGTTTTCCACACCAAGCATTAACATACTAAGTATCACTAGAAAAATCCCTTCCTGCTTGTATTTTACACAAAATTATTTGAAACCTCAAATGAGCAGGCTGCAGCAATAACTTTAAATCCCCACTGAGTAGGGATTATTTACATGATAGACTAGAATTTCAAGACATTCTAGAGATTTACCTTAGTATATGGCAGCTTGGATGAACAAAAGTCCAAGGTAACTTTAAAGCATTTTTAAAAATATACTTCCAGAGATATGACAATGTTTCTTCAAGAAGCCTTTAATACAGAAGCATTTGTAATGTTGATTGAAAACAGACACTGGAGCACAGCACTAAGCTGCAGAACTCTCGTGTTTGGGAACAAAAAAGTAATTTAATCAGAAAAGAATGCTGTTTGCAACTACGAAGTGCCACCTTCTTCACGTGAAAGACTAAGTTTTTGAAAATTAATAGCAGACTTCAGTCACATAATTCAGACAGCTACAGACAGATCTTATCTCCACCATTCTCTTAAGTCATCAAAAAGTATCTATTTTATAATTATGCCATAAAGGCATTCAACTACAAATTCACTAATCAGAAAAATAATTCTACAAAAAGAAAAATTGACTCCCACTAATTAAATAGCTAGCAAGAACCGTATTATGGGGTACTTGTATTCTAATTTCCAAATTGCAGATCCTTACTTAAGTGATGGCTACTAAAATGCAGCAGTGACTCACTAACACAGTCAGCACTGTACATGTTCTGACCTAAACAACCTTTTCTGGTGCATGTATAAGTACAATTAAAAATCTCAAGCAAAATTTCAATGTTTAGTAGAAATTTATCAGAATGCTGTATTTGAAAATGCATGTATTGAAATAACTTCGTTTGAAAAAAGTTAATGCATTTAAACAGTTCCAAGATATTCGTGGTAGAGAATCAAACTAGAAGAACCGTAATATATTCATTGATAAATTGTGTGGGAGGTGACCGCGCATGCACACATGTATTGTGGGGGACATGGGGTAGGTTATTCAACAGGTAAAGATGTAGTTATATGCTTACAGAACATATGTTTACTTCCACTCATTTTATAAAGGTTAAAAGAGGACCGTGCTTCAGGGACCTGAGCCTTGTCGTTGAAGTCGTGGCATTTCGTGTAATCTTTCTTATGTATAGCCAGAGGAAAAAAACAGTACACAGTACACTTTTAGACTCAAAGTTATCACCACTGTATATGAAGCAGCTTGCATAAACAGCGTTGAATATTTAGACTAGGAAAAGAAAGACCTTGTTTTAAAGTTGTACCAAAGTACACTAAAAAGGCTTACCATGCAAGCTTCTCTGGCCTGATGAACTGATGGGTCTTTTTCTAGGACTGCTTTATAATCCTCCAGAGCTTCATCTAGTTTTTCTGTTTTTTCATATAGTTCTGCTCTCCTCAGCAAAGCTCTAATATAGTTAGGATCTAATTCCACTGCTGGAAAACAAGAACAAAACACAGTATTTTACTTCAAACATTTCTATACCCCCTGAAATGAATTCTTAAGCCTGTATTAAAGTCTTAATGTTAATAGATGTTTTATAATGCAGCTTAGAATCAGAGTCACAGTTTAAGAGATAAATCATAATTTAGAGAGGCACCCTTTACACCCACCTATAAAGGTCTAATGCAATTGACCGTAGATCATAGACATTAAATGAAATATCACTATATAGAAGTAAGCTCTATTTGTGCATTAGAAATCATGTGGCACTTCAGAAACAAGAATCCATAACATTTTTCAGTTTTTGCATATATAATAAGTCTATATTATCAGATTACACCTAAAGTTAAATGTAGCTAAAGATATATGTAGTAGGGAGACCAAGCATTTCCTTGCTTATCTCAGTGCAAGTTGAGACAAACTCCAGAACAACTATTGGTGTTCTTCTGAATATCTCTAAAAATCAAACAGTTAAGATTGTGTTGGGAAGCCACAAAAGGTTATACCAGCTCTACAAATCACCACTGAGGCATTCACACTGAATTAGATCTTTTCTTCTCCTTATTCCCTTGGCAGTTGTGAGCATGTTTACTGGTTCAGTTAGGATTGAATACTGAACTTAACAATAGCCTAAGCATAGTAATTTCTCAAGGATTTCTTCATCCATTTTTCATCATAGGAAAAGGAAGTACAAAAACCTGCCCATTTTTTAATTGCTAACCCATTAAAAATTGTTCTCAGGACAACTAAACCCCAGATTAGGTAAATATTCTAGTTTATTTATTCCGGAAGGAGAAAGACAACACTACAATCAGCAAGTTGCAGGTTAATGTGAATTGCTCGGCTGTGTGCTAAGTGTTCCATTGCAGTTTGTAAAAAAAAATCCCTGGGCAGCGTCAAGCAATGGTTAGTTTAAGTCTCATTGCAGCAAAACAGACCTGTTCCCTTTTAGCCACCAAGAAACTACCAGAAGTATTTTACAAAATGCACCACCACCAAAACAAGGCAAAACCCAACCGTAACAGAGGTCAGCTAGATTTTGTTACCTTCAAGATTCCTTTTAGAACGTACAAACTGAAATTTACTGTACAAGCACCACTGGCACTCAGCCATTGGATTAGTTTTTTGGTTGGTAATTTGGACACTTTTCCCCAGCTGTCATGTGTAGTTTAAGAAATATTCGAGCATGGGTGAGTGGGTAGAAGTAATAAAGCAATACACAGCTGAAATGATTTTACTAGAAGTTGCAAAGATAAAACTATGCAGGACAAAAACAAGAGAGCATAATCCCTTGTGACCAAGCAAGAGCCTTGCATAAAAGGGACTTGATAGGGCTTTTAATTCTGTGAGGCCCCACACTTCTTTGGAATCTCAAATTAAACCAAGATTTGGTGGGAATAGCAGGTACGGTTGAAATAGTAGGTATAAGGAAACAGCTTACATAAAATACTTCCTTTTTTTTCTTTTTTGGAAAAAGTACCAACAGCAGTCTTATTGCCACAGGAGAACAGAAAGTAAATTATTACAGGCAGTAAGTTCAACAGACATTTTACAAAATAAATAGTTTTAGATTCAGGTGTCTTTCACTATAACCTTTCTATAAATTCTTTATATAAAAATGCCCAAAATTACAGCTCTGTAGTAAAGCACTAACTGGCTTAATTTATCCATGAAAGATCTGGCACAAGAGTGATGCACAGGAGACAAAAGTCATACCTTTGCTGCAGTCACTTAGGGCAGCTTCTGTCTTGTCCTAGAACAGACAACAACATTGTTATATGTATGTTATATTTCTTGGGAAACAGCTTGCTTACAATTGCAAGCAAAAAGGTTTGTCTGGCATTCCAAGGAATGGGGATGTTCATGTAATCAAGGCTTTTCATACCATTACTTCTGATTTAAAGCCTTTAACAGCGATTAGCTTCCTCTCTCTGAAGGCTGCCAGTGTTCAGACTGCACGGCTGCCCCACTAATCAGTCTGCACTGAACAGCCGGCAGCAAGCAACCATCAAAAGGCTGAGTCACATCTGCAGGCCTTGGCTTAACCGAGCTACAGCTTTCCTACATTTGTCAATTAATTAAGGGGTTGGAATAGACAGTTCCCAGGACTCCCAGATAAATTCCTGTCTGTAAGAGCAAAGACATTTGGAAAGCAGACACTGCCTTTAGCGCTAATATAGGCATTGTCCCTTGCCGAGGAAGCTGAGACTGCCAGGAGGGGTAGGGACAAGATTTTAGTGTGCCCAGACAACCACAGTTAGAGGATGACAGTCAGGCAATCTGCTTATAATGATACAAAGAAAAAAAAAGCAAGAATGCCAAGACAGAGATCCTGTTTTCATCTAAACTAAAAAGGCTTCAAGAAAAAAAAAAAAGAAAAAGGCTGTTCTGTGCCTGTATTGTTGATTGACACAGTAGTATTCATAAGGGTAGTTCCTGCATTTCTATACCCCAGGAACTATTTTCTTCTCCATTAAACGGAAGCTGCCTCACAGAAGAATGCCTGACAAGCTTTTATGGTAGTGCAAAGCAAATGGGTGATGCAAGTATAGAAGAAAAAATACTTAATGGGGGAAGTTATTAAAAATGTGAATCTATTTTCAGTGTAAGGTTTGGGTCCATGAGGTTCTACTATCTATAGAGGTGATACAGTAGTTTGTGCACAGTTTTTATTATCCTGTGCTTGTTTGGGAAATATTGGATTAGTTTCGTAGCTAACAACTGGATTATGACGAGCTTTTTCAGGTTACAGCTTTCATATTTGGAAGGTTCCAACATCTGCTATTACAGAACTTCATTTTTTCCTTGCCTGTTCAATTCAGTATCCCAAGAGTGAATTCTAGCTGAGCAAGAATTTATTTACACCTAAATATGGCTGCACAGTACACTTACAGACAGAGCTGCATCTGCATCAATACTGGAGGAAAACCACAAGGAAGTTCACTTTGCAGGAAGATAAAATAAGGATAGGAGTTACTACGCTATTTTTCCATAATAATATAAAAACCAAAGCAAAAATAAGGGAGTAATTTCTCTTCAATTCTTATTTTCATTTATTTAGAAAGAAGAGGTAATTTAGCACCATGTTTATAGCCTGAAGAGACAGTTTTGAAAGTATGATAATAAGCATGATAGAAAAGCCATACAAGTGTCTCAGACAACTAAATTTATTTAGACGCTCAATGCCTGTGAGCCAGAGAAATATTACTGAATGCTTGTTGATAGGTCCTCCTAGCTCCTGTTGTGGTCAACTAGTAGAATGCGTGAGCTGTATGAAATACACATACTAGCTGTATACTAATACGACTGTAGGAGATCAAACAGGCATAAAGGTTCTCCTCTCATTCCTCCTGTTACATGACAGTCCGGCAACTTATTTGTAAAGATGAGATCCGTAATTCTTTAAAATCAATTTATAAGTTAAATTGTTGGCTTTCCTTTGTGCTTACAGTACATTTCAGATTCTGGAAACACGTGGGCATCTGTCCCTGGACATAGAATAGAAAATAGATAAGACAGCTGTAGCCATTCTCTCGGGACAGTGCCCTATTACATAGGGTCCATGCTGCTATCTAGCAACTGTGAAGGAAGCACGCTAACTGAATTAGTAAAGTCATAGGAAGCCCTATTTATGCCTGAAAGCATCTGAACCAATTATCTGAAGACAAGTCTGACTACCCAGGTTTTGAAAACCTGGATAAAAAAATGATTTAAAAACAAATACTACCTAGTTACACTTCTAGACAATCTAATACATGGGTCTGTATACATTAAACACACTTGAACACATCTGTTCCACAAGAACTTTGAATTTATTTGAAACAAAAAACAGTTTTAAATATAATACAGCAAAGCAACTTTGAACAGCTGCTCCAATTGCAACTTTCAGTTTTGAATTAATCCTCAGTAAAATCAAGTGTACCAGCATTTCTACTGGGAGCACGAGGGAATGTACAAACAAAGCCTGCAAACAGTTTAATTCCTTTCCCCTCCTTTATGCATCCCTAATTACTTCATAATTTCATTTGACATATAAACAATAATTGTCATTTCATAAAAAAGATATTCACCTGCTTCATTTTTGCAGCAGCTCTGTTTGAAAACAAAACAGCCCTATCTTTCTGGAAGCAGGCTGGACAAATCCGCAGAGCCTTCGTATATGAGTCTTCTGCCTCTCCATAGTCTGCAGATGCAATAGGGAAAAGAAACAACAAAAAACCACAGATCATTTATTTCAAATGCCAGTATGGTCAGTGAATCATATGGCTAGAATTTCTTTGGAAACCTTTCTCAATATATGGTGCGGTATTTAAAGCAGTGGTCAGAATCAGTAGCTGCTTTCTGACAAAGTACACTACTGGCTACTACTTGTATCAATGACAACCAATTATTTTTTAAAATCAGCATCCTCATAGGAGCAGAAAAGTAGTCCTGTGCTCAGCGTCACTATTGCAGCATGCTGTGCTCACACCCGAATCTGTTTCATCCTTTTTGTTCAGAGGGTACCACCAGCCTTAGGGGTTGAATCTTTTCAGTTGAAATGTATCCTTGATCTGAAAGGAAACACGTGCTGGGATGTGTTATTGCACCAATACCTGCTCACAGCAGCTAGGGAAATATCTCATTTGTCACAGTATCTTCAACGACTGACTTAAAGGTCAGTCACCACAAACCTATCAACTGGCACCTGAAGGTCGTCCATCTTCATGTCTGATCTAAAGCACAGACCAGTGATAAAGCACATGAGATTATTAAGTTGTTTTCCAATAATGGTAGAGTCAAAGAACGAAAAGGCCCTATAGTGACCCTGAACAATGCCCTGCCAGCTGACAAATGCATTCTCCTCAAAGCAGAGCAATTCTTTCTGCATGTTAGCCAGCAACCATACAGGTGCTTAAAAGGTCGTTCATTTCTGATCAGTAAGCAATTTGACAGGCATCAGCAGCACAGGCAAACTGAACACATCTGCCAAAGAATTTTTCAGGAAAAGGCTATAGATAAGATCTCAAAAAGATGACTGAGCCAATATTACAGGCTTGCTACTTCCATAGTCCCAGCAGCTCCTTCCTGCCTGCTCTGACACTTGCCTGAATTGGTAAACCATTCCCCAGCGATCTTGCTCTCTTAGAGACCTCCAGCAGGAAGACCACTGTCTGGTTATCAGGATATGCTTCTGGGAAGCAGAAGTTAATCATTTGTGTAACCCTGTTGACTGAGGGAAGCATTAATGTACATTTCCTTGTTTCTTTGAAAATCCTCTAACCATCAGAACATTACATGAATGGTAGGGGTCAAAATCCCTTCTCCCTTCATGTGCTTTAACTAAAATCATTGGTATTGTTATTTACTGCAGACCTGTTGTTACAGATTAACTATGTTTACAACATATCAAGTTCCAGTGTAAGCTAGAAGTTTGCACACCTCTAGATTTTTTAAAAATATGTATCTATATATTGATCTATATATCTATGCATATATATGTATGTGTGTACATCTCTACATATATAAAGATATACACATATATGCATAGAGATGCTCGCATGTATATATACACACACACAATATATAGTATATATATAGAGATGTACACACATACAATGTACAAAGAAAGAAAAGGGCCAGTGGATACAAAGAAACATACAAAGGTACAAAGCTATGAGAGTTATTGAGCCACTGAGCCTCCATCAATTCTAAGCAATTGCATTAGCAGAACTCAATCTGGTGGAAGCCTTTTTTGATTAGGAGAAAAAACCTTGGCACTTGGAAGGCAATCAATTCTGTATCATGTTCTTGGATTTAAACGCAGCTTTCATGAGAAACCTGCTTTAGCAATCCAAGTTTTTGTGATTTAAACTTAACTCTTAAGGAAGTCTCTCTCTTTCTGTTCCCTAGAGCTGGGTGAAAAAATGATATAGATGGTAACTTTGAACAATGATAGGTGCGAGATCTTCCTATGGGTTTTCTGCAATATCACCATAATGGTGAAGTATTAATTCGAGATTCTCTAACTTGCACACGATATTAAAAGATTATCAACATACCTCCTTTCTTGAACTGCTCATTTCCTTTCTCCTTCAGTGTTGTGCTCTCCTTTCTTCTTTTCTACAAAAGAAGAGACAACGTCTCAAAGTATTTAATTGAAATGAACAAGTAGGTCAGCTGTAGTTCCAGATAAGCTATGAATGGAAATCAGAATAGAATATAACCTGAAGAATTTTAACTAGTACCAAGATCACTTGCTTGCATTTACTGTGGCATGATATACTTTATAGATCCATAAAACACTGGAGTATACCAATGAAGCAGTTAAAAAGCTCTAGTTCATTAACAACACTATGCACAAAGAGCATTCATAGTGAATTATATGGTTTAAACCAGTATGCTAGCTTTTTAGCTGTTTGCTTGCTTCTTAATTCCTTTCCAATTCAACTGAATTCAGCGTAGCTCAACTACGTAGCATTCATTTTAGATGTAAAGTCTCAAAAAACTTTTGTTTGAAATCATTCTACCTCAGAAATTCAGTTACCTCCAGAGATGTACAAAGCACGTTGAGCTTACTGAATCAGAAGCAGGTCCATGGATAATAGTGCCCCTAAAGATTTCTTATGCAAAGTGAATAAGCCATCAGAGCCTGAGACAGGAAGATTGTTCTGCTGCACAGTGAAAATTGCACACGCTAAGCAGAGTTGTGTTCTCATCCATGAATATCTTAACCATACTCTTGGCACAAGCAAAGTTGACGTGAATGCTCTTAGCCTCTGCCACTGAAAATACAGGATGTCATAAAGCCATCTCTTACAAAGAGAAGCCTTCCACATGCAGATGTACCTCACAGAAGTAAAAACAAAGCACTGTAAGAAAGACAATATCAACAAGCAGCAATGCTCACGTTCGAGTCATTTCTATGGTTAAAAAAATAATTTGACTGCTGACTTTGCCCCCAAAACATGCATGCACAAAAGGACTTAAATGAAGGTGGCTATAAATTACAGATCACTGAGCAATTAAAAAGCCAACACTAGGAAAAGGAACAGTTTCCTTCCCTGCAGATTCTGTAAATCAAGGATTAATGCAATTATCAATATCGCACAGAACATCTCCTTGGAAACAGCTAAATATAGTACCGTGGAGCACTGCACCATCTCACAGCTATGCCAAGTAACTGACAAACAATACAAAATCAGAGGTTCTCTCCTCTTACTTTTATTGCTTTTGGAAAGTAATTCACTTGACCACTGTTACCATCTTCGTAATAACAGATCACAGTGCTCTAAAAGGTAGGCTTGAGAGAAGTGGCACTCGGTGGTCACACGCACAACTACACACTAAAATCTCATCTGACCCTTTTGATACGTGATTAGATCAGTAATTTTTTTCCCATCTCCTATTAAAACATTCTCTAATACTCACTGCTCCTCACCTTAAAAAAAACAACACATGGTGGACAAAACACACATCACCACTTAGAAATCTGCTTTCCTCCCGGGTGCAATGCCAGATCTACGCTGGTCCTTCCACAATGTCACTTGCGCCAGCACACCCAAGCCAGTCAGTGCTTTCTGACTATGAGCATAGGAACGAATTTGAGCACTTACAGCACCAACTGCATTAAAAGCGCACGTTCTTCATATATATGTGGGACTTGGCTGCTCAGCACAGGGAATACACAGCTACATTTGAAAGCTGCACCCAAACTTGGGAAATGCTCGACAGAACCACTCCGGCAAGGTCACTGCTACGCACTCATTTGTCTCTCCACAGAAATACATTTTTAAAACATCCTGAATGCACATTGAGTGGAAATTTGCACAACAGAGGTCATTTTCACACCAGTGAACAGCACAGAGCAGGTTTGGAGATGATGATCTTACTGGAAAAGCTGAGAAATCTACAGAGACAATCCTCATCCAAGATAAGGAACGCTTGAAACACCAGCCCTACTGACTTCATTGCTCATGACCTATTTAGAACTGGCCTTTAAGTGCTATTAACTGATTCACTGTTGCATAAGGTCAGGTTGCATGCAATGTAACAAAAGAATTTTTCCTATGAGAACTACAGCATGGTTGTGGTACTCCTGATGCAGAAACCCTAAAAATCAGGGGATACTGGATGAAAAGCTTTACCTGCATTACCACTTGGATAATTAACAGTTGGACTTGATGATCCTTATGGGTCCTTTCCAACTCAGAATATTCTATGATTCTATGACTTTCTTTCATTTTATTAAAAATACTACAAAAGAGTTTATGTTTATCCCAGTCAAGTATTCAATTCTAAGAACTGTTTTGAAGCAAGGAGGCTTCAAGAGACTAAGCTTAAAAAATAGGAATTAAAAAAAAAGTTTTGAATCCTGGGATTCCTTCTCAGACAGTCAAGAAGATTGTGAGCTAGAGTCTCAACAGCACAGACGACCAAGGTATGGCCACATTTGCTGGGGAAACATAGGCAAACAGAAGTCCTGAGCAATTGAGGAGTTTAAGGGCTGTCACACTGGGAAGCAGATTCATTCAACTCTCCTCGCCTGAAAGCCTCTTCTTTGATATCTCCTCTTGCTCGCAAATCCAGCTTCACAAACTGGAAGGGAATGGGACCATTAGCCACAGAACTGTTACAGCCATACAAATGTCAGCGAGTGTCTCGCAGTCACTTTGACTATTTGCCCAGAAAAGGTGTTGTCTAAGCGTGTCTCAGCGGCTCTGGCAAGAAAACCTTATTTGGCTTTGCAGCTTACTCAGCTCCCTGGAAAGCAGCTATGCAAGCAATGCAGTCCTGCTTCAAAACCAGTATTTCTGCTGCAGCTTCACCAACATCTTCATATTCCTGTATTACGTGCTTCAGGCTGTTACTTAACTTCCAGACTGTACAAGTTTTCATTGTGTTTTCAAAAAAGGTGAAGTCTGCAGAGTACCTCATGCATCGTTCTGTATTTGCACTGGGAGCGTGACCCATTGGCGAGACGTAGTAGCTGACTATCATCCCCTAAAAGCAAATGCACAGGATGTCAAAGCATACATATTAGAAGTCACAGCCTAAATGCACTAGCCTCTAAAGCACACAATGTATTTGTGAGAGAAATACATAACGTGTTCCTGCACATGTATGCATTTCTTTAACAGAAAGTCACAATACAAAAGCAGCAGAAAGATAACTATTCTGGATTAATTTACATTTAATTTGAATGGATTCTTGGAGTGTGTGCTGCTCAAATTAATACTGTTGGAATCTTCTATTCAAATTCAGAATTAAAAGAAATAAAGCAGCTTTAGAAAATACAACCTCTTCGCTCAGTATGCTGCATTTCCAGCTTTGATGGACTGGTCATCAGTTTACTGTGATCATATCAGCCCAGAGAGGAAAAAATTGCAAGTGACTTGTCCTTGGGACACATTTTGCACGATGTCATTTCCGTGTCCCCACCCACTCATTTTTCAGCAAAAGATTTAAGTAGCTGCAGGGCAGGCTACCCGTTCCTTGGTGAGGGAAGTAGGTCAGACTGAACTCCTCGAATGCTCTGCCTCAGGAACAAAGATCTTGACCCACTACATTCCCACAGGCTGCTCACATACAAGCACGGCATCAGTCACAACTTCCCCAACTTACACTCCTTTAAGATCCTCTGCCATTCAAAAGATGTGAAACCTTTTGTATTGCTTTTTGCAAATTTTAAGATGACAAATTCCAAGTGGCAGGCATTAATTTTTGATGTACATTTTCTTTTTTAACCACGAGGAAAAATAACTGTATTTAACTAAAACCATAGTTCTTAAGTGATCTGATTATAAAGGTTTACAGATTTGGATGCTGAATTACAATCATCCATATTCTGAAGAAATTAGGATCGTAACCTAAACCTGCTTGGCAAGCAAGAGGTGAAGAGAATTAAGGCCTGATCTGAAGTAACGCGAGAAGACAGCTTGGTCTTCTGACAATACAGTACAACAATTCAAAAAAAAAAAAGACCATCATCAAATGCAGTCCTTTAGCTTCAGCTTCTCTGCCAAAAAGCTCACAGTTAAATAAATTAAAGCATTATTCAAGTATTAGGGAGAGAGCAACCTACACATTTTTGCTGTTTACTTTGGAAGGAACCAATATAATAACAGTGCTGGCAATGAAATCCCTAAATATAGCTGGTGAGAGCGGGAGGTTGAATACCCACTGTTTGTAATGCTTCCTAGCACGCTTCCTCTGGCTGTTCCTATGAATTTTATTTGATCAATTGATTTAACTTTGCAAGGGAACTGTTCCTGGCTCCAGTTTCGTGAAGAGCAGCAAGCATACTTTCTCCTCTCCCAGGCTATTTATACAGGGTGACAATGCACATCTGCATCTCGTAAACCCTTACATACGGGCATCCAGCAGCAGTCATTTAAAATTACTGGGGTTCAAAGGGTCTGTGGAAGCAAGCAATTTAAACAGATAAGGAATATATTTTTCAGCTTCAAATACCACTTCTAGTTGTAAGCCACCTATTAGCAGTCATCTGCTTCCCCCTGCAGTTTTGTGAAGTTATTGCTGTATCACATGCGTTTAAGGAACTTCAATTTAAGGTTGTAGTCACTCAAATCTCTCAAAACTGGTTAGAGTTGTCACTTGAAAACTGTGCCAAATCTGTCCTCTCCGCTCAAGAGGTAGAGTAATTGGTATTGCTAGACTGCCCAATTCCTGCTCATTATAACTTTGTGGTAAAGATGGATTTAGTCTTTCTGTTGCCAATCACTACCTTCTCCTGAAACTGTAAGCAGCACTTACAGAAACAATAGGGCACATCCACCAGCAGCAGTCACTTTAAGTTAGTGTGCCAGACTGAAACCTGTGCCTATTCCTGAGTGCCAGCCTGTCATTCCTGCTCCAGAGGCAACAGCCTCCGGTAGAAAAGCAAAGCTGACCACTTAATCAATCACCACGAGTGAAAACCTTCAGTCATGCACAAGCCTCTCAGTTTTCTAAACCAAAGGTCTCGATTCGACAGTATCAGCAACTTCCAGAGAAATGCAAAATGGAATATAAGCATAACAACAGCAGCACTGCAAGAAAACCAAAGGTATAATTTTTCACTCTATTAAATTGCCAGAGACTTTTTTTTAAAGTTTATAAATGCAACTGAAACTCTGAATCTCATAGGGAGACTATAACTGCAGACTTTACCCAGGTTCTTCTCACCAGCACTTGGAATTAACTACTCTAGCAGATACAGACAGACTTTTCAGATGTGCTTTAACTCAGAAAATAAAACAGGATGTTTTGTTCTATTTTTAAAACCATCAGACAGGGCCATTTTAGTCCAGCAATTTTTTACTCTGATTTGACCAAAGCAACAACATATCTAGTGTTACTGCTGTACTGCATATAGGATTCAGGTTACTAAAGTAGGTCATTTTAATAGGGGAATCACCTTTAATTATATTTCCACACAATTGCATTGTGACCCCTTCAAAACCCAATTGTCTTGCAAGTTTTATTGCTATGCAAGATAATTTTGAATGCTGATTAGAAGTGTTAACAAGTGCTGTACAGTCAGCTGCATTGTCTCATTAATTATCTGGCTTTGGTCCAACCACCTCATTCTTCCTGAAAAGTTCTAAGACCATCTCTAAGTGACCAACACCTGAGGTCTGCTCCAAATTTTGACGTACTTCTTTGCATCTTCTCTTCCACTTTGTACCTTACCTTGTATTTTGTAACTACTGCAGATGAAACAGCTGAACTTCCACAGCCAAGGTTACTATACCATATTGGGCAGATACCTGGAACTAGGAAAACATCGAATACTGAAACAAAGGACTTTACTCGAGAAGTTATCTCAGAAATCCCAGATCAGTTCTTCAGCCCCTGAAAAAGCAAATTCTATACAGAAGCTATAACTTATGGAAGAACAATGGGATCAACCTGAGGCATGGGGAAGGAAAGGGTGAAGAGGCGAGCAGTTTAAAGGAAGTTTCTTGATGAGGACAGAGATCTTCTCTAACACATCCTAGAATTTCTGGGGAAAAAAAAAGATTTACTGTTTAGACCAGAACTGAATATATCTCATGTATAACTCAAAAAAATATTTCTCAAAGGTTGGTTTTACTTAATTCTCACAGAGTTGCTAACAACACTAATGAAGAAACTCCTCTACTAGAGCTGTGCTCCTCATCTTGCTGACTTTTCCTGAAGTTAAAATAGCAGATGAGCATGGTAACAGACAGCTGTAGCTCTAATGCACACGCAACAGCCCAAAGAAGACGAGTGCTTTTGAGGAATATTACATATTTATTGCAGGCCTTACAGCAGCTAGAAAGGAATGTTCTATATCCATGAGAGCTTCCTAGGCCAGGTGCTTAAGTCTTTGCCAGACAAGGCCTGAAAAACAAGCAACATCTGTCATGACGGAAGAGCGTGAGGGATTCAGAACGCTGCTGCTGGATAAACTCATAATTAATGGGTGTCCCTCCAGAAGAGGACCAGGTCAGACTGAAAAAATTACCAAGTAACAGCTGCTGGGTGTCCTCTGATTAATTCTGCAGACTAGACCAACGTCAAAGCCATCAATGTCAGTGACAACTAACCAGAAAATCTGTCCGTAATGCATCAAAAGCAATTTACTGCTCAGTGCCTCTGCTGAGATAGCAATAAGCATACTTAAAAAATCTTATAAAAGAGAATTTCGTTTCAGGCTGTATAATTCTTAAAAAGCTCAGACTTCCAAGTCCAAGCAAGTAACCCGACTCTGTTCTAAGCTACTTCTGCTTTTTAAGAATTTTTCTTGCAGGTTCATGTCTTAATAAACTCTTTCCTTCCCGTTTTTATTTTACTTCATTGTGCAGAAGAAACTTCTTATGTCATCCTACTGCTTCCCTGGAAATAATTCTTATTACTTAAAATCAGAATTCTCACTATAAAGGGCTCCTGAAACATAATTCAGAGAAAATACACAGCCACTTGCTCCTTCCCTTTCATCTCCTCAGCAGCTTCTGCGTAAGTGAGAATTTTTACTCGGAGCTGCTACTGTGCTACACAAAGGACGTGCATAAACACACAGTGCAAGGACTAAAATCTGTTCCCGCATCTCCAGAATAAATTAGTCTTTTTCTACAGCCTAGTTATACGACAACACTGCTCAGGAGTACCAATTTATTAAAACCGCTCAAAAACAGTGTATTTAGTTAAGAAACTACAAAGGTTTATATACTCCATAATTTGATTTGAGCAGGGCTAACATCCAGCTCTTGTTACAAGTATTTTGAGTATATAATTTATGGTTGGTGTTGCAACCACCGTTAACACAACTTCCTCTTGGTTGGGCAAGTAGTCTAATCAAAGAAAAATCCATCTACTCTGTACGTAAATGCCATCATGAGACTTCAGTTTGATGCCTACTCTCAGCAGCGTTGCCTGTGATCTAAAAATACAGGCTTTTTTCCCCCCATCTGAATCAGTCCCCGTAACTGGTTCACTGCACATTCACAGGGAGAGGTGTGCTGGCACAGTGAGGGAGGCAGCAGGGGTTCAGAATAACTGATCAAGGACTGCTGAAGCAGCAAACAGAGAACTGCTGCTGAGCATATAGTCACAACCTAGGAATACTATCAAATAAACAGGTTCTGAATATTTCTGCCTCATTTTCTTCAGCTGCAAGAAAATCATATTGCCCTTCTTCTCAAGAAAATCCTTTTGAGTAATTTGTGATTAAAAATATTTTAAAAAAATTGAATAAATGGATGTGCAACAGCTGCCTGAGGACCATAACAGAAGTATTTTTTTTCTTAGAACCGGCATCATTTAACAGATTTTCCTTGTAACAAAAATATACAAGGTTTCACTTTCTAAAATAATTTTAAACAACAGTTCTAAGTATTATAAAGAAAATGAAGAGTGGGAATTCAGGAAATAATCCATCCCCATGTTTTTTCTAACCAGAAAATATACAGTGATGTCAAGTAAGAGCGTGCTAAGAGATTACTTCAGTAGTCATAACACCTGCTGCAAGCTTCTAATTTATCTCTCATTTCTGGATTTCTCAAGCTGTACTTGTAACAGATACCAACAATATATTGTTGCAGAAAAAAAAAGATGTATTTTAAAGACTGCTTACACACTTAGAAAGCTCTCTAAGGAACATAAAGTTCACACTACAAACATTGCTAATCTAATAGCTATGGTGATGCTACAAGATGGATTCTCTCCAATTCATTAAGTGTAATTGTAAACCAAGCTGAAGGGCATAACCTCTCACTGCCACTGAAAATAAAAATTAGAAAGATATCTCATCTTGCAGAAAGATATCTGCAGCTGCCAATTCTTTCTCTAAAAAAATCTCTCCAGCTTTAAACGATTATTATTTTGTACTTCCACAGCATCTTCCAATGGAGAATGGAAGAAAGCAGAATGTAAGTATCCAACATTCTTTTGCTCACGTTACAGAGGGCAAAAGTTATTGTGAGAAATTAAATGATTACCTAACGATACAACAAAAACAAGAGAAGCACAAAAGCTATGACACCACACTTCCAGGCCTGTTTCTCTTTCTGGTGCTTAAAACTCTGACATCATTTTCACCCTGAAAGTTTAGCATTTTGTCTGTGAATCTCTCAAACTGCCTTCAAGCCTCATCGTTACTCATGCTCACAATAACCCTTGCCACACCAGCAGTCAATACAGGTAAGAAAAAGGGACTTTTTAATCTAAACCGGAAAACATGCAAGGGCAACATGATAGACTGCATCTGGAGAGTGTCTGCTGATGGTGTTCTCCCTTCCTGATCCTCCATACAAGAAAAAAAACATTGACTTCCTGGATGGAGTCCAGTACAAGGCCCCCAGGACAGTCAGGACACCGGAGACACTACCAAAGCAGCCTGCCTATGAGAACTGAGTCCATCCAGGCTTAGGAAAAGGTGTCGCAGGGGGACCTGGCTACTAGAGAAAATGGGGACAGACTCCTGGAGGCATGCAGAAAAAAACACGTCCAGGGGTCACAAGCTGCAAAAAAGGAAATTCTAATTAGATACAAAGAAAAAAATATTCCACCATGAGGGCTGTTAAACACTGGAACAGAGGTCTGTAGAGCCTGTGCAATCTCCAGGCTGGGAGATGTCAGCACAGTTCTGTGCAGCCTGATCGAGCTGATCCAACTTTCAGCAGGGGTTTCCACTAGATAATCTTTACAGGCCCTTTTGAGGCAAAGCATGTACCAGAAAACTTCGAGATTTTTTTTCAATTCTTCATTGTTAAATCTCAAAGCATTACACCCAGTGAGCATTATTATGCCCATTTTACAGATGTCAGAACAGAGGGAGAGACATAGAGAGATGAAGTAATTTCCACAAGGTCAACCAGAAGACATGTATTATTCTCAGTTTCATTCTTATTTCAAAAAGATTGCGTTCTACGTTCCTCTCCTCCATGAGTTCCATAGTTTTCCCACCCCACAGAACGTTTACATTGACATTACTAACCGTGCCACTGATGGTGAAGATAAAAGGCAAGTTTTCAATGTATTTGGGTCAGAAAGCCCACCCTATCAGCGAGTGAGCTATCTGAGCCACAGCTCGATTAAATTTCTCTATACTTGCTTGTAAAAAAGAATTTAGTTTTTGGTTGCCTGTGTGATCTTAGCTCTGCATATTTCTGCTCACCATTCCCTATTTACACTAGCTGACAGTAAGACCATGGTATAGTCAAGTTACTGCCTAGCCCCTCCCTCTTTCCAAGCTTTTTTGGAGGCAACGTACAGACATCTGTAATTTACTTACACAACATAGACAGGGCTAGTCAACAGTTAAGAGTGGCACAGCTTTATCAAGTGAGTAGAATAAGAAAGGACCAGCCTTCCTGTACAAAAAAAAGTACTAAGCCCCTACGCATTCACTGACACATTCAGATTTTATGCACTTAGAAGAGTTATGACACTTCATTTCTTCTTTTCCTCATTTTGATAGCCCATGTCCATTACCATCGGTAATGATGATTTAGGAGTTTCTGAAATAAGCCATTCAGCACGCTATCTTCCCCTGTGAAGTAATGCTTTCTGGAGATGGAGCCCACCCTCTCTTGTCAGCTGTCATTCGTTGCTCAACTCTCTCTGTCCCGCATTATGATCAGTTATGCAATGCTACCTATGATCTGAGCTGTGCACCTACTTCCAGCAGGGACTCTACCCCTCTTATAGGGATAAGATCACAGAATGGTTTGGGGTGGAAGTGACCTTGAAGAGCACCAAGTTCCAACCCTCTTGCCATGGCAGGGACACCCCCCACCACACCAGGTTGCCCCAAGGCCCCATCCAGCCTGGCCTTGAGCACTGCCAGGAACAGGGCAGCCACAGCTTCTCTGGGCAGCGTGGATCAGGACCTCAGCACCCTCACAGAAAAGTATTCCTTCCTCATGTCTAGCTTAAACCTACCCTCTTTTAGTTCTAAGCCTTTACCCCTTGTTTTATCCCTACGTTCTCTGATAAAGTTCCTCTCCAGCTTCCCTGTAGGCCCCCTTTAGGTACTCTCTCCCTAGAGGCTTTACATTCACACCTACAGGACTATAAAATGAAGTTTGCTGAAGTCTTCCCCTCATCTGAGATTACAATAGGTCAAAACTCCACCTTTTCCCCAATTGCCAATAAATATACTAGTATTATTCATCAATATTTCAGTTTTTAGTACAATTAACTGTACATCTGGGTAATGCAATCAGGTTTTAAGAGGCTGGATCAGCTCTTTGAAATGTTATTTGTTCAAAATGCCAAGCTATAAAAACTTGGTTCCTCCTAGTTTATCAGCAGTAGAGTGCTCAAAAACTGGAAGAAACACAATAGACAAGTGTTTTACAGGACTTGTATGTCAGCACCTAGGTTTTGGTTTAGTATTTTTACTTCCCCACTGTTCACAAATTCAAGTTGCAAGAAGTTTTTTTAATTATATGATGACCATAATACCCTAGAACCTTGAAAGCTAATGTCTGTCAAGTGACACCACTGACTAATGGTCACAACAACTGGTTCACACCGACTTACTGTGGCATAGACACTTTTAGAGGCTGCTGAACAAACCCTCAGGCCTATTTCATTATTCCTCACAAGCTCACACAGCTTGTTACCCAAACATTTTGCCCAACATTGAAAACAAACAAAAACCAAACGTTAAAGCATTTTGTTTAAAGCCTCAGTCATCTATAGGGATAAATTTCAACGTTAATCCCAAAACACTAATACATCAGCTAGCCTTTCAGATATCAAAAGTATCCTGAATACCCCCCTGAGTTTTTGGAAAGCATTCTGCAGATAATCTGGGGAAAACAAATAATGCACACAAACTCAACAACGTGAAACAGGGAAAATTTTGTTTCTTATAATCTGTCTTAAGTCACAGCAACCTTACACACTGGTGAAAGCAGATAAAAACCTGAGACAGAGTGTGATGATTAGCAACAGTAAGCAAAGCTAACAAAATAATAGGTACCAAGAAGAAATTGGGAACAGTAACATTAGTCACATAAAAGAGTTTTAAAGGTCTGTTTTCATGCTGGTCACAGACCATTCAGAGAAGTGACACTGAAAGTGGGTACTTTGAATTACCTGTTTTTCTTCCTCTGGCATATCTTTTTCTAGTTCCAGTAAGTATTCTTCATCTAGTTCTGTCTGCTTCCTTGTGCTATTTTCGTCATTCTGTATATTCCCTTCGTCATCCAGTATAGGTTCTTTCACCTCAAAGGAGTCATGACAGTCATGGAAACACTCATCTGCTATCGTGGGATCTTTGGCTGAAGATGCTGCATAGCCACTTCCCATATTTTGGGGATTGTGGACATCTTTAGGGCCAGAAGCCAACGAGCTGGTGCTCTGCGATGCCTTCTGATCAGAAAGCTTTAAGTGACCAAGTAATTCTTCAGGTGGGCTTCCATCTTTAAACTCTTCCATGTCGGAGTCCTTGGAAAGGTGCGATTTTTAGAAACGAGAAAGAAATCACCCGAAATAAGCCCAATACAGCAAACAAGTACCTAAAATGCTTATAAATACACCTAATTAACCGAGCTATTAACAGGTGACATCACCCGAAGGAACCCATAGCCCCTCCAGGGGAGGAGGGCACCAGCAGACACCCCTCCCAGCCGCCACACAGCTGAGGGGGGCACCGCGCTGCCGCCACGCCCCCGTCAAGCCCCAAGCCCCAAGCCCCAAGCCCCGGCCCCGACCGTCCTGCAGCGGGGCCCCACCGCCTCCACCTGCAGCCCCGGGGCCCTGTCGTCCCCGCGGGCCCCCCAGGCTGCGTGCAGCGGGTCCCCCGCCGCCCCCCAGCCCCCCCGGTACGGCCTCCACCGGGCCCGGCCACCCCTAGGCCCCGACCTGCGCCTTCTCTTCCGCCTTCCTCCGCGCCCGCCTCACCTCGCGGGTCGCTTCTTGTTTCCGGGCCAGCCAATAGAAAGGGGGCGTTGCGCGCGGGGCTTGCTGGGGTTTGTAGTCGCTACGCGTTGCCGGGGTTTCGGCTTCTGAGGGTTGCTGGGATTTGTAGTTCTCGGGACGTAGAGGGCGGTGCCGGCCCGCGGGCCCGCCTGCGGGAGCGGAGGGGAGGGGAGAGGGGAGGGGGGGGGGCGTTATAGGCCTGAGGGCCCTGAGCAGCGCCGTGTAGAGCCTGAGTCAGAGCCCCATCAGAGCCCCGGCTGTGGTGAGGCCACAAATAAGGCCTGGGGGAGGGCTGGAGGAGGCACGTTGGGGTGAGACGCCCTCCCCTGAAAAATAAAGGTGAGGGAAATAGGGAGGGCCCGGTGGGTGAGGAGGAAGAGGGCCCCGGGTACTGGCCCCAAGGATACTGGTCCTATTGCCTGTTCCTTTAGTGACAACAGCTATATGGCTTGTCACGGCTGTACCGCTTACAGGGCACCCTGAACTGGTTGGCTGTGTGACGAACTTCAGGTTTATTTATCTTTTATTCCAGTAGCATGTGAAAACCAAATTCTGTGTAACTAAGTACTGGAATAAAGCCCCCTGTCACTTTGCTTTGCATCCAGTCATTCCGTACCACACAAATGTTGCACCTCAAACTTAGAAACAAAACTGAATTTTCCACAAGTTTTGACCTAGTGGAAAGTATGCGAGGCAGCGCCTTTTTATGGAAAATCGCTGTGCCAAGCCATGGGGCAGTCAGTACGTATTCTTATGAGGCTTTCATTGCTCTAAACAGTTTTTCAGGAAGTTTTTCAACAACTAAAAGATCTCTGCAACATAGAGAGATACGTTCCAGATTCATGTTGGGTAGAATTTGTCCTGATCAGCAGGATGTGATTGAGGATGATCCTCAGTGAATATGGGTTCTTAAAAACAGTAATTGGTCTTTTATGAGGAAGGGGATTCCCTTTCTTTGCCTTTGTATCATGGCAAAATATGCTGAGACTATTAAAGCTGTGCCAGCTCTTTATGTTACCACACACAGTTGTTAAAAACACCAAGAAAATATTAAATCTCTAGATCTCCACTGGTGGACTGAAGTGTATCTAGCACATGTGAGCGTCCTGGGGAGGAGATGGGTCCTTAAAAATATTTTGAGACCTGTCCTGTCTTCTAGACTTCTAAATGATATCACCATACTTTGATTCAAGTCTGAAGGGCCTGTGGGTTGTTCAGCATATCAAAGTTAAAGTAAAAATTGAAGATCTAGATGCTAGATTCATCTTTGGTCTTAACTGGTTTGATTTGGGTTTCTAGATGAACATTTCTAGTAACTGAGTGTGTTGGTATCAGTAATGGATGCGGGCATTAAATTATATTGAAGCACTTTGCAGTAAGTTGGCAAGAACATGGCTAGTTACAGTGAAAGCAAACAGGATGTCTTTGGCTGATTTTTTTCCCCCTCTCTCTGGATAAAAAAGTAGATTCAGCATTCTGCAACATCCCAGCTGCAGTGATTTAGCCCACAAAAATGTGCCTTTTTGCTGTTCTGCTAGCACTGTAATTTATTCTGGTTTACGGAAAATATTTCTGAACCTTTACGCTGTCCTGTTAAATATCGTTTCATTTGAAAAGGGAGAAGGAAATTACAGTTGTGGTACAAAATCAAGCTGTGCAGTTTTAAATTGGATAAAATGCTATTTAAAACTCCCCTGGCTGTGCAAAGAGCACAGGGGTTTGGGAAAAAAGACACAGGGTTCCATCCCCCAAAAGAATTGTACTGGTGGGAATAATACTGGGCATCAAGGGTTTCTCATGAATTCATTCTCTCATGAATCTTTACTCTAAATCTAGCAAGAAGGGCAAGCTTTCCCAGGGTCCTAGTACATTAAAGATGGGGGTGTCCCCAGAAGTCCTTTTTAGCAGAAAGGACTGCAGTTTATGATTGTTGATGTTAGCCCTAAGCACATGCAGCTCAGTGAAAGTCTTCAAATATCCCTTCTCTAGAAGTGTCCCTCGATGCCACTGTGGAGTAGAAGCCCAGAGAGTTCACTGGTGTTCAGGGGATGAAGCCACCAGAAGAACCTGAGGGGCTCTCTGCCTTCTGCAGGGGGCCGGTCCTCCAACTGGCAAATGAGGAGAAAGACTCCAACTCCTCATGACGTACCAACGTAGTCAGTGCATGTGACTTTTGTCCTTAAGGTTCCTGAGTGCTGACAACTGTATGTCTCACGTTCTCTTCATTGCACTTGAAACTTCAGAGAAGAGTTGTGTTCATAGGTTGCTTTATGCTTGGAAAACAAAGAAATAAATTCTCTTGTAGTATCTTCAAATATATACATTTTAGTAAGAAACACTTACCCTGGAGGTTATAGGGCAGTTGTCAGCTTTTGCTGCTAAATATTACTTGTTCTAACAGAACATGTTACTGCCGTAATCCACCTTTTAGAATCTGTAATTCATTGCTTTAAGTAGAAGTGTATGAATAGCTGAAGCTTGTACATATACAAAAAATGAAATCTTAGTATCATTTATTTAATCTTCTTGGTGCTAGGGGATTTTTCAGAGCAGTGATGTTTATTTTAGCGAATACCTGTTGAAAAAATCAAGAACATGTAATCCTGCATAAGTAGATATGTTTGGATAAAAGTTGAGCTATGGAAGCCTTAACTTGTATTGTTGAGGTTCATTCCCTGTTTTAAATGGGCTTACCTCCCCGGGGTAAGCATGCAGCAAAATCCAGGGTCACTAAGTTCCTCAGGTGGAACATTTTAATATTACAACATTTTTCTTGAGCCAGACATAAGATGAAGAGACAAAAGTCAGAGAAAGAGTCTATATCTCAATACTTTCTTCCACCAAGACCTTCTTTGTCTTTCCAACCTTTTTCTGTTTCTTTCCAAACCCACAGCCTGAGGAGGGTGATGTTATCTGGCATGATAAACTGACTCAAGTGCAATGTAGTGTGTGAAAAGACAAGCTGCAGGAAGTGAAGAACGTTGAGTTGGCTTTAACTTTCTCAGTAGTGCTGAAAGAAAAAAAGGGAGGACGAATATGAAAGATTTATATTCTTTTGTTTCTAACATGAAAGTTTTCTACTAGATTGTGCATATATATATATATTTTTTTTTACTCTTTACTCCTTTCAAGATAACCTTAGATTTTGCCTATCTTTTACAACTGTCAATGCTATTACAGAAGACAAGAGGGCAGCAGGGAAGTGTAGAGCATTTTATTCAGATTGTTAAAATCCCATTTTTACAGTTGATAGTAGTTACTCTCTATTTCGCAGCAATGCCTAGTTGGCATTTGGTGAAATGGCTCTGCTCTTTCAGTAAAGTTATGGAAATTCATGGCCCAATACTCTTGAGTTGACTCAAACGTTTATCTTCTAACAAGACCAAAGATGGTCAGAATTTTGTTTATTTCCAAGGGTAAAATGTTCCTAAAATCTACTAGTAGACATAAAATAGTTTTAAGTACTGAAGGCCAGATGATTTTCTGCTGAACAAACTCCTGAGAATAGTACCTGACACTAAATCTCACACTGGGAGATTGTAGCTCCAGTATTTATGGTCAGATTTTCAAGAGAGCTCTGTACATAACTAGGCATCTGATCTGTATGAACAACTACAGTGATCTGAAGGACCCACTGGGTGACACTTCAGTGATGAAATTCATTTGTTTATTCGTCTGATTTATATGAGAAAGGAAGAAAGCTGACCGTAAAAAACAGATATCCCTGCATTTTGAAAAATCATCCTTAAAGCATTTTGTTTGTTTTGTGGTAGATAAAAGCAGCTTTTTGCTTGTTAAATCTTGCACTCCCTCCTGCAGACTTGATACCAGTCTATTACACATTTCTCTTTGTGGATAACGATTTTCTAATATTTCATTCCAGAAAGCCGCGTTGTTTTTCTAAAAGTTTCCATGAACTGTTACTTATTCAAGTTCTCAACTCCCTTATCTGATGAACAATTCATATTCATATAGCTCAGGAATATGTGGATTTTCTCATGTAAGTTTGGGGTGATCCTGAATTTGTTTGTTTCATAAAATATAAAAGGTCTTCAGGAATTTCAACTCTGGGCCTGCAGGAAGCTTTGAATTTTACCAGTAGACAGAACCAAACCTTTGGGTCCAAGCAGCCAGAGACTATGAGGGTATGCATTTGAATGTTGCAGGCTTCAAACTTTCTCAAATACTGACATTTAAAGCAGAAGATTCACAAGGTAGGGCCAGCGTGAGGCCCACAAAGTGGGTGCTGTGTATACATGTTGGTATCTCTTGTTTGTCACAGAATGTGTGAGCTTTACAGGAGGAGCTCTGCAGGACCAGAGCATTTTGGGGTTCTGAGTTCTGCCTATTGAAAAGGCCTTTTCCCAGCAACCTGACCCAGGCTTGTTCTTTTGCCCATCTTGCTCGTGCAGCTCCTCTCAGTTTAAGTGTTGCAGTAAAGATATTCCTGATTCACTGTTAAAGAGGCTGAATTAGTAGTGTGTAAACTCCAGCAAATTCTGAGCTGGAGTACAGTATTTGTGAACCCCAACTGGAATAGAAATCCAGTAGGTGGCGATGTTGGATTTTCTATGCTGAGGGTCCCTGTTCTTTGTAAACCTGTTGTAGTTCTCATGGAAATCAAGGCTGAAGATCCCATTTATTAAAATAGTCCAGGGTTGGACGCTAAGCTAACTAAAAGAATGGGGATAAGCTGTAATAATTACCTCAGGCTGGAGAGCATATTCTAAATTTGTTTTTGAGGACAGTTTTTTTGATCTTCACAGTGAAGAAACCAAACCTTAACAAATCAAGCAAAGGAAAAATAATTACCATTTTCTGGAGGTCATATAGAGTTCAGGTTCTATGCTAGAATTAAACATTTGCACACAAGTCTCAGTGGAATCAAATTATTGTGCTTCCCATAGAACATTTTAAAGGAAATTGTGAAACAGGCAATTAAAGGGTTTTTAATCAGCTATAAGTTAAACTTCTACTACATCTGCTTTTTAGTTTGACTTATTCAAGAAACCGTGAAGGACACTTACTCATTTAGACTGTCCATTCTCTTTTTATCCATACCTTGGCTGAAGTCCTATAAAATGGATGGAAATCAATAAATAGGCATATTGTTCTTCGCTGGTCCAGCTAATATATTTTGACATCAGAAATTTCCAGTAACAACACTAGATTTCCTTTCCCTGTCATCTTCCAGTTACCTGAAAGACCTTATGCCAATACCTATTGTTTTCATTTTGACTCAAATTCAGTGGGTATAAAATAAAATCCCAGCCTGTTAATTAAGACTATTCTTTGTCTTTATCATTGTTTACATGATTTGTAGAGCAAGATGCTTGTTATTCAGCCAGTGTTAATGAATTTGTCTCATCAGAGCTCAAAACTATGCCAATTCACATCATTAGAGTGTCTAAAACAGGATTTACTATTGTGAGTGAAGTCACTGATTCATCTAGTGGAATTGCATGGCCAACAATGACAATACTAAACGCTAAAAAATGGAGGGGTTCAGACTACTATAAACAACCCCCTGAGGACATTTAATTCAGGAATTCCCAAACTGTAATCTGTGGCTCTCACAGCTGGTCAGCAGATTTAGCTGGCCAAGTACCACTCCTAAAAGAAAAGTGAGTGGAAGTGAGAAGCAGCAGAAGTACTCAATGTGACTGGCTATCTCAAAGGCTTACTACATTAAGAACAGATAAAACAGAGCATGTTTTCCTATTGATTATCCATGTAAGCAAAAAGCATGTTACGTGATCCTTCCTGAGAGAAAAGATGGCAGAATGACATATGGCTGTAGTCATCACTGCATTCTCTCTTTGCAAATATTCTTTGCAATATGAAAATTTTGGATTAGTGATTTCTAGCATAGGTGGAATTTCAGTGTTCCACATTGGAAGAAAAATTTTACTAGGCCCAGCAGATAGCCTTTTTATCCTGATACGTGAAATCTGACTAATCTTGTTATTTTAGGTTACCTGTTGCAAAGATTATGAACAGTTGTAAATGTATCTATATTTTTAATTATTAAAATATGGTAATAAAATATTTCCCTCAGGTAAGATATGCCACAGTAAGTTTTATAGTTTTCAGATAAATAATTTCATCTTGCAGATAATGACTTTCATTTGGGACATGCTGCTTTTTCACTTGGTTTCAGACTTACACCCTCAGTGATGCTAACGGAAAAATGAAGTTACTGAGACATGTTTGTAATCTCAGTGGAGTTCACTGGTTACAGGAGTAAATAAAAAATACAGCTTTACCATTATCCCAGTGCTTGATTAAAACCAGTGATAAGCGTGTCATTGTGAATGATTAAAAAAGTACATACTGATACATACCTTATTAGAACTGTGCATTCAGTTTTGAATATGATATTCCTAAAATTATGGATATTTGAGGAAAAAGCCAAACCATAGATTGCAACTGAGTATAAATTGAACCTAACTTTATGCTTTTACAACTAAGATGAGAGAGCAGAGGAATGCTGATGCATTAGTTAACATTGTAGTGACATAAATGGACATAATAGTCTTGCTTTTCTCTACAGGAACACTATGCTCATTTTAATTATAAACCAGTCAGATAAACGTGTTATAACAAGTTGTCCTGTGACCATTAAGATGAAAAAGGGCTAATTTCCTGTGGATTTGTGACCTTTCTCTCTTAACACTTCTCTGTTTCACTTAGTGTTTTCAGTACCCTCATTTGTCTTCCATGTTGTCAACATGCCCTGTTCCACATTGCCCTGTTTTATCAGGCAAATGGGAGCATGTGGCTTGGCTGCTTCAGGGCTGTATATGTGCTGACTAGCTAGTCAGCGTGTACAAGCTTAAGTAGCCAGCAGGCTTTGAAAGTGATCAAGGGACAGACTTAGAAAGGTCTTAATCTGAGAGGAGACACTAGTTTGGGTCCTTTCTACTCTGCCACCAATTTTCATAATATGGAATTGATTATCTTTCTTAATTTATTTTCTGGTTCAATTTGGTAGAAATCAATGAAGAGGTTCAAAGGCTAATGAGAAGAGGATGGGAAAAGAAGCTGACAGATGGATGGACAGACAACACGACTGTGTAAGCCTCAGTTCTTTAAAATGCCAGGGTAAAGCTTCATGCAAGTTAATGAGCCATATGTTATTCACAAACTTATATATGTATCCATGTTTTCATCTATAACCAAGGTGAAAACAGCTTTGCATAGGATATCGGAATAAGGACCATCTTCCTGAATCCAGAATTTTCTATGAATGGGCTAAACCACATCTGTTTTTATATCTAGATTTCATTCTGTGTTTCTCAGAAAATGTTATGTACTGTTCAATGTATATGAAATTTGTTGGTGCCTTTACAAACATCATGCTTGTTCTCAACTGGCTGGCACAAATATTTCTAAACAGACAGGATAACAGAGTAAAAGATTTCTGTACACTTTAACCACAGATAGCATGGTTAATGATGCTTTGATTACTATGCATTCAGAGAGAAATTTCTCTCTCATTTCATAGACAAACCAATAATTACACTTCCCAAGAGAATAATGAAGGAATTTAGAGTTGTTTGTATATATATGTATACAAACCTAAAATAGTAAGTAATGGATAGAGAGAGCTTAAGAAGATGAATCATTTCTGTCTGTTTGTAATGTTAGTGAGCAGATGGCTCCAGTGAGGCACTTATATGTAAAATAGCTTCTCCCCTTTCTTCTGTGAGCCTTTGAAGGTTTTCTTATAACAAAAGAGAACAAAATACTATTGTCTATGGGTCCTACGCAATGCATGGAAAGAGTTAGTTGTTTGACAGTGGGATCTAACACACGCTCCCTGAAACATGCGCTAAGCTGAAAGATGTCTGCTGGCATGCACTAGGACATGCTGGAAGGAGGTGGGGCATCCCGAAACCCTGCCTTCTCCAAGAACCTTGGTATCTGCAAATGCTTAGGATCCACAGTCTAGATACTTTTGCTGAGGGTAAGCACTTTCAACTGTTCTTTGTAGGGGAGAGTAAAGCTCAACCTTTTTAAAAAACGGAAGAGAACAAACTGGAACAGAATGGCAATTAGCATAGCGGTCATTCTGTAAGAGAGACCCTTGGCTTCAATTTTCCCATCACTCTGGGTAGTGCCTTAAACCCTAGAGAAAAAGTTTTGGTGGATGTTTCCTGTAGAAGCCATGCTTCTGTAGCATGTATAGCTGGGACCTCAAGATGCATTGTGCCAGAGGAGGATATGTCATTAGTGCTGTGCACAGACATCTGAAAGGGAGGAGTACTGTTCTTTGCTCTGTGCAGTGTCTGTGCAGACTATATTATACACCCTGCAGATGAAACATTAAAAAAAAATGCAGAGGCTGCAATTTTCCTAAACGCTGACCACTATGTTACTGCATCAGGTGTTTTTCCTGGTCTTGGGAATCATGATTTACCTTTTGCATTATAATATGCTTCACATAGAAGGTAACTAGTACTCCTTCAAGACCCAAAAAAGTCCTGGTGGGCAGAAACGTTTTTTGGTTACATTAAAGTGACTAAAACTATCACGGTGTGACTTCATGTTAGCTGTAGCCGAAATATTTCCTTTTCACTACTTCAGGATGAAAATGACATTTCTTTGTATGATGCGTCATCCCCACAGTACGATCTTCTGCCTGATGAAGTGTGTGAGCCATAGCACTGCAAGCCTGATTTGGAAAAAAGGTAAGTGTATCTGCTGTAGAGTGTATCAAAACAGAGTCCAGTTTATTCTCTTGGGAATGAGCTGGCTAGTTTGTGGTCACTGACAGAAATAAGCAGTTGTTAGTATACCAATACCTTCATACCATATCTGCTGTGGATTATCATCTCTTGTGATGTGCATTTTTATGCTCATTTGTGTCAGGTGAAAGTCAAGTGCACTGACTGAGAACAAGGAGCACATCTGTTCAACAGAAAGTTACTATTTTTACATTTTCCAGGCTAGAACTGCACTTTATAATATTAATGTCCCCTCTTCTCTTCCTGTCGCATTTGGAAAGATAATAGAAAACTGCATTTCCAAAGACTAAAGAGTGTAGAATGCTCTAGAGTTTCAGCCTCATTCAGTTGAATTGATTTTACCATAACTCTTTTCAAAAATAAGCATTTTCATGATAGGTGAGTGTATTGAAGCCTAATGGGTTTAATTTATGTGCAGCTGGGCTGTAACAATACTCTGTGAGCCATTACAGCTGTGCCTCTCAACTGAATGGCTTTGTACAAACCTCTAGTTAGCGATTAAGCTCCACACAGTAGCTTAACCTGGAGAAATTCACAGTGTTTTACCAGCAACTTCTATGCTAAATGGCAGCAACTCCTCTTTGGAGGCAAAGCTATTTGCCCACAAAATGGGTTCATGAGCAGGTCTGTTATTATGCAGAAAAAAACATGCATGATGGGCTGTAGTTGCATCTGATAGACTGCCATGGTGTTCCAATTGCCATTTCACTAGATTGTGGATGTTCTGATTGTCAAGTGAATTTTGGCTGTACTAAAAAATTGGGCTAATATGGGCTTGGCCCACAGGGTTTGATGATGATGCCCTGACCCAAGTAGTTTTTCCTTTAAAGGCAAACGTTGCTACAGGTGAAGGACTAATGGATGATGGTAATTTGTACGGTCTCATTTGGCTTGGCAGTCACAGAAGATTCCAGTAGCAAAAATAAAGGCATTTAGAATGGATTAATTCTAGAGAAATCAGGTGGCCTTGCAAGAGTTTCATATTTTAAGGTGAGTATGGCAGACTTTCTCTTCTGTAAGCCTCATGGTCCTACCTCCAGATGCATGTATTACTTTTTCTCTGTGTTAACAATCACTATGATTGCCTGTATCTTCATTGAAGCTGTGGCTGGAGATGAAGTAAGCTCTACATATGAGCAGATGTGACACGACTCTTTTGAAGTCTTACGTGCTTTTAGCAAACTTGCATGGGTTGGTTCCCACTGGTGCAGTGTTGCTTAGTAAAAGAACAGACTGTATGAAACCTTACAAAAATAGGAATTGATGAGATGAAAGGTAAAAAACTTAGAAGACGAGCAGTGGTCTATTTGTTATGGAAATATCATGTAATGTTATGCGTGGCTGTGGAGAGCCTGGCATGGCAAGATATGTTCATGACCTGGAAAAAATATTCCAGAAGAGAAATGTGTTTTGGAGATATGTTAGGAATCCATCCATCTTATATTTGTTACAGTTATATGTTGTGGGCTCTCTAATCTTAAAATTTAATTGGGCAGTGATGAAGAATAAGACAGTTTGTTAAAATGGTATCTGAAGTATGTATTGTGTGTTGCCTGAACTCATTCTCACTTCCTTCTGTTATCACTGTTTGCTGTGCTGGAGCCTACAGTCCGTCATTCCTTCATCTGTCTGATGCCAGGGAGGTATCAGATGATCCCTTAGGATCATCTTAGGATGTGGCCTAATGAATACACTAAGAAAAATGAGTCTGATGGAAATACCTGTCTTAGAGATGACAGAATATATTTGTTTTGATTGCCTGTGATTATTTCCGACTTCAGTAAACTTTTTTCACTTTCTTGTTTTCCCTAGTATTAGAGATCCCAAAGCAGAGCTTCCCTTAGTTTCGTGTTTCTTGTCAAAGCAGCATAACTTCCTCATGTCCCCAGGAAGGATGCCCTTAATATACTTGCTGGGCTCGGGCTTGAGAAAGGGAAGCGCTGCGGGGGAGAGGTCTTGTGGCTCTTGAGCCTCATACATTTTGCATGCAGTTCAAATATGCCTTCCATGCTAACTAAAACATTATGATGTGAAGATCAGTGGTACTGTGGCTGGCTGTGAGAGAAAGCGTAGTAGCAGGGATAGATGAGCTCATATTGCTGTCCCAGCAGAGCCCAGCAGCCTTCCCAGCCCAAACCTTTAGAAGAACAGTAGATCTTTTGGGAAAAATATTACGGTCTGCCTGTGAACACCTTCTCTCCTCCACTCTCTAAGTCTTATCGGACATGTGTCTTGGGGTTTTTTGCATTCTGAGGGTTTTGGCCTATGATTCATAGGGGTTAGGGGCACTGGCTATTGTAAATGGCGTGGACAAGCATGATGTTGATGCATATCTTTTCTTCCTGATCAATTACAGTATTCAGGGAAAGCTGTTTTTTTAGTCGTAAAATAACTGAGATTTGCTTTTTGTACATTAAAAAAAACAGTATGGGAACTTTCCTTGCAGGTTTTGTAATATTATATGTAAAAATGTGCAGGGATGATACATAAATTTAGCTGAATTGTGCTGTCAGGTGGTTACACAAATTTATTTTCAATTGACAGTAATTTTTAAGGACATCTGTAGGTTCCCTCCAAAAATTATAGCAGATGTTAAAAATATAGTTCTCTCCCATTTAGAGGCTCAAAGATGGTAACTCCATATTAGTATATCATAGGTAGATAAAATATCCTTTATGGCAACCTCCATATGCGAGCAACAAGAGTCTGTTTATCTGTCTTATAATACTGTAAAATTTTATAAGCGTTATCCTCTTAAGAAGAAATTACAGCCTTCCGTACAATCAAAATGGCATTATTTAAATAGGAGATTTGCCATAACTACAATGGGATCAGGGTAAGACTCCAAATGTACTTATATGGTTCTCACTATAACATATGACCATGGGAAGACCTTGGAACATGACTTTCCTATCTTTGCTCAGTGAACTGGGAGATATTTCATCTAACCACAAGCCACAGCCATCCCTGTCAACTTAATTTGAGAATACACATTTAAGGAAACAAAAGGAAATGGTTCTCCCTTGGGACCTAGCATTGTTAAACTGTCCCTGGGTGTTTTTAGCACATCTGTTTATGGTTCATTCTCTGTTTCAGGCTTTAATAAAAATGTCACTAAAATTCCAAAGGAGGAAAGTCTCAGTTGGAGGAAGGAGTAAATGCCAATTTTCATGGTTTATACCACTTTGAGTAAAAAAAAAATAATCAGTCATTAGGTTCATGATTGACACTTAGTTGCAAGAGACAAAAATAAATTCCAAATATGACCTAAAATGTCATAGACGATATTCTTGGGAATTATGTTACAGTATTGTATTATTGGGCACAAAACTATTAATGGCAGTGAAACTCTTACAATACTGCATTGTTTTTATACCTTCTCTTCTTACCTAAGTGGCAAATTAAAAGCCTCTAAGAGTGCAGTGCTATTTTCCAAGTGTGCTGAAAGAACCAAGGGCTCAGCACATTTGTTTTAAAGCCGGGTTTTGGGCCTCCAGCGGTCAGTGCTCTTTTGTGCTGAGTTCACCGCACTGTTTACGAGGGAGGGATTTACGAGTGTTGCTTTTAGAAATCAGATCTGGTAGCCTGAATGTTTTTCAGGACACTTACTGATGTGCTGAACTGTAGATTCTGAGCTCTTATCATTGGTGGTATTTTCAAACTTTCAAAAAAGAACACAGTGAAGGATAGAGGAGTTCTCAACTGTTGATATAAGGGAATGGCAGGGAAGCAACTGTAGAGAGATTCAAGAACATCCTAAGAGTTACAATGGCAAATTTAACTGCCACGAATGTTTTATTTTGGATTTAGTATTGTGGTGAGGGAACTTGGCCAAATTCCAGTTCTGTAGTAATATGTGCAAGTGCTTAAATTGTTGCGAAATTACTTTAATCGTTAATTAAGACATTGTCTTCCATTTCTAAAGTGCAAATGTACAGTGAAGTACAACAACAAGATTTTTACAGGCAAAATCAGTGGCAACTAGTACCCTGGAGAGGTACAACCAACACTACACAGCTGCATTGCTCACTTCCACTCTCAGGCATCCAAACATGCGACTAGCACATGTGTACACACACACTTTCATACACATTTCCCCTGCCCAACCCCATATTTATATGTTGTTTTTTTTCTATATACATGTGTGTTCGGCTGTTCTACAGCACTTCCACAATAGCTAAATAATTGCCTGTGCACTTCCCTGGGTTTATCCAGCCCTTTCCATGCATTCTGCGCTCGCTTCAGTAGCCTCTTTGGCAATTAACTGGGAATACGGTTAGGCCCTCGACTTTGCCACTCTTGTGACATTAATCTGCCTGTTCCTTGCCGGCTTCCTTCTAATACCATGCTGAGAAATTGTGCAAAGGTCTCTTTGTTCACCTGGGCTAAATGTCAAACAGGTAGCATATGAAGAGACCTGAGACGGCACAGACTGTTTAGAATCTGATCAGTCCAGCATCCTGTTTGCTCTGCAGTCGGTTTTACCATTCAGTGTGTCACAGATGGCCTCGGGGTCCCTGTTGCTGGAAGCTTGACTGCTAGCAGCAATGTGTCCGTTGTGCTCTGGTAAGAGATTGAAGGTGAAGAACTGGTATGGATCCTTTTGCCTGCTGCTTTCTTGTAAGGGGCTCAGGAAAGAGCTGGAGTTTTTCCATTCCTGGAATGTGCACATTTCCATATGTGGGTGAGTGATTTTGCTCAGGTAGCCAGGGCTGGGAGATGCTGAAGATAATGTCCTTTGACTGCCACTTAGGAAACTCCCACTGTCTTCCAGAGAGTCCTTCCTAGGGTGTTCAAAGGAGCACCGATTCCAGTTTCTGTAGCTGTAGGCCCACCACCCCAACTGTTTTCGACGGTGGCACTGGCATTTTAGGATCTGTATGAAAGCCCTCTTGAACTCTTTGCTTGAGCAAGGGTAGATGATTGGATTCAAGCAGCTGTTAAAGTAGCCAAGCCAAAAAATCACCTTGAAGATTGTTTCAGGGGGCTTCAGAGCCGAAAACAGAGATCCTGTTCAGAAGAAACAAGGAGAGACAATATGTGAGATAAATGGTTTGTCTGTTTTTAGGAAAGGTAAATGTCCCATTGGATCACTCTCAGAATCTATTTATTAAACATCTTTAATGCATGCAGCTTTCATTTTTGGTCTTTTAGTAATTACATGCTATTTGTGTTATTTTAAAAGCTAACAAGGAACTGCTTTATCCACCATCCAAAATATAAAGGAGCACGTATTTAATGTAGGCTTAAAATAAAGAGCATTCTTTGTCATTATATGTATAGCTGTTGCACTAACATGTATGGATACCAGTGAAAGACAAAATGTTCGTTGCTCAAGCTGCTCTATTATGCACACATGGAACAAGGTCATGCCTTCTGCAAAGAGCTATTAACTATTACCTTTTGAAGAAAAAGATCTAAATATTCCCAGGCTTCTGGGAATATTTGCGCTCAGACACACCTTACCAATTCTTATACATTCTCGTGCAGCTCATAAACATCACCACATTTATCTAGATTATTAGAGGGGTACAAACCTCTTGAAACCAGAAGTTAATTGTGGTAGGTCGTATATCTCAGCCAATCATAAAAATGATGTAACCCAAACAAAGAGATTACTTTATTTCCTCTTCTGTTCACGACCAAATAGTTTACCTACAGAAGCTGCCCAAATGAAAAACTCATACTGGGAAATCCATTTCATGTACTTCTAGCATTAAAAACATGTAATTGATCAACTAAATTTAGCAAATGGAGCTCTATAAAAGAATGTCCGAATTTTTTAAAGCAGAGCAGACATTCAACAGTTACCCAGCTGGGAAAATACCTTTGTGTCTGGTAGAGAAATCACAGAGCAGGGGTGCAGGAGAGAAGCCTCCTTTCAAGAAGTAGAATTTGATTTGTAGAGGTTTTTCAAGTGGAAGGTGATGCTCAAACCTGAGTGTCACATCTCTGAGAAGTGCAACACATACACTGGAGTAGTTTCAGATTCCCTGGGCTGTGAAAGCAGCTGAGTCAGTTCTGACTGTCAGGATGCCTTAGTGGGGAGGGGTGTGATTCTAGGCATGTTTCCCATGTCTCATAGCAATGTAGGGGCCATGGCTTGTGCCTGAAAACTATGCAAAAGCACTTCCCAGCTACTTGGGTAAATAGCTCTTACATGTCACTGCAGATACTGCTGTTTATCTAGAGGACAATTCTGGCCAAGTCCTGACTGTAGGGGTCTGAGTCTCCTCTGCTCACAAGGAAGCCAGGTAAGTACATGTCGTTCCTCACACATCCACTGACCTCAGTGTGTCAGCTAGTCCCCGAGCTGGCTCAGAAAATAAGGTACTAAAATGGCATTGACTCTCTGGAGAGTCTGTTTCTCTCCCCCCACTTGGGTAACAGGATCCAGAATAATAGTTTTTTCCCCCTGGTTGTGTACGGGGATGCTGCTGCTTAGCACTGTCTCTGCCTATTACCTTGGAGCTAAGCATCATGTCATCCCTTAAGGTTAAAATGGAAGTTTTAAATTGCAAGGTTTGTAGTACTTCTTTCATAACTCCTACGCTTGATTTTTATATCACGTGCAAGACTTTTGTAAGTTAAATTCACGTCCCTTCTTGCTTTGTTACTGCTAATAATTTGCAGGGTTTGACGTGTGTCTTCTCTCCATTTGTTTGAGATCCTATGTCTGCTCTGATTGATACTGCAGAAAGTAACAAGTAGAACATAAGAAATACGGGAGAAACTATGAGTTGTGGCTGATAAATTTCCAGTCGATGAATCAAAGTGATGCAGGCACTTAAACTGTGTATTGTTAGTGTTAAATACTATTTGATGAAAGATCCAGAAACAATTCATGTGATTCCATTGAATAAGCCAATAAATTAATATCAGATTCTTATAAAGCTTTAGAAAAAGTTGATCCAAGTTAAAAACTGCAGCCAAGATAAGGAAGATCTTCCAAAATTTCCCACATGCACAGTTGCAAACTTTTTCAGGATTCATTTTGTAAATAATAATTATTAACGTTTTATCTTCGATTTAGGGAAAAGCTTAGTGACTGTACAAAACAAGTAAATATAATTATGTACACCAAGGAACTTAATGGAGCTCATCCTGATAAATTTCTTAAATTGCTTTCTGGAACTCCCTTAAAATGTAAATGTTTTTTAACTCTTAAAACCCAGTAAACCTCATGAAGTGGCTGAAGAGCTCCCATTTTTTCTTATGTGTAAATTTTGAATGGACAGCGGTGACTTTTTCCAGATCAGTTGGTTTGCCTTTCTCTTACACTATAATAATTGAAAATCTATGGGACATTCCTCTACCAGATTTAAGTATTTTTTAGGCAGGTTAAATATGGACATAGTAAATGCTGTTGTATGGCTTTCAATAAAATTAAATATTTTTAAGAAAATGTACTGAAAAATTTTGTGAAATTCCCTAAGGGCAAATAAAATAAGCTAAGCTAGAGAGGAAAACTGGGAACCAATGCAGACAACTGGGTTATACTTGTGTAATCAGTATCTCACATGAACCAAATATAACCACATACTGTAAAAACTAAGAGACCAAGTAGGGAAAAATGTAAAAAGCTGAGTGCCGTAAAAAGCTTAATCTTTGTGAACTGCTGGAAGAAATATGTGTTCCTTAATAAAAAAAAAGTAAGGAGCTTATGTCTGTCTTTCACAATAATCCGCTTTTCAAATGTCATTTGAAAAAAATGACAGCAGGCTGTTTTCAGCACCTGCAGCGAGAATTTTCAAAGCTCTTTTATATTAAAGGGCAGCAACACAAAAGTGTAGAGAATTTCCTCATAACGACCCTGAGTGACAGAGGCACCTTGTGTTCTGTCCTGATTCTAGAAAAATTACTGAGCCCTGACTGATTGTTTGAAAACTATCATGACCCTGGATGAGTCATTAACAAGAAAATTTGGAAATACGTTTGTTAGGAAAGTTGCGTGGTGGTATAATTTAAAAATAAGTATCAGAGTTTAGTTACAATAGTAGAAAAGTTCTGAAACTAAGAAGTTTGGGGAAAAATTTCAAGGAGTTAATGATCATTAATGACTACTTCGTTCTCCGCTTTTTTCATGGTTCTGCAGACAGCACAATGTAAATGCTGCTTGTTTAAATTACACAGAAGCTATTGCATTGTTTTCACAAGAAGGCAAGGAAGAAATATGCTTTTCTGAACAAGGAATATTAATTTGATTAAAAATCTGTTGTTTTATATACTGTTCTGTTAATTTCTCGTATTTCAGGCTGATACATTAAAACTTGACAGAATTCTACATAATTCTTCCACCCTTCCTAGTATATGTATATATATATATATATATACACTGCCCTGAAGGGAGAAGAATTGCATCTATGAATTTTGTCTACCGTATAATGCACTTTTACTTCCTAGGTTTTCAAAAACCAGTTGGTAGGCAATTATTCCAAGAAGGCTGTAGCAATAAGCAAGGTCACTGTAATACAAATGAGAACAAGTTCACATATGGGAGCATGCCTCACTTGCTGTCAGGTAGCACTTTTCATCTGTCAATCATCCTGCCTTTATACCATCCTCCTGATTTTACCAGTGGGAAATAAGAGCTGGAGGAAGGTAAAAGCAATCAGCTGAAGGTCATGTACTAAATAATTTTCACCAGGAAGAAAGTTTTTGTTTTACCAGGAATGAAGCCATGAGATCTGGCACAACTCGTAACTGCTAGAACACACAGTGGGCAGTACAGTGCATTCAAACAGTGTGTTGGTGACTCCTGCTGCCTTTGCCACCACCCAAAGAAAAAGCAGAATTCAGGAGCATTTCCTGAGATCAACAGAAACTGGTTAATCCCCATCTCTGGCTGTACAGGGGCTGTATGCAATTGCTACATGACCTTAGCAAAGCCCCACCTATGAAAGGATCCATGGCTAACGAAGAGGACCACCAGTGAAACCTACAAATGCTATGAAATATAGTAGTTTTGTGATACATCATGGTGAATAAAAAGAGCTGAGAAGAGACTCAACAATTAGTATTTAACAGCATAAAACTTATATACAAAGAGGAATTAAATGATTTTTTTTTCCATGTCCACAGTGGCTAATATAGTGAGCACAGTGATTCAAATTGCAGCAAGGCAATTCGAGAGTACAGCTTGGGAAACACTTTCAGTCTACCAAGACAGGAAAGTTCTGGAACATACTGCCTTAGAAGGGTGTAAAAATCCAACCCTGGAGGCTCTTAAAAACAGAGCAGACACACATCTCCTGATTTATGTATGGCTGATCCAGCCTTTGGGTTGGAGGATGCCCTGCATGACCTCTTCAGATCCCTTCTAGTCCTGCTTTCTCTGATTAGCTCTGTAGGCTGTAACTTTGTTCATCAGGAAAACTTTATGGCTTAAGTTTTGGCAACCCAGCAGAGTTTTACATCTGCAGTACTGGAATCCCACTGACACTGTAGTCTTAGATCCCGTTGGTAAATATAACCACAATTTAGGTTGAGGATTAACTGTTAGAAAAATGGAATGTCCAAGACCAATACTTATTTGGGCACTTATTTTCTTCAAGGCTTTGGAAAGTTTCTGAGTGTTTTGTATTCAGTCCTTCCTTACTGGTTGGAATCCCAGCCTGAATTCTCTACAGAAAGAGAAAAAAAGATGTTCTGAATTATCCAGAAGGTGGTTTAGTTGGAAGTCACTATACATGCCATGTGCTTCTAAATATGGGTTAATTTGGTGACTATTATACAGAGCACCACTGCCTTTCACCATGTAAAGATATGAAAAATATTTTGATTAGCTTGTATATTTTTAATGTTACCCTTTTCCCTACCTTGTTCTTGGAATTAACAACAATACCTTTTATTTAACTGCACACCCTGGCTTTACCTCATAATTCACCTGTCAGGAGCAAACAACTGGGGGCTATTTTGGTATCTTGATAAAATGATAAAGCTAAGCCTACCACACACACTCTCTAAACATCGAACTAATATTTCCTACCCTAATCTCCAACTATTTTTGCATCACAGCCTGATAAACAGATTAAATATTTCCCTGTACTGATTTAGATTGCTTTTCAAAATGGCTGGAAAATGGTGCCTATTATTATCTCCTGGGTGATTTATTTGTGAGGGGAGTAGCCAGAGTGACTCCCTTGCTCAAAATGATCTCTTTCCTGATGCTTCATGTTTAACAGCTTCACTCAAAGGGAATGTGTGTTCTCTATCCTCTTATTTTGCTGAGCAAAACCCTGTGATAAATTAAACATAGTACCACAAACTAACCTCTGATTGCACCTTTTACACCACTGAAGTTTTTGCAAAGCCTGTGTACAGCGAAATTGCGGAACAGGAAATATTTCAGAAACTCAATCAACTTGATCAGGTTTTATTGTATTTTGACCATTAATTTAACAAGCTGTGCTCACCATACTTGACAGAGCTATTTGGTTTGGAAACACACTGAGCAACAGCAAATGTCACAAAAAGGGATTAAGAAATATTTCATTTAGTAAAAGGTAATTTCATTTAGGGTCTGACTGTTTTTTATAATGAATGCTTTATTATGCTGAAGGTAAGTAAAGCACCCTCAATGAGATTAGGGGACGTTGTGGGAAACAATTTGGCATGTCAGTGGTATTCGCACATTCTGCAGAGTTACTGGCCAGAATATCACTGAGCTATTAATATTCAGAGTCCACTGGAGTCAGTGGGAGTGCTTGAAAGCCTTTGTAAAGGCTCATAAGGGCTTCAGTGGACTTTGGAACAATCCCTAAAGTAGCAGGGTGAGCAGCAGGAAAATCTTCTGGACTGCCTTAATCCCAATCCTTTTAATTAAGGAAAACTCGTCACTGAAGGAAGTTTTGATGTTGCCCTCTGCAGAGGTGAAACACACATACACATGTGTAAATAAATACCCACACACACTGCTCTCTCATATTTTTTCCTGCTCTGTTACTTTTCTTCTATCTAAATATCTGCTTCATTGCTACCTCTCTCCGCTGACCGCTATATTCGTACAGAAAGGAGGGTGGGAAAGTTAAGATCTTCTATTTAAGGATCCTTACTGTAATAGTTGGCGAGGTTCTTGATGAAAGAGTAGTACACAGGACATGTTTGAGTTTCCACTTCCACTTTATGGAAGAAAGAGCTTAGCATCAAAATTAGGCCAGCCAATGCAACCAACCCACCAGGCACTCCCACCCCTCCAGTTCCTTCCAAGAGAAAGGACAAAACGTGCTCCAGTTGTGTGCAAGGTGACCACGTATTACAGTAATTAGCTGGAGTTTAAGCCTTAAAAGTAAGATATAAGATAATGTTTATGAGCTAAACAAAACTTTTGCAATTGCCTTTGATCTTTCTGTGCCATTGTGCCCTGTGAACTATTTCCAGCCACGCAGAGGAAATAAACAAGTGTGGATAAATGACCAACAGTTGTTTGTGACACCAGGCGGTCATCTCTGAAATACCCCTGGGTTCTGTTGTGGTTATATCTCCTCCCTTCATCCTTCGTGCAAGGAATATATATACATATATTTATACTTGGGACCGAAAATCAAGAAGTTGGTGCTGCCTTAGGTCCCCTGAAGCCCTCCCTGCTCCAGGCCGAAGAAGTCCTGTCCCTTCAGCCTCTCCTCACACAATGTGATCCAGGCTCCAACATCCTTGTCACCTCCACCGGACTCACTTCAGGTTATCGTTGTCTTCCCTGGAATACAGCTTTCCGCATGGATGCCCTGTTGCAGACATGCTCTAATAAGTGTTGAATTAAAAGGGCACAATCACCTCCTTCCATCTCCTGGCTCTGTTCCTGCTGATACAGCCCAGCATGCTGCCAGCTTGCATCTGATGGGGACATCTGAATAGTTTTACGTCCTGTGTTACGTTCGTCTGAGTCATCTTCATGGGAGAGGGTATTCTCTGACTGAGGATTTTCAAGAGTGCCATGTATTTATTATTTGTACCTAGTGGGAGCAACATTTTACACTATTGATGGTTAATTAGTCCAAAATTAAGCACATTCTCCTTTACTGTCTGCCTTCTCTTTAATACGTCTGGTTTTTCTTTTCCCACCTTGGTGTGTTCACTTCCCAGTTATTCCTTTCTTCCTCTTCATTTTAAATAATTCCTGCTCCTCTCATGTCTTGTTCAGTTCTTCACTCCAACTGCTCATCTATTTTCAAATCACTTTCTATTGCGATAATTGCCTTTCTATTAATTAAACATCCATTTTTAATATAAGTTGTGTATTTGATAGCAATTAAGCCTATAAATTACTCAGAATTATCAGTTGTATTCAGAATGAAGTATTTGATAATTAGATTAGATAATGGTCGAACATTTGAGGAGCAGTACCACCGTGAATTTCCTAGATTTAAGGAGAAGAAATCTCTATGAATAAGTTTTGGGTCGTCACGTGCTATGTTTTCTACCACTTATAAAAATTCGTATTTCAAAAACTTTAAATCTGGTTCCGCTTAGCTGCGAGACAGCCTAGGGTGAGTGTATGTTGTTGTTTACTGGAACAAATACAGCATTTGTTTTTACTGAAACAGAATGGTCTGGAGTTCAGTGCTGTGCTGTGTGTCACTTGATATTCCAGTAATAGCAAACCAGCTACAATAAAATATGTTGTGAAACAATAACCATGTAGAAAGAGAGCTTCACTGCACAGGTTTTCACCATTGTCTTAATCTTTAAAACAAGACAGAACATTTGAAACTACTTGCCCCTATTCATAACAAGTAGAAAATTTAAAACTTGCAACGCTGAATAGAGGTATTCTGGAGAGAACACCGCCGTCTTGTCTGAGTACCGTAAAGGAGAAGTTGGCAGAGAATTTGTTAATAAGTATTTGGAAGTTTTCTTGTAGAATCTGGTCAAATGTAAATGGTTAAGGTATCCCGGGAAGACAAACATAATCCTCCTTCATTCAGCTGAGATGACTATTACATTTTATTACAGCATGGAGCCTTTCCAACCAGCGTTAAATCTGACCTTTTCAATGTTCTCCACAGGAGAAAATTCCAATGTTTTAAAAATTGCTGTAGTGTTGAAAGCATTGCAAATGCAAAATGATAGCAAGTGAGTCCTGAAACATGAAAAGCAGGAAGCATCAGCGATACCAAACCCCATCTCTCAGCCTGTTCTCAAGAAGACAACATTTTGCAAAAAATGAAATGCAAGAAATTTGTTTTATGCTGGAAATCGTCATTGCTCTGAAAAGAGCCTTTTCTTGGTGCTAGGCAGTAGATGGCTGCTGATGGCCTGGCCAGGAACCTCCACCTCTCCGCTGCAGTTCCCGCTGTGATTCCTGCTGTAGCCGTACCTGCTGGTAGCAGCTGAGTTACGGCTGCTTAATGAACAGGGAAGCTTCGAGTGCTACATGTATATAGCCAGTAAAACTCTCTCTATAAAACTAATACGCTGCCTCTGACCAGGCTTGTTATGAGTTTACAGAATGCGGAAAGGATGTTAGTCTTTTATTTAAGCTTTCTGCAGTCCTTTTTACCACATGCTTGGCCAAGTGGGCACGCCAGGGTTTTAAAGCTAATTGGATTTCTCAAGCTCCTGATTTCTTTCCTTCCAGCATTCAGTGTTTGTTTACATTCCACTGGATATAGGAAAGAAACCCCACAGTTTACAAACATCAGAGGACAAAGTGGAGAGAATGGTTATAAAATTAAGAGCCAATGGGACCGCAGGCCTTCTGGAGGAGAGGGTCAGGATAACAGTGGAAAAAAGAGCATCCAAAATCAATAGAATAAAATTCAATAAAGAAAATGAGAGGGAAGATAGTTAAATTATAGCTACTGCAAACTGGTAATGATGGTGAGCAATTTGTATGTGGCTTTGAAGTACATTGGTGTGTCTGTGGATTGCCTTGGGATGTGTATTAACTAAATTCATTCACTTCTGCCCACCTAAGGCCTGATCCTTTGTAGACGAGTTCCTAAGCAGGTAAATTAAAGTAGCAGAAATGCACTAATGTAAAATATGATCAGAAAAAGTACCTTCCCCTGTAGATAAGTTCACAAATAAGAGACAAGCCCCAGAAACACATTTTCCTTGCTTTCTTATAGACTGGGAAAGGTTACAGTTTGTTTTCTTATCCTAATTAAAATCCACGGTTTCTTACCATCTGTACTATCTATCTCTGATAAAAGGTGCCTCTTATTTCAAATGAATAAACCATTGCTATGAGACCCGTATGAACTCGTTCACAATAGCTCAAAATCGAGATGCTTTTAAAGGCTCCAAAAATAGAGATTTAGTTAGAATGGCCAAAATCAAACCAGGACTTCACATCCCTGGAAGCTTTGCTGATTGCGATTGTAGTACAGATAGGGATCAGATCTTTTTACTAAAACCTAAAGTTGCTCCACCTATTGTATAAGCAGTTGCAAAGTGGGGTAGGTGTATTTGCATTTTTGAAACAGCAGTGCCTACATACCTAACCGCAGAGCTACTGATGTTGGCATGCCAAAATTGCCTTGGGTTGGGAGATTTTACAAGATGATTTCCAGAGATCCTTTTCAGGCCTGAAGTCTACAACTCTCCTTTCTACAGTCTCATTCAAAAGATGCTGTTGATGCTTAAAGCATTGAGAGTTGAAAATGATTTTTAAAAACTTACAGTACAACAGACTATTTGCAGGTTGGTATGTATTAGAGGAATAGAAAAGAAAAATAGGAGCTTTCTTTCCTCAGCCCAGAAAGAAAAAGAAAGAGGAAAGCTGTAGTTCAAAAAAGAAAAAATCAAATAAAAAAGCAACAGAGCTGAGGTTTTTCATGCCCTATCTGTAGCTGTTATGTTAACAAAAATTCTGAGTATGTCTTCAGTAACAAAATACAGAGATATGAGTGAGATATGGAAGATAAATGAGATATGGAAAAATCCATCAGGTGCTTAGAGTTTTGGCACAAACTCCGTACAGCCTTGCATATAGGTATAGCTACCGCTTCTCTGTCCAGAATGCCTATGATGGCGTACGCCATAGAGAGAATTTACTTCTGTACACCGTGTTGCCACTACAAAAGTATGGTAAAATCAAGAACAAGTTTAGAAAGGATCTTGTTCAGCACTCCAAAACTGACAGTAGGTAGGGACAGAAATAGAATATTGTTATTATTTTGTCCTGAAGAGTTACAGACTTCAGCGGCTTGCTAACTAGAAAGAATATGGGCTGAGTTTATGCTTGTTTTGCAAAGGATTAGCTGATTAAAGGAGTCTAGAGAAGCTAATTAAGTCTGCTGACATTTCACTTATTATACTTAAATATCTTCAGTTACTGGGCATGCTTCGGTGTCTTTTTCTCCCCTTCTCAGTTCTGACACAGCTGAGGCAATCTGTCTTGGACATCACTGGTAAACAATAGGACTCCAGCAGGGAATTGAATAACACTGCTACAAAGATGCTGTATGAACTTCCATTATATTTTCTCCTTTGTAACTTAGAGACTGATTGTTACTGCTTTTCAGTTTCTAGGTATCACTTGAAAGCCCATCAAAATAGCTCTAAATCTTGCAGTGGATGTTGGAACAGGACTTTAGTGAAGCTACTAAAAAAAGATGAATTTTTTGTTAATGTCTGTATTTCACAGATAGGTGCACTAAAGAGCATACAGCTGATATCCTGTGGTATGGCCTTGATGCTTTAGCACTGTATGCACATGTATTTATTTACTCAGTGCTTTCATCATGACTACTAACCTGAGCAATGGCATGCATTTGCAAAAGCCCATGGCACAAGAACCTTGTGTCCACTGCCTTGCTGGATGCTTAAAGCAGTGTTCCTTCTCAAATTATCACTTCTCTCCTGTCTTTGATTTCAATACTTTGGAGATATCCTATTGCTGTCCAGTGGCTCTGTCCTGACTTTTTTTTTTGCCTTGGAGCTTTCTGATTCAATAAAGAACACTATTGGGTCTGCTTTGTGGGCCTGGAAACTGCAGTATCTTTTTCTGCTATCTCCACTAAGAGTCCCTGGTGTTTAACCACAACGTTTTTTCCTAGGGGCAGACATGGTTTGATGGAAGTAGTAGCAGGGCTTTGCTCCTTTATTACCACTGCTGGTGTGGTTCATGCTCCTACGTTATGGTCATCTTGCAGTCATGTTCTTGAGAATCCCATCTTTCACACCTGAGATAGGAAGATGCTCCCAGCCCTGCTGCTGAGCAGTCATCACAAGTGGATTTCTCTGTATTCACGTTTCTCTGTACTGCTTTGCAAATTTACTTTCCTAAGGCTGTACGCTTTCAGATTTCCCTTTGATCCTCTGACCTGCAAATGAAAGTTTGCGTAAGAAGTGCCCAAGCCTTCAGAATTTGTGGAGTTTCACCTGGTTTGATGAAACATATTTGTTCTAAAAAGTAGAGCTTTGTATGTAATTGGTAACTGGGATCCCAGGGATGCAATTTACTTTTGGACAGAAGGCTCAAACCAGGGCTTAAGGGAGTTTATTTTAGTAGTAAAATGAATCACCTTGAAATAAGCTAGTTCTCCCTGTGGCAAAACATGCTGTATTGGTCAAGAAATGCCCATATTTAGGCTTCTGGCTAGAAAATAGGAGGAGCAGGTTCCTGCTCTCACCTGTGTGATTGGACGTTGTACCAGATGCACCTACAAGAGGGCAGAGGGTCAGGTTGCAACGCGTATCATTAAGTCCTCCCAGTCCTGTGTGACCATTACAAGAAATCTAGAGAGTTAGGCTACTTTGTGAGGTGAAGATGAGGCAAGACAAAAGTGAGGTGGAAGACAAAGCAGGCTTGAAGCCTTGTGGAAAGCAGAAGCAGTGATAGCAGTGGACCTAATGCCTGGAAGTGTTTCCCATGGGAAACTGAGCAGCCTAATTTGGTATTCTTGGTGCAGAGATGCAGAGGTTGGCCTGGTGTAACATAAATCTACATACTGTACTCGAACAACATTTTATTTTAAGAATCATTTTGTATTGGCTGACCTGTAGCATGCAGAATATTTTTATGTTCTTTTTTATTATTTTGTAGAGAGGTTTCAAAAACTTAATATATAAGGATAGTCAAAACAGTTGTATCTTCATTATGAGGCTCTTGGGACTTTATCCTACTGCCAGTTAAGATACGACAATTTTATTTCTGACTTTAGTGGATAAGATGAAAGGTTTTCTGGGAGCAGGGGCAGTTAGGTTCTGAGCATGGAAGCGAGTAACACTGCTGATCTCCACTAGAGTTAAGCAATGGGCTGGGGAAGTTCATATGCTTTGGTGAAAGTAGTGGGGGTGGTGGGTTTTGTGTGTTTTCATTTGTGTGTTGTGTGAGGTCTACAGCTGGGAGCTGGCAAGCTCTGTCTGATGCCTCATTTAACAGGAATGAGACTAAACTTCTACCAAGTAGCCAGGGGGAAACATATGATCCTTCATTTTTGATTAATTTTTTAAATAAAGTTATTGGCATAAATTGGATCTTTGTTTAAAGGAGGAAGTTTTACTGAATGATACCTTATATCTGCTGAGCTCTAGTCTTTGGATAAAAATCCTTAATTTTTCTTACCATTTTTCAGCAATGCATATTTAATATAGTCCTGATAGCCAAAACCAAATTTGTATGAGGGGAAGGGAAAGAAACATTTATTTTAAAGAAGCAAGATATTTACTCTTCAAAGCTGAGTCACTGAATTTATGGCACAAGCAGTAGTCTTGAAGACACATATGTCTTCATTTTATTTTTTATGCTGTACCACAAATAATTTTGGGTGGCAAGATGACAGTTTACAAAGCCATGGAGCATTTATGAATGTGCACAACAAGGGCATTCCATAGCTCTATTTCTATCTGGAAATGATATCTGTTAGCTACTGGAATAAAAACAAATTCTCTTTGATACCAGTTTTGCTGCATTATCAGGTGCTTAACACTAAAGGAAGCATGGTTCAGTCATCCAACTCTGGACAAAAAGAGATCGTGGGTCATTCTTTGCTCTGATAGTTTCATGATGCTCAACACATCATCGTGTCAGTGCTCTAATTCCTCCCTGTAGCTGTATACAGAACTCTGTCAGAGAGCTTTTCTCACAGAGCCTTTTGATTCCTGCTTGAAAACCACCGTCAGTGCTAATTTTATTTCTTTTCCTTTGTTGTGGAATATTTATTCAAGCAATATCCCTGCTTTCAACACCATGTCGGTTCGCAGTATATATCTGCCACCTGATGCAGTGATCCTTTGTCTAGGATATCAAAATGAGTAGCTGTGGAGTATATTAAAGTGTCACAACTGAAGAATTATAATTTTGGCTGGCAAACTAGAACAGCTGAGAACACTTTTGACATGAAAAAAACTACATATAATCAGATTTATTAAGACATGGTTTTGGGGTGCTGCAGAAATGAGGATTACTGACTTGTCAAATGTTTTGTGGTTAAATCCTCAGAAGTCCAGAGCTGCTCTGCTAACACCACTGTGCAGAATCATTGAATTACTGAGTGAAACAAGGAGCACAAGTTGTAAGGATGTGGATATGATGGTATGATTTAGGTTAAAGTTGCAGATATAAGGTGTGAAAAATACAGACTGAGGAAGAAGCCTTCCAGTACAGTGAAGGTAAATATCTAGTCTGGACTCAGAAGCAGAAAAGGTATTGTAGTTCACAGTCCTGCACTGACAAGTGGGAAGATTGTGATTAGAGTAGCCCAGGGCGCCTATGGAGAGTTTCATAAATTGTTGATACTTTTTGGATTCTGCAGTTTGCCTGTCACTGAAAGTGATTCCATACTACTGTGGGCTTTTCGTAAGGGTTCTTAATAGCTTCTTGTTTAAGGTTTTGTCTTCAAGACACACAGCAGAAAATTTCTTGTATGAAAAATACAGCACACAGCTGTATTAAGCTCTTTAAAAAGTCCTCCACTGATTGACCCAGTCCTCCAGTTAAGAATAGCTGAATTATGCATGTCGGGAAAAGGTATTTTCTCCAACTGCATTAGTGTGCAGTGCTTTAGTCATCCCTAACACCATTAATGAGCTTTGCACTGGTACACAGACACAAAAAGTACAAGGTTCTGGAGAGTTTAGAAAAAGAAATCAGGGACAAGGAACAAAACCAGCCTTATTTCAAGTCAGCAAAACAAAGAGGATGTACCTGCTATTTAAATACATGTGGATGTTATGTTGGATACTGTGCATACCTTCATTTCCTCCCTTTCTTAGAAAAAAGGCTGTCAGTAAAGAGTTGGCCCCCTGAAATGATTTCTAAACAGAGAACAGGAAAGCCAGCAGTTTACACTGCCGTACTGAGATGCTGATTTTTTCACTCTTCTAATACTAACTAACAATAGCAACTCTTTCTGAACCACAGCTCGGTGAGGCACCAGGAGTTCCCAGCTCTGGCGTGAGCAGACATGCAGGCAGTGCCAGGTCAGAGCCCACAGCAGCCTGTTAGCCCTTCAGCCTGCCAGGCACTGCTGCCAGCATGCAGCCTGCTGCGGTGGAGGCTCGCATCCTGTCACCTCACTGGAGCCTTGGACACAAGTGAGATGAGAGAGAAAATCAAACTGTGACAAGCAGTAACTTCTCCACTCATGTGTATTAAGCAGTGACCCATTAAACCTCCTGGGAGAGTCCAGGACTTTCTCCCTCTAAGGGGAAACTGACTCTCTTTCAAGAAACTTAATTGTTTCTCATGTTGGTTCTGTCCTATGTGCAGAATGTTTTTAATGGACTGGTCTGCATCTGTGTTTGCTCAATAGCACCAGGAACAGTACTGGCTTCTGCTAACTAAGGATAGGTTCCATTGCATTCATGCTGACTTTTTTTTTTCTTTGTTTTTTTTTTTTCCTGAGTTCCCTCAATAATTCAAAATCAAGGAGGAGATGCTAACCTACTTTATCAGGAGATCATGACCTGCTTGATAAATACCTGCTGCTACCACTGGTTGTGCTGCTAGCATATGCGGTGAAAACATATTTCTATTCATTTAGGTGTGTATTTTTGCAATAGTTGGAAACTTGTTCTCTGTCATAAACTTTCTTTAAGAGGCAGTGCAAGGACTTAAACTTCAGTAGCCAAAGAGAACTTTGCTCACAGTTTTCCTTCTGTTTGGAATTTGTCACATTCTCAGCATGAACTTTTTGCAGATCTTGAATTACTAAGATTTTTCAGCTTTAGATACACTAAGCTAGAGATGATAAAGTTGCTCTGGAGTAGCTTCAGTAGTTGTCTTGCAACAGAGATTCTCGTCTAGATGACATTACATATTTACTGAAATTGTAGTTGTAAAACACTTCACCAGGACCATGCAGTTGAACTCAGTTTAGTTTTCTACAAGTCTCTAAAAGTATTCACTTACCACTCAATTAGAAATGTTTTGGTAGGGTAACTAAGTAAACATGAATACAGAACATTAATAAGGGCTTCTTCTCCCTTTTTTCCCCCACTTCTTTCCATATTTAGGCTGCCAGATTGTCTGTGTCTCAGAGAAGTGAATTTTGGACAGATATTTTTGAGAGCTAGTAATTCAGTATTAACGGGTCTTGAAATGTTCCATTTCAGAGCTGACGCTTGTATTAAAGACAATACAAGCAAATTTCCCAAGGACTTGAGAACACAGAGCACTGTTAAGGCTACACTGAATGCTTTAATAATATTTTGAAGCTGAAGTGAACAGAGTGGCTGCCACAACGCACGTGATAGTCTCCTGAAATGCCTGAACTAAGACCTACTGAAACCCAAGGGAACCTTTCTGTGAGAATCAGTGGGCTTCACATACTTGCTTTCGGAATTTGATCAGTGAAGTTTGAACTGAGAACTAGAGCTCTTTCAGCTTCCCAAAGCTCAGGGGAGTTTTGCATCTCATCATTTGGTCAGGCCCATTCTCACCTAAAACACCTAATGATGCCAGAAGACTTTCTGTAGTACACTTGGACCATCTGACCGTGAACTAAAACAAGAACACTTCAATGCTGAAACTTTTTGCAAACCTTTCCAGAATTTTTGTTAAAGCATCCTGTAAAGATATTTATGAAAGCTAATTCAATCCATAAGGGGGGATTTAATACATAAACTTTGAAGGTATCGTCCCCTGATATGTCATCTGCTCCATCCATGAGGAGGGCTAAGAGATGAGCAGGCTTTCTGCAGGCTGCACACGTTGCAAGGTTTCAGCTTCTTTAAAGCCAAAATCAGAATTAAATTACTTTCACTTCCCTCCCTTTCATCTGTTCACTGCAGTTCTCAAAATGATATCTACTTATCATTCATCTGATTTTTTCTGTGACATTTTTGTAGTAAACAACTAACCTTCTTCCTCCCCCTCCCCACAGTCCCGTGAATACTGACTTACCTAGCGGCAGAACAATGAAGAAAGGTAGCCAGCACAAGATAAACATGCCGACCACAATTCCCAGCGTCTTGGCTGCCTTCTTTTCTCTAGAGAATTTAAAAAGTTTGAAAGCTAAGGAGTTCCTGGGATTGTGACCCTTGGATTTGGTGCTGTTTAATGTATCCTCATGAATGTTCCTGTAATGGATCCGTAAAGTCAGCTCCTTGGAGTTGGACATCTCTTTCATAACCCCAGCTTCCAGGTTTTTAGTAGTCCTTTTGGCCACTATGTAGACCCGGCAGTACATCACAAGAATGACAATTAAGGGAATGTAAAAGGACCCCAAGGAAGAGAACAAAGCGTAGAACGGTTCTTCAGTGATGCGGCACTCCTTATCGTCCTTGGGTGCTGGTTCTTTCCAGCCCAAAAGAGGCCCAATAGAAATTACCATGGAAAGGACCCAGACACCTAGGAGAGCTAGAATGGCTCTTCTTCTTGTTACCAAAGTTGGATACTGGAGAGAATAACGTACTCCTATGTATCTATCTATGGAAATTGCACATAGACTTAAAATAGAAGCTGTACAGCACAGCACATCAACTGCTGCCCAGATATCACAAAAGATCCTCCCCAAAACCCAGTAGCCAAGGATTTCCAATGTAGCAGAGAATGGAAGGACAGTAAAACTCAGCAACAAATCTGCTATTGCAAGGTTAATTATGAAATAGTTTGTAGGGATTCTTAAATGTCTATTGCAAGCAACAGAGAGAATTACCAAAATATTACCTATAATAGCAAAGAGCATGAAGGCACCTAGGATAAGCCCCACAATTATCGCCCTACTGATATCCAAGGTGGGTGAATCCAGGTTGCTGGTTGTCTCATTGGAGTTGTTCGCAGAAAGGTTGCCGCTATGTAATGCAGAAACTTTCAAGTAGCCAGGTATTGATGAATTGGATTTCTCATCAAAGTAGGTATTCATCTTTAAAATCATCCTCCATAGCAAGGTATGGTTGGGTCCCGTGCACAACACACAGATGGTTGAGTTCAGTGGGAAGTTCTCTCTCTACCCAAGAAGTTACTGCAATGCCCGGCCAGCTTTGGATTGAGAACTCATCTCTCCAGCAAGCTGTCAGCTTTGAGCACGTAAAACTTGCCCAGTGTGAAGTCCTCTGAAGCCAGTCAGAAATAATAGGCTGTTCAAACTTGCTTAATTTCTCCTCTCAACTCGTTGAAACAGAAATTAGCAGGCAGGAGGCTTGGCTGGAGCTCTGAACTAGCTGCTTTGATCATGACGTCCCTGAAATAAAAGACAGGTATTACTGTTCTCCCTTGTGCATCCGTGGTCCTGCTGGAAGGATGCCCCTGTCTAGCTGCTGTGCCATGCGTCTCCAGGAAGGGTTTGTCAGCACTTAGGCAGCTCTGCATGAGCCGGCTGCCTGCGCTCTCGCTGCCTCTGCCGCTGACATCACCGGGGCCAGCCCCGGCGCAGCGCTAGAGGGCAATGCAGTTCAAGTTAAAACTTCCAGATCTGAAAGCTAAACAAATGGAATATATCAACCCCAATTAAAGCGTTTGCTACATAGAAATCTGGATTGGAAGCCTTTTTTTTTTAAAAAAAAAAAAGTTTCATTATCTGAGGAAAATACACTCAGAGGGTTACGGTGAAAAAAGCAATTTCGGTACGAAATGATCTAGCACCCTTTGCCTTTCACTCACCAAATAAATGTCTTTGGGTTTATTTTGTAATCAAAGTGAATCACATGCCATGTTAGAGATGGCGTGACTAATCATCTCCCATTTTCTAGGCAGAAACATGTAGGTTCCAAAAATCCCTATTTTATTCCTAGATTCAGTATTTAACAATGACATAGAAAGGTACATGGAGTAGTTTGTTTCTAGTGGTAAGCTTTCCATTAATGGATGATCAGAACCCAAATCTGTAGTAAGGTCTTTATGTTTGTTCTATATTTGTGTATACCAGCCACATCTGTGGCTTCATCTCTTTTCCAGCTCGATAACTTTTGCAAGCACAGGTGGATTGTGAAACCCAAACCTGAAAAGAGCTGAGCATCCTTACCCACAGCTAAAGGGAAGGCAGTGAAAAGTGTTTAGGAGTTTTTCAACGTACTCGATACGCTAATGGGTCTTCTTATATCTTTGCAAGGGCTATGAGATCGCGGAGACAGGGCCTGTTGTTAAGCTGTTGTAGCTCTGGAAATACCTACAGTACCCTATAACGAAAATGATCACTAACAAGTGATTTATCTTGTAGCACTGGTGGTTTCTCCATTTTGTGTAGCTTTTGGTCACCAGGTAAGGAGAAATATCAGATCTTTATAGCCTGGTACCACTGAAAACAAAAAGTGGAAAGTTAACTGAACACACATCTGCCAAAATGCTGTTCTCAACTTTCTGACATCAGGTTATATCCTACAGCTGTTGTCTGAAGTGCTCTGGGTTACTGTATATTGATTTTCCTGTTACAAAATGTACTGTGTTTAAAATAAAAAGTTCATTCTTAATAAGGCAGCTATGGCTGAAAGTTGCAGCTGAGTGCCGGTTTTAAAGGACAAACCATATAAACAAAAGCTCTGGCTGAATTTTATTTGAGGAGTGTGTGGCAGATGTTTGTATAGCCCTTCCCAACAGCAGTGACTATAGCAAAGCACCATCACTCAAAAAATTTTCTTTGAAACATTTACAAGAATGACATGATAACATGTCACGGAGTCACCGAAGGGAAAAGGAACAAACACTCGATTTATGAGCTTAGCCTCAGCTTTCTGTCTCTGCTCTCTCCAAGACAGAGCTTTCACTGCTAATGAACGCAGTTAGCAGCCCTTGATTTGGGACATGTGTCATTCGCACTTACTTACCCATTCTCTCTGGACTCCACCTAACCTCTCTCAGTTTTGTTTGTGATTGCTGATTTTGCTGCTCTGCCTTGTCTGTTCAAAGCGGGAATTCCTCAGGCTAGGGCCCGCTCCCTTGGGAAGGTGGGGACGCAGCTGGTGGCACCGCTCTCGGGCAGCAGCAGCCTCAGCATCTCCCTGGGGTCGCCCAGCCTGCACCCTCCTGCTCGTGGTACTTCTACGAACTTGGTTAAAGCTGGTTTCATTCAGTCTGCACAGGTACTAATGCTACCTCTGAATACAGATTAGGTGCAGGCCAAGTGTGTAAGCAGTGTGTTTGAAAGGAAGCGTTTTGATTTCTCCAGGCATAGCTATGTTTCAGCCTTTGGCATGTAAGAAGATGCTATGGCTGCAAAATGAGGGGGTTGGAGAAGAAAAGATCAGCAAGGGAGTACACGGGTTTACTCCAGATTTTTAGCTGGCAGCATGAGAAATACCTAGCCTACCAAGCATAACGAAGTGGCCTGTGGCTCCTCTCTGGCTTTGGCCACACCATGTTGGGATTTTGTAGCCCCAGGGAGCCAGGTATTTCAGTGGTCTTTCGACAGTGCCTTACAGGAGCCAGCTGGTTCCAGCTTGCTGGCAAGGACCAGGACACCGTGCCAATGGCTGTGGCAGGAAAGGGAGATGGAAGGGAATGGGGATTCTGACTGGTAGTGCCTGGACTATCACACACGTTTCTTTGTGCTGTGTCTTTTGCTGGCTGGAGTACTGGGGCCAGTTCGCCTCCCTTACTAGTGCAGCTTTCTGTGCTTCCCTAGATGAATCAACAACAACAAAAAATTCTTTTTCTAGGAGACAAAGTGGAAGACAAAGATACTGCTTATCTCTTATGACCCTAGTGAGAAGTCTGCCATGCTTTCACATCTCTGTTTACCAGCGTGTGTAATAACATACTGGCTGAATAGTCGTGAGGCTCAGCTGATTAACATTTGCAAATTGCTTTGAGATCTTTAGTGACAGGTGCTATAACACAACAATCATGTACCGAAACCCAGACGTGAACATTAACCAGTTAGCTGCCTTTGGATGGATAACAGAAAAGGTACCATGAAGAACAGTCTACTTTTTCTGCCAGGTTCAAGGTAGCACTTCAAGATAGTGTGTTCAAAAACATCTGATCAGAAAAAAGTAGATTATATTCATTGCAGAGTTGCTTTCATTCAGATGATTCATAATTTTCAATGAAAAAGTAAATTTAATAACCTGGAGATTCTACTCAATATTATTTCAATAATGATATACACCAAGACAGAATGCCCTTTAGCTGTTTAATGTACTTCTGCTGAAAGCTTGCTGAAGCAGCAACAAGCTGGATACAGAACATATTTGAAGAAACACGGAGAACATCTTCATATGTTCTCAGGCTAGTTCAAAATCTGAAATATGCTTAACTTCTAAAATGTAGTTTGTTGTGTCAGTAAAATGATACTATTGTCATAGCTCAGTTTTCTAATAAGCTATGTTCTTTTTATTCTTCTTTTATAAAGTGTTGTTAAAAGTGTGTATTGGCATTTTGATCTGAGTTCAAAAACACAGCTGAAGCACTTCCAGAACACTTTGCAACAGCAGTGAATAACAATGCAGCCTGCTCTTAATTGTGCTTGGGAAGTAGCCATATGAGCCAAAAGAGAATTTATGAGAGTGTATCTACATAGAGTTTCATATAATTTATCTTAGTTCTTTGATTTAATTAGAAACCTGTGACTGAAGAAAACAAGGCTATAGTGTCAAAAATATTTTCACTCGGACTTGAGTAGTATCATGAATATGCTATCATATTTGATACAAATGTTCTTGCCATACCAGCACAAATCAGAATACCTTCCTCCCGTCAAAGAGGTATGACAAACAAGAAGCAGTGAGGAGGGCGTTGTATGCAGCTGTAGAAATATCACACTTCCTTGCCACTGTCTCTGATATTAAACAATTCCCGAGAAGTGGAGTGAGGGCATGGTGGGTTTGGGGGAGGTTTTTTGTGTTTTTGTTTTTTTTTCATTTTGGGTGTGCATGTAGACTTGTGTCAGATGCATTTGGTCTGGCTAATTGGCACTAGATTATTTGCTACATAGTACAGCTTTTTTGTAGATGATGTTGGTTATTAAAAATATGCAGATAGAAATGTGAACCTCTTGACTGTTTTCAGTAAATAACTCCACTGTTAGTTACACTTACTTGTTTCCTTGCTGTATTAATTGCAGGTGTTGCAAAATGTTACTAGTCTTTTGGCACAAGTGCTCCTTCTGAAGTCTTCTTTCTTTCTGTCAGGACCCCTGGACTGCTCTTAAAATCCACAGACAGTGAGATCCACAAGATTTCTTTCTTTCCTTTCTATTACTGTGGATTAGCAGATCTTTGTCTGTCATAAGGCTCTTTGGCTTAGTCAGAGTAGTGCAAAATTTCCACTGGCATTGGAAATGCACATTATATAGTTCCTTGCATTTCATGGCTAAACAGAAGCTAGTTTCATTTGTATCTGCACACACCCCAAACCTCAGGAAAGGATCAATTTCCCTGATAAAAGGAGAAAATCGTGCATTTAAAATGCTAACTTTTCAGTTGTCCAGTAATGTTACTTAAAAACTTCTGGTCCTTTGCATTTGCAGAGTCAGAAAAATGTATCATAGGATTTTATTAAAAGCTAAGTTTATTAACTTGAGCTCACTAAAAGGAAATTGCTAACATTTGCAATTTTAAATGATCTTTTTTTTTCCTCTTCCAGTTTTAGGTTTTGTGGACACATTTCCCACATTAAAGCTTATTTTCTCTCACATTCCTTCAGTTGTGCATTGCTGCTAGAGCTGTGCTGAAGACCACCAACATTACCAATTACGGATATAGGCCCTATGTCAGAAACAAGCTTCATGAGGATGATGCCAATTGAACCTTTGTGGGCAGAGGGTAAGGGACTATGTCTTTAGGTCTGGTTAAAAGTGAGTATTTGGAAGCCTGGAAAAAAAATACGTCCCTGTCTTCAAGAGAGAGAAATAAACACAGCCTCTCTCTCCAGCAACAGGAGGAATAAACGCTTGTCGCTGTGTAGTTTTCAGCTTAAAAATGCTTGAGAAGTTGATTGGCCCACTTAATGCTGTCAGTCTTTACAAAAATGTCACAGAGCAATAGAATTTCAAAAATCTCAAGAAAGACATGCCAATGGGGAATTCACAGTACTGCAAATTGCATCCTCTCTGAAGACAAACCAAGTGTTACAGGTCATCTCTGAGACAGTTTGGAGGATGCTGCTCTTTCAATGCAAACTGTACTTTATCAGAAATTGTAGGGCCAGTTTGGTGCCCAGGTTCCCCTCCTATGCAGCCCGCATGTGCACTGCAGGGAGTAGCTTTAGACAGACAGATACTGATTTGTGTCTTCTGCTCTGTCTTACCTGCCTTTCAGGTTAAAACCAAGCACTGTGCTAAGCAGGCCCACAAAGAGCAAAGTCAGGGAGGATCTGTTAATCTCAGCGACCTCCAGGATTCCTTTTTCTTTCTCTGTGTATCCCAACATAATATCACCATAGTATCCAGTCAGCACAGATGTCTGCAAGCTGTTTCGTCCTCCCCAAAACAAGAGGAAACAAGAGTAATGAGGTGCTACAGCTGAGTCTCTTCTGCCTTTTCTTTCATGATGTATCTAAACTATGCATTTTTTTCAGTTTATTTCCATGTTTTGATCACATGCTTTCTTGACCACTTGCTTTCTTTTAGCACCTGCCTTCTGTTCCCTAGAGCTGGGGAGAAAGGAGAGGGCAGAGCACCGGTACTCGGAAGAGAGTGTCTATCTTCTTCCTGCTGCTCCAGTAGCAGCTGTGGCCTCCACTCTCCTGCTACAAAAACAAAGCAGCACTCGGCCAGTAGCACCATAAACAGGCTCCTTCCAGCTGCTTGAACTAGGTCGTAGGGGTTGCTGACCTTCAAAAACACCTGCACTGCTTTGCCCTGCTCTGAGGTAATATTGCAAGCATCTTCCCAGGAGAGGACTGAAACTGCTGGAAAAGTGACTACAGAGAAATATCACCAGAGTATGAAGAAGAAAGTGAGAACTTGTGAAGTCTGGACTTTTCTTCATGGTCTGCTGGGAAGCTGGCACAGAGAATAGAATTTCCTTATTTATGACCCTCTTATCAATTTGTGCAGACAACTTCTTTTCTGCTTGTGGTTGCAGTGGGACTATCAGTGAAACAAAACACATGGTTCTGTCCTATAACTGCCTCTATTTTCACACACACACACAAAAATCAAAATATTTCTACAGGAACGATCACTTATTTGGTTCTTCTATAAATTGCAGGTATTTTCTTAAGTATTTCCACCTACTGACATTGAGTAGAATTGAGCAACAGCACATTTCTGGGAGCATCAAAAAAAATTTTTGTGGTGAAAGAGAATTTCATTTTATTGAGTCTCCTTTGACTTTTTCCAGGAAGTTCTGCTGGCTAGGATCTCATTGTAAACTATGGAGAGATCACAGAGCTATTGGAAGATAGTATTAATTGACAAACTGTAATGCAGTAAAAAGAACCAACCAAATAAAAATCAAACCTTACTAAATTACTGATATAAAGTATAGGATATCCTTACTAGAATAAGAAAAAGCAATGAAGCTGTGTTTGATGTGTGCAGGACTATGGTGTTGTACCCCCCTTTTTTTTTTTGGATGCAAAATAGTGAAAATATGTCATAGAGTATCAATGCAGAGGTGCTTGCAGAAATGTCTTGTGCTCAGTGGGCTGACGAGATGGAACTGCCCCTGCAGCATATGTGCTGCTACTCTGATTGTACTGTGTCTTGTTTGGTTTCTTCTCTATCTAAAAATTTGATCACTTAATTGCTATCACACTGCAGTGTGTCTGACCAGAACAACATGAATTAAATCCATAAATGCAGGAGGAGAAGAGGCAATTTTTCAGACAGTACTCTTGTGTTCCCTTAATTGGTGCTTGCAATATGTATGCCTTGCAGGGAAACCAATCTGCACCCCGAAAGATAGTTGATAGCCCTTGTTAACTATACCTTGAAATTAAAAGGGGTGGAAGGAAAATGTATGTTAGGTTCAGGAATTCATCTCTAATTCCATGGGACTCCACTATTTAGCAGCTTATTCCCCTTATCTTACTATTGAGATAATCTAGGAATTTTAGTCAGTGGATGTTGGGCGTTAGCTTCATCATTAGGAGCTGTTTTCACAAGGATCAAACTTTACAGAAACTAAACAGCTTTGTTTAAGGCCATGGACTTGTAGTGGCAAATCCTGGGTAATTGGCAATGCAGGTTAAAGTGCTGCCTGTAAAGAATTTCTAATAATGACTGATGCTTTGGCTGATCAGAAGTCCTATTTAATTTTATTCTCTTTTTATCTTTCATCCTTTCTTAATAGTCAGATTTTCGCTCAGTCCTGGCTATGACCTTTTAAACGATGTTCAGATTATTTTATAACCCTATCGATTTGTTAGCTAAGAATGGATTTAAGCTCCAGCAGCCTGAACATTATATACTACAGTTTGGCAAGGCTCAGTTGCCTGCAAGAAGCCCTGACTCTTGGTCAATTGGCAGCTCCTGCCAGGCATCACCTGGCATCCAAGGAGCTGAACAGCTCGGGCCGTTTGAAGGACTCACACTTGAAATGAAACACAGCAGAATTACAAAGTTATTACAAAGTCTGCCTTTGGTGGGTGTAAGAAGACAGACCTGTAGTGAAAGTGCGGTGGTTGGTCTCAGCTGGCTTGTATCCCTTCTGCAATGATAACCTGCACAGAGGCTGTCCGAAACAAAAGATAAATCCCTTGTGATGCTGTTCCAAACAGCCCCAAGGAAAGAGGCTTTCTTCCTGACCCCAGCTAAAGATTAGTCCTAAGCCTTAGTGAAATCTGACGTGCAATCTTTGAGAACTTTAATCCGATTAATGGCTTTAAACTAAAAAAGGGTGGATTTAGGTCAGATATATGGAATACATTCTTCCCTCAGAGGATGGTAAGGCCCTGGCCCACGCTGCCCAGAGAAGCTGTGGCTGCCCCATCCCTGGCAGTGCTCAAGGCCAGGTTGGATGGGGTTTGGGGCAACCTGGTGTGGTGGGCAGTGTCCCTGCCATGACAGGGGAGTGGAACTAGATGGTCTTTAAGGTCCCTTCCAACCCAATCCTTTCAGTGATTCTGTGCTTCTGTGAGTTTCTCCATGTTCTGCGGGGGCTGACCGAGCTGCACTCGGTCTCTATTTCTCCCAGAAAGTCTTTTTAACCCGGCCTCTGGCAGACAGCTCTGTGGCTCGTTGACCAGGGCTGGCCAACGTGTGGCTGAGGTATATGAGTGCAGTGAGGCCGGGTTGTCCATGCCTGCCTGGGGGTCACCCTTAGGAACCAGTCTTCTTCCACACCTTGCTGCCAACCTCAGCAAGAATGACCGAGTTACAGAGATAAATAATGTTTCATTATGAATTACAAGTGGCTATATGCAAAAATTGCAAAATTACACACCCATCTCTTTGGATGCTGGCCTGCACTGCCAAGGTAAAGTGGTTGAATTGTGCTAGTGAGGCTGAAGAGGAATGCCAGGCTTTCCCAAAGGAATCCTTTCCTTTCCTGTACATTTAAACTATCTCATTATTTGAATCCTTTAGAATAGAATTACAATGAAATGAACGTTTGGTTTCCATATCCATATTATAGTCTGTTCTATATCATAAAAATTTAAATTAATAAAGACTGAAGTCTTTTTTTTTTTTTTTAAACAAAAGGAACATTGCTGGATATATTCACTTACAATAAATAAACCAGTCTTCATCTAAAATATTTAATGTGACATTAAAAGGACAAAAATTAAATGCTGAAAAAAAGGAAAACATTTTTTAACACAACACATAACTCACGTTACTCACTCTCATAAAATAACTTTGTGCCAAGAGCTGTGCAAGATTAGAAGCAGATTAGACATTCATGTGGCTAATGAAACAATCACTGATAAACTAACTAAGATGACAGCCAAGTTATAAATCTCCATGCCTCAAGAAATAAACTTGAAGGTAAATTCTGGCTGGCTAGAATTATCTCACACTGGCAGATTATGTCATAAGTAATCAGTCTCATTTCTGTGCCTTGCTCTGAAACATTTATTCATTCTAAAAATTAGGTGATGAGTGTTTAGTAACTTCTTTAGCAGAGCAGAAATGTCACAGAGAAAGAGATTATTCAAAAATACTTTGCTGGCTCAACGATGCAGTTGCACTGAGTGGGAATTTGTGCTGGCCTGGTATTTTCAATCTTTGCTGTTTATCACCAGAACACCGTATTGGCCCTTAGGAACTTCTGAAAACCTCCCTCTGGGACTGTGCAGGAGAGCCGGGACTACTTCTGAACCTGCTGATAGCCCTTCCTTTGTTTTTAAATATCCAGATGGTTTATTCTGCCTCTAGCAGGTCGTAGCAACTTGGGTCCCAAAGTACTGGGGCATTTGAAATCTAAACTTGAATTTTACAGCTTGGGAGATTTTTGTGAAAGGTCAGTTATTTCCTTTTTTTTTAATTTTTTTAAATAAATCTTATTTCTCATCTCCTTTTCATTAAGTTCTGATCATGGTATACGCAGTACTTCATAACATCTTTATGGCATTGAGAATTTGCAATTGCATCATAAATATCTTATTGCCAGTAAGTGGATGTGGACTTACTGCTGATAAAGTCTGAAATTCATCTTGCTGTGGTGATATACTAACCCACTTGGATGTTTTGCCTTGATAGAAATGCCTAGGAAGGGCAGTGACTAAGTTTTATGTGTGCAGTAATACAGGTCTTAAAATATGGCCCCTAGATCTACATTCAAATAAACTGATGCCAATTTATCATCTAATTTCATGTATTGTTTTTCAGAAATCTGTAATTAGGTGTACTCCAGGGTGTCTTTATTGGAATCAAGCCATTTGTTTATTCTTTTGGAAGCATTTTTGACTTACAGTTTTGTTAAAATGTAGATATCTGAGAAAAGGAAGCAATTCTAGGCTTCTTGTCTTATTGGTTCCCTACTCCAACTAGAAATCCTAGGGAAGCTAGAAACTTGTATTTCTCCTCCGTATCTCAGTAATTATGCACCCTTTCCTTTGCTGAACTCATTACTGTAGAAATGATAATAAGAAATGGCAGAATTGCTCAGAGAAAGATTGAAAACAGATAGACAGCTTCTTTGGTGCAGTGTTGAAAACATGAAGGTAGTAAGGACAAAGAGGATCCTTGCTATACAAGGAGGGAATGAAAGAAAGAGAAAGAAAAGTATATTTGCTGTATTAGTAAACAGAATTGGTACAGTGACTTCTATTGTATCTGCAAATGTGCTGCTCCTAACTCGTCTGTTAGTCTAAGAAAGTTTTGCACTATCCTGGTGTAAAATCTGGAACTTGCCAGGAAGGACCATCTCTTTTGTCTCCCTTTTTATAAGGATAATTAGAAAATCCTATTTAATTAGTGAATTGAGATATTCCCTCTTCCATGGTACTTTACTAAGGCTCAGCATGATAGCCAGGTATTCAAGTGTTACAGATTCTCTTCTTCCTTCATGATAATATTTTGAATGCATATAAACATCTGATAATAGTTATAAATAAGCAGTAGTGGTTTCACCCAACTCAGTATATAAAAGAAGAATGTGCTACTCCATCCTTTGATATAAGAGGAGATATAGATGCATTTATCAGTATTAGCCAGTGCATCAGTGACTGTCAAGTACTTGGGAGCTAGAACACATACATGGGACTGTGAGAACTTCAAAGAAAAGAAATAGACAGGGTTTAGCTGGTATTTTTGGCTAAAATGAACAATGGGCTCTTTTTTGAATAAATGTTAAATATTCATGGACCTGCTACTTTTTCCACATTTTGTTCTTGAGAGACGTCTTAAAAATCTGTAACAACTCTTCAATTCTCCAGAGAAAAATTAGGTGAAAGGAAACATCTTTTCTTAGTCTTTTTCCTGTCAAGATTTGGAACAATTATGTCTAATATTAAAGCCAATGTGAAAGACCTAATGCTATTTAATTCTAATTAAGTGTGCATTAAATACACCAGTGAACTGCAGTGTGTGTTGTCTCATTGTTGACAGTAGAGTCAGAGAACAATGAGAACAGCTTTATTTCGGAGAACTAAAATCATCTCTGTTGCTTTCATATTCCTGTGGTTTCACAGAGGGACACGCCACATCTGGCTGCTGCTTATCCACACGTGTCCTACGGCAACGCAACGCAGGAGAGGGCAGATGGTTTGGGAATCATTGTGGAGCTGGGTTCAAGCCAAGGAAATCACCTCACCCCTCTCTATATTGCAAAGAAGAGGTAGGAAAAAAAAGTACAAGGCTCCTTTTCAGGTATCACTTTGGTTGTTTAAATACTTTTGCAATGCCTAAGGAGTCTGACTGTTACAGATTGCACAGGTATATTGTGCCCACTGATGTACTGCCCTAACCTGGTAACATAATATGGTGTTAGAAGCGTTCACCATTACAAGGACTTTATGCTTTATAATCTTTTTTAACATCAGTAACTAGCAAAAGCCAGGAACAAGAAATACCCTCCAACAGGAGAAAAAATCTGATCAAGAAGCACGAACAATGCTACAATGGCCAACTCCTGCTAATGCCACCAGGCAGGAAGGCTTGCTCCTGGGGACAGCCTGACCCTAAATACCAGACCCTCTGAAGTTTCAGCATTGGGAAAGCTTGCTGAATTATCGCAGTGCTAAATGCTGCAAGACAGAGAAGGAAAGCTGATGGAATTCAAGCCATTAAGAACTTTACAGTCTGTAACCAGCACCTTGACTGCAACCTGAAGTTTCCTGGCAGCAGTGCAGAGCTGGTACGGAGAAGAGATTGCATAGTTCAGTAGCACTCTGCCTTAGATTCTTCAGAGAGCTATCAATAATTTATTAAATGTAAACACAACTATTGATTCGTCATTTTGTTACATAAACAATGAGAGCTGTAACACCAGGCATACGAGATAAAGCCCTTTTCCAGAAAAGGACTATAACCGCATGAATATCTATTCTTGGATTGATTTACCAAAAGCAAAGCAGTGTGATTCTGCAAAATGCAGCAGCTTCAAGCTATTGCTCAACTGAGATAAAAAGTTGGGTTTTGATGAAATTTGCATTTTTAGACACTCATTGCAAGTGATATTTGTGAAGTTGTCTGAAGTCACTGAGTCAGAAAGAAAAGTGAGCTGAGGGCAACAGTTTTGACCCATCAGGAAAAGTTTCACTTTCAGAGAGTTTTCTCAAGATTATCCTACAAGTTGTCCCCCACCAGCACTGGGCAGTGCATGATCTACAACCAGTCACAACCACCAGACTTCTGATTATCTTGCCAGTGTTTGGTGTAAAGAACTAAATGATGGAGGAGAGGTATGGCTGACTTTGTGTCTGGGGAAAGATTAGAGAAGTATCTGAGAGCTTTGTGAATGAAACTGAATGAATCTGTCAGAAGTATGTGAAGGGACATATAATGGGAATATTTTAGAAAAGCTGAATGCACCAATGTCTACTGTACATTGAAATGTATGAAAAAGGACTAGGCACTTGATAGCATCCTCAGAAATTCATGTTTTGAGATTTTGCCAGTGATGTCCAGCCATGGAGTTTTATAGTTATACAAAATGCCTGTTTCAAGTAGATAGGAAATTATCCTTTAGAAATAATCTGTTGATGCACTGATATACAGGGTGTATGTCAGATAATTTGTGTCCCCACCAGGCAGTGCTTCTGCAGACTTTGTCCTTTTCCAAGTCTATTACTCAGACTAATATTTGTAGTGATTAGGAATGACAGTTCTTGACGCCACAGCCATACATATCCGTTACAAAAAACAATAAGGCGTCGACTAGCTTACAAGTTAGAGATGCCAAATGAAGTCATTAGACTTGTCAGTCAGTGTGGCACCGCTCTTCTGATTAGCAACTTGCCTTTTTTTGGACAGGAGTCTCCCCACAACTCCAGGGCTTCAGGAGATTTAGTTGTAACCAGAAACTACTCCAAGAGTCTCTGGTTACAAAATAACTCACCTTTGTTTAAGGACATGTAAGGAAAGAGTGTTCTGACCTACTTCTGACAGGAGCTGGTCGCAGCTTCTTTCCTTCTGACCTTCTGGAATGAGAATGAACATTCGCCCGTGATGAAGATAATGGAAGAAAATATGTATGAGAATGAGTCACTGAAATTTTTGTTCAGAAAGCAAGATCCAGAATCCCAAGAGATCTTTATTTATATCCCAACCAAACTCAATGGAGAGTTTTAGGAGGACAAATAAAACTGTAGGAGAAGCTAAAGTAATGAATAATGATAACTGAAAGACACTATTTCCATCACAAACTAAACAAGCACACTATGGCAGTGAAACTGCTAAAGAGCTGAGACAAGGTTAATTCTGTGGATCCCTGCAAGAGTTTTTGGAATATACGTTGGATGAAAGGTTGCATTTCACTTGTTGCTTTTACCTTCATTCTGAATATTCAGAATAATACTGCAGTCTGCATCCCATCCTTGTGCCTGTCTTTTTTCCAGTCCTACCACCTCAGAGTGTTGATACTACCACAAATGTATTGAAATATATTCAGGGACAGATGTATTTACAAGGCTGAAATCAGACTGCCTCAATGCAACATCTTTCACTCTGGACTGTGGGCATGAAGTAACTGCAGTCAGAGTTAGATCCTGGACTTCTCCAGAGCTGACGCAGGAGAAAAAAGTTCCTGTCACATGAGTTACTTTTGTCTATGTTATGTTTGCCTGTGTATATATGCAAGAGCAAGGCCCTACCAAGCTGGCAGAAGTGTCATGGACATGAAGAATGTCACAGATTTCGCACCACAGTTCTCAGCTTTCAGGCTGCGGTCTCTTCTCACCACACCAATTTCTGCAACACCCCGCCTCTGGGGTCTGGCGCAGAGAAGCAGCATTGCTGCTGGGTAGGGCACTGGCTGGAGCGTGAGGAGACAGCAGTTGTAGTTTGTGCTCTTCTAATGGATTGCTGAATGAGTTTACAGAATCACAGAATGACAGAATTGTAGGGGTTGGAAGGGACCTCAAGAGATCATCGGGTCCAACCCCCCTGCCAAAGCAGGTTCCCTAGAGCAGGCTGCCCAGGTAGGCATCCAGACAGGCCTTGAATATCTCCAGAGAAGGAGACTCCACAACCTCCCTGGGCAGCCTGTCCCAGTGCTCCGTCACCCTCACTGTGAGTGAAGAAGTTCTTTCGCATGTTGGTGCGGAACTTCCTGGGCTCCATCTTGTGGCCATTACCCCTTGTCCTGTCCCCACAAACCACTGAAAAGAGGTTGGCCAAATCCCTCTGTCTCCCACACCTCAGGTATTTACACACATTGATGAGATCCCCTCTCAGTCTTCTTTTCTCCAGGCTGAACAGACCCAGGTCTCTCAGCCTTTCTTCATAGGAAAGATGCTCCAGGCCCCGTATCATCTTTGTGGCCCTCCGCTGGACTCTTTCCAGGAGATCCCTGTCCTTTTTTTACCGGGGAGCCCACAACTGGATAAAAGACAAGCCATGCTCTCTTCCAGTGCCTCAGTTTCTCTTCCTTTCACAAGGAAATGATGCTGCCTGTCTTTTATGTAAAATACATTTAGATCTTTGGCTGAAAAGCAATACAACAGTAGGATACTGTTACTAGCGGGGGGAGAAATATAATTCAGTGAACACCCAGGCTCTCCCCCCTTCGCACATGCACATACATATATACTCAGACCCACTTCAGTGCAAGTGTGATTCCCTTCTGTTTATACTTACAATCATGATTCCTGTGTCTGCTTCTGCTAGAGTGAATCTTTCACAAAGCCTGTGGAGCCTTTTACGCATACTAACAGGGTGAGTGCCTGTTTGTCTCTCGTGTGACTCTGAGGCTATTACAGAGAGAAATAACATAAACGTTTAAAAATAAACGAGCAACTGAGAACTTCAGTGAGGTACCTGTCTCTGTGACGTCCTCCAGTCTTGGAAAAATGGAGCAGTTGGAAATGTAACTTGGGTCTTTGTGGTGGAAGATGGATCGGCTGCAGCGCGTGCTCTCGCTGGCTGTAAGAGGAGTATTTTTGGAATGGATGAAGGGGTGATTCTCTCGCCTTGCTTTGCACGTCACTGTGATCTCAGTGCTGCTGAATATATAATGCATCTCCAACTGCAAGTCTCGCTCACAGCAGCTGCGTGGTGAATGCAAACTGCCATTAAAAGAAGTGCAGGTAACTCACAAATAGGCAATAATAGCTATTTTTTCACTGTTATTGCTGGGCTGTACCACAAGAGGTTTCCATATGCCTAAAACTGTGTCTCTGGTAAGCAAACATTTTACAGAGATGCCGATCAGAATTTTCCAAGGAAAGAGATTTCCACCAGAAATTCTCTGAAATCATTACAAATTCCTTGTAATTCTTTGTAATCCAAACTTCCCATGGGAACATACAGATTTTCCTAAAACTTCACTTACTGTTAAGCAGCAGGGTGGAAGTCCTGCTCAGTATCAGAGAGATAAAGCTCCATCATGAGATGGTCCATTCCAGAAAAGAAACACTGGCTGCAAGTGAGGCAAGGCCCCAGACTGTAGAGAGCATGGAGGGAAAGCATGAGGGGCAGAAAGCAGAAACTTTTATTCTTTTGGCAGGTCCATGTCTGAACATAGACTAAAAGCTAACAGTACTACAGTAAAATTCTCCTTGCTGGCATTTATTCAGAGTTGGACTGATGAGACTGCTGAGCACTGGAGTTCTCAGCTAGTTACAAGTTGCTGCTCTTCCCTGGCTGGTGAGCGAGTGAACATTTCACTGAAAGGCTGCAGCTGTTTGTTGGCTTAGCTGCTGCTGGCATGGATATGGAGATCCACAGCTGTGGCGATGGTGATTTAGAGCAATCTGACCTGAAGTGATCTTCTGAAAATGACAAAAGGGGGCTTCAGTTGCTGGCATTCTGACAAACAGGAGTATGATTCCTTAGTGTTCATTTTGCTTTGAGATATAGCTGTATTTAGAGTAATTTATGCCAGAGACTGCCTGTTCCTTAATCCTGGGGTTTTGGGATCTCATCGTAAAATATATTCTTTGTATTCCTTAGGACTTTTCTAACTGCATAATCTAACTCCAATTTTCTGGGTAGCACGTTGGCCCTGTAAGTAAATGGAAAATTAATTAATGGCTTAATATCCTGAGCAAAACAAAGTAATAAGTAAAGAAGAAATAAGATGTTTCTCTTCACAACATTTTTTTACCAGCTATTTTCATTTTTGCTGTGATGTTGTCATTATGCCTATTTGAGGATTTGTTTTTTTATATAGCCACATTTTCCACAAATCAAACCTCAACCTTCATTTCAGAAGACACAAAACCTTCTTACAGATCTTTGATCTTTTGTGTGTTAGCTGAAAAGGCCTTTGTAGGAAAAAACAGATCTTATTAGTATACTTGTATCTCTTAAAAAGAAAATAGCTTTCTACAGTAAATGCATTTTGCCTATTTATTGAAAATAATGTTTTCACTCCTGCATATATGAAATGAGTTGAGCACATTACCTTCAAATAAATAACTGACCTGCATTTGTTACTGTTCCACTTATGTTATCTCTCCACACACTAAAAATACTATAACTGATACAGGTAAAATGCATTTTAAGGAGAAAGGTGTGGTTGTTATGTTAGCTGCTTTTCTTATTGCCTTATCTAGAAAAAACAAGTTCAGATAGTAGAATGATGGTAAGCCTCACAAAATTAATAATCTGAAAAGACAGAGTCTTTGATCAACTGGTAGTAAGTAACAATGCTATTTACTTACAATTATTATTCATATCATACTGAAGCCTGATTTTTTTCCTTCATTCTGTTTTGCCATATATGGGAGTGCTGTGGGCTAGCTGGAATAGTGTTTATTAAATATCGCAGGTAAAGGTCTTACCAATAAAAGCCTCAAAACAAAAACAAAAACAAAAAACACAATGGTCTAATTTTTATTATGCACAAACCTCGTGTTCTGACTAGAGTCATCTTTTTTACAGCTTCGTAAATAGGAAGCATCCTTAATCAGAGAATGGCTTTGTTACCTGGGTTGTTCATCTCTTTGGGCCCACCTGTAAGCAGACGTAGTGTTTCTTTTGTATTTGATGAGTTCAATAAGGCTTCGAAATACTGCTTAGTTAGGATACAAGGAAAAAAAAGCATCTGTATAAATAAAACATCATTGCTCCTCAGTGCTTCTGTTCTTACGGACATCAAGGAAATGGCATTACTCTATGTTAAAACAGATATGATAATAAGCGTAAAGAATTGCAAGAAATGTTCAGATGTAACATTAACACTGCATCATATATATAGTAGCTTTTTTTTCTGTATCTCAGGGTGCTTTCCAAAAATCAATTTAATTTTGTAGTGCAGTACTTAATGAATACTGAAAGTTCATTCCCTGTCCTGTCGCTCTGTTCCATCATCCCTGCTAAGTTTTTGTTACTCGGTTTAACCTTTCATCCTCTAAGAGACATACACATGTATTTCCTGACTCCTAGACTTGGATGAATATGTGCAAACCATTATTAATGTTCTTAGATAAGGAGCAACGTTAGCGTTTCATGTCATAATATTTATTTTTGTTAAACCTTATGCCAGCTGTCCCACGTTTTATAGAGGTTTAAGCAAGGACAACATGCTGTGTCATCTGTAGGCATGCTGTTGACCTACTTGATTTGACAGAAACAGAATTTATACTAGACTGGATATCTCCAAAATGGTCTGTTTCATTTGTGTTCATCCAAAAGATATGATGCAGGGTATTTTTTTGCTTGTTTTAACAGTTTATGAACCTTCCCACATTTCAGAGGGTTTTTCTAAGCATGCTACTTGAACCCAGTTGGGGATTTCGGCTGATTGACCCATGGAGCTGCTGAGAAAGGCCAGCCAAAAATGAGAAATATTTTCAAGAGCTTTGCCAACGTTGCCGGGAGGAGATGCCCTGCAAAAGCGTTCAGCTTTCTGAGACACAGGCTTCTAGGATATAAATGTAGCACTTCTGATACAGACAATCTGGACAGAGAAGAGCTTGTTATCTGCGTAAGTCAGTGCCCCGAAGGCCACAATCCTCTGAAAGTGTCACCTCTGTCTCATTTTGAGTAACCCCCATTCCTGCGACCTGCCTGCATCTGTCTAGGCCGGATCAGGGTGTGCGAAATTCTACAGCTGCTGAGGAAAAACTGGAGTTCTGGGTCTCTCAGTCCAAGTCTGTGGGCACACTGACGTAGGGGCAGCCGACAAAATCAGAAGCACTTTGAATGAAATCATCTGAGAGGCTCAGCACATCACAGAACAGGGAGAACTAGGAGTGCTGCTGTCAGAATATGGGGCTGTGAGGCAATGACAGCTTTCTGAGCTCATGTGGAAAGGATGGCAGAAACTGAGCTTATTTAAGAAGTGGTGCCAGAAAAAAAAAAAAAAAAAAAAGACCATGTCATTTCAACCCTCTGTTCTTGTACTTATAAACTGTGTCTTGCTTCCTTTCTGAAAGCTTCTAACTCTTTTAAATGAAATTAGTTCAAGTTTATTACCCCCCTGAGGTTGAACTTCTCCAGACGTTGTTTCATTTGTGTGTTTTACCCATTCCGTGCTGTAATGACTACTGTTTCCTGTCCTATTATTTCAGTCAAATCATGGCTACATCAAGTTGGTTTAACACAGCGGTGATTTACATTTGATGAGAAGACTGCTGCTGCAACTCACAGCTTGAGTGCTGCTATTTCTACAGACCTCTGTTTCTGATTCACTATTCTCCTCCACTTCTTATTCAGACATTTATGGATTGGATAATGAGCATAGTGGGTTGATACTTAGCTGACTTTTCAGCAGAATTATAGCAGATAGCTTGACAGAGCTACGGAAGTTCTGGATTATATCTAATGAGAATTTAATGAACATTTTACAAAAACAAACTTAGTGTTTTGTGGTTGCATGGAGCAAGAACCGTCTATAAATTTGTGGTCAGGATAGCTTAAAGTTCATTGCAAGTTTCCTCTTCCTAGAATAGGAACTTCTTTCTCAGCACCATGACATAGAGCCAGGAGGACACAAATGCAGTTAAAGGCTTGTTTTACAAGTGAGAATACAGTGCAGAATTTTAGCCAATTGTGAATAATAACATTTGGTAGCCACTTTGGTCAGTTAAGAATGATAAATAAAATTTCAGCACACTGAAAGCCTGTGCTGATGCCAAGACAGTACTTGGGAAAAGTGGAGAAGATTCCAAGATTTTGGGACCCTTAGAAATTGACACAAATATGAGCCAGTGTTAGAGGCAGACAGTGTACTGATGATGCAGGACTGCTGTTTGTGGAAGAGGGTATATTTTTCCAGAGGTGCCCAGATTGTACTCAGCCCCTGTCTAGTGTCTGGGCTGGATCTCTGACCCCCGCTACAGCCATGCTGCCCGGCTGGCTGCCCTTCGCCTGGAGGACTCCAGTTTCTACATTAAAGGCAAGCCTTTAGCGGGGAGTAATCCATGGATACTTCTTGGTATCCTACAAGTTTTTCAGTGCTGGCTTCTTTGCCGAGGGCCCAAGGTGCTGCCTCTAGCACATAACCAGGCCCGCGCCTGACAGCAGAGAGGCCTGCACTGTACATGGCTTCACATGCGCCCCTGGTGCCTCCTGGGCAGGTTGGGGGACCTGTCCTCACTGTGGAGTTACTAACCAGAGCTCTCTGACCAGCTTCCTGAGGCAGGGCTACACAATGCTCTTGGCCTCTTAGGTGTCTGACAGTCTTGATTATAGAAGCGTTCTTGCAAACTGCTTTTATTTTCAAAAGCTCTTCTAACATCTCCATTGTTTGCAGATGAGGTTTGACATTCAGCAGGATGAAAAGCCCTTGCATCTTTTCATTTCCTAGGCAGTTCAGGTTTGGCTGTGTTATTAACAGTAAAAAGCCATGAGTTCCCTTCTCTCCCTTATCTTCTCCAGCACAATATTGCCAGGCTGATAACTACAAACACTGAAACTAGACGCAGACCTGGGTCTCTCTCCCCAGAGGTCAACAGCAGTACAAATTGCAGTGAGGACTAAAAGGACAGAGAAAGCCCGGGCCTGATTTAGATACTCTCCCCAGCAGTATATACCCGCTATATGTCCAGCCTCCCATTTTTCCACACCTGAAGTAGGGGGTCCTAGAAAGAATGAATTAAGGAGGTTGAGGTGAGCTGAATTTTCCCTTTAATATATCTGTATCACATATGCAGTTCCAGCTATCATAGTAGCAGGTATTAGTCTATTATAATCATGTGGCAGCAGTTAAATTTATTTTTAGCATATACCCTTGTCTCCTTAAATTTTCAAAATGAATGAACAATGAGAGAAAATGTTAGCTTCAGCTTCAATAAATGTGCCATTTTGCAACCTTTAAGAGTCTGACTTTGCAATTGAAATTAGTTTAATTTTCAGTGTATATATGATAAACTGAGCAAAAGTGGACTAGGAATTATTGTGAAAGACTTGGGGTCAGGACCAGGATCAAACCTAGAGACTAAACTATGAAGCTGATGTGAGGAAAGCCTCTGCACTTCATCTGAGCAGACGTTAAGCTTTTCATAATGGTACAGTAACGTCCTTGTCAAAGGATGCAAAACAAAGCTCTCAAGAATGTGAAAACATCCTCGTGTCCTGTGCTCACACCACTGGCAACCAAAATAAGAGGCTGAGAGTGACAGCAAGAAGTGGGTTTCTCTTGTATACATTAAAAAGAAGCCAAGGAGAGGGCTGAAAGCAGGCGCTGTTATGAGTGGTTTTCACATGTGGTTTTTACGTCTTCAAAATGCATAAAAGCAGCATGAATGAAAATTAAGCCAATGTTTGTAAATGGAGTATAACAGAAAGAGAATTAGAAATACTAGCAAACAACAAAAGGAAAAAGCAGAAATTTGGAAGGCTACAAACACTCCTGGCTTACACTGCAGTCCTACTATCAGGGATTAAGGAAGATTTTCCTCAAATTGACTCCACCTGGCTGCTTAACAGCCTGCCACCTGTGGTAGTGTTGGCTGGGGTCAGGCTGGATTTGGGGCTGGGTGGTTATTCTGTCTCATGAGGAAGGGTAAGTCTTGTCCCCTTTTGATATTCTGATTTGAGAGCACTGTGTGCATTCAAAAACATTTTACATTTTACAGATTTAGATCTTACAAAGCTAGTTACATAGGGACTGTGTAGATAAATTCTTCTCTGGGATAACAGATGATGGGGATGATGGTTAGGGGCTAATGTAACGTTTACTGGTGGTGGCAGAGAGATTTCCTGGCTTCAGTGGGCCTGAGCTAGTGCGGATAGGCCAAGTTTGCTGCTGGAAGCTTGCTGGTTTTCAGAGATCATCTGTCAAGGAATGCAGCCAGTTTTCTTTCTGACTAATTTGTCGTTTCTTTGCTACAACCTTTTGTTTAGCGTCTGTCTTTCCCCTTGGTATTTGCCATGAGCTATGGCTAAAACAACAAGCGCATCATTGAAATCCTAGGGACTAGCAGTGGCTGGGTTTTTAAAAGAATCTGAGTGGAAGAAGAGAATAACTCCTAACTCTGTTCTTGCTTGTGGCTAAGAGTTACTGGATGTTTCTTCCTTATCCAGCAGAGACGTATCCCTTCAGGCTGGCTTTATTTGAATGAATGAAATCCTTAGAGATTAAAATACTATAAAAATTCTGTATAAAACTGGGAGGGTATGTGGGAGAAAGGATACAACCAGAGGTGGATTAATAGTACAAGTAAATAGCTCCAGGCAACACATGTCAGTCATTTCCTTTGGGATCTGCTTGACCCTTGTTGAGTAGGAAGAGAAGCTGGCTTTGGCCTGTAAACCCACAGATATCTCATGACCTCTGTGGAAGTTCATTGCCTGAATGCTATTTCTTGGACCCAGCGGCATCAAGGGACCTACGGAAGCTTTGCTGCTGATGTGTTTCTACAGATTGCTGCCTCTGAAACATCACCCCTTGGCAGAGAGAGGGCTCAATGCTTATGATAGGGGACATCACTTTCTTTTTCACATCACTGTGTTGTTGACAGAGCTGAACAGGAAAATCATCTGTTGGCTTGATAAAACAGATTCAATGCAGATGTCACTGAGAGAGAAACTTTGCAGGTTTACCACATGCAAAATACATTGTCTCTAACAAGACGAAAAAGAAAATAATCTCCTTTTAAAACTTAAATGTATTTGAAACATTTCTGGTCATGACAAGGAAATATAAAGTAATCTTAGTTCTTTTCTCTACCCAAACTCTAATAAGATATCAGAGAGTTTGCTGCCAGAAATAATTCAGGGAACATAAAGATGTCACCTGAAGAGTCAAGTGGTTTCTTTTAATCCACCGTTTCACTGGCTGTTTCCCTACCAGTATATCTGCTGCTGCAGTTGGCTTAAGATAGAAGTTTGTATTTGGTCTTTGAAAAGCTGAAAATAGCTAGAGTCTTTACTTTGTTTTAATGATCAGTGCAAAATTCTGTTGGAACACATCGCTGAAGTGAGGTATAGTCATTGAAATGGTTTCAACTTGCGTCTGTGGAAATATATTTATTTTTGTATCCCCTGACCTGTGGGAAAATATTATTTCGAATATCAGGATGAGGTCATGGGACTCAATGGAGAAAACATCGCAGAAAGAATTAGTTTGGTTTTCAAACTAATCAAGATACATTATTTGGTATTCTGAGCCAGCTATATTATGACTGTGCTAGACTTCCTAAATAAGCTCTTTAGAGAAATACAAAATCTAGTAGAAAAGATTTATTGGTGAAGTACCATATGAATGGGTATTTGCTTTTGTCTTTTGTAGACACTAACTTGTCTTTCTTCTCCAAAAAAAGAAACCGTTTAGGCCGATAGGAGCTATATAGGTTAATAGACTCAAAAGAGTTTATTATGAGATGCTACTAGAAAGACTGCATTTTTAGACCATTTTTACATCAGCCTTAGGGTGCTTAGTCTATGGGAAGAGTATAGCACCACTCAGACAAGTCTTGGTACAAGCAAAAATGCTTCCACAGCTATAGAAGCCACTGAGTTTCACTGAAGATCTTTTCCATAAACTAATTGAGTTACACATCACTTTCTGAAAGACGAGAATTCAAGGTAATCAATAACATAGCTAATAGAACCTCTCCTCCCGGGAAAGAAGGGATGCTAATGAAATGTTTGTAATACGCATGCTACAAATCATTTGATTCCGTTAGCTAAGCTGCTTTCAATATCAGACTATAGGAAATCCATCTTTAACAGGGATGAAATGGCACTGTCATCTGCCACTGAAACACATGCTGTACTGACTTGAAAGCAAAAACAGTGGAGATGCAACATATGGCATTCACAGCAAAAGTTTTTCTGAAGTCTGCTGTGTGCATTTTGCTGTCATTACAATCAGTTGTTCTTCACAGCCTGACATTTAGCAGAGTACACTACAGAGCAGTCAGAATTCAGTTTCAGTAAGGAGGTATGAAAGCAATCTATTTTTTTTTCTTTTCTGAACTAATGACAGCTTTGCTTCCAAAGGACTTAACATCCAGAAGCTGTGAAACCTTTTCACTATGTTTTGTTTCTTGATCTGATATTCCAGGGAAGGGTAACAAATTTCCTATAGTGTTTGAGTGCTTTTTCATTTGCTGTAGTGTGATACCAGTTACAATGAAGAAGGGAACGTACTTTCAGACGTCATTTCAGGCTTATGTCAGACATTTGCTGATGAAGAGCTGTAAACATGCGTGTGTAAACTCAGAAGTATAGCAGTCTTGCCTGGATAACTGGTGATGATTTCTCGTTTCAAAAGGAACAATTTATTTCTTCCTTCTACATAAAATGTCACGTGTAATCTATCCAACACAAGGCCAGCCTTTCCTTCCCGATATTCTTTCTGAAATTCTATCATTGCTAGGAAGGAAGAGTCAGTCTTGGGAATATATTCAAACCTAGCCTGAAGTAAGCAAGTTTAAAAGACAGCTCGACCTGCTGAAGAAATCCCAGTAAAGCAAGCACAGTTCGATCAGCACTGAGCCTCTTCCCAGAGGCCATCGTGGACATGAACCCAACTGCAGCAAGTTCCTTCTGACTGTGGTTAACCTAAGCATTTTTTTCCAGGCTTTCAGGAGCCATTGGCCAGCTGTTAGGTATGGCAGCAGGAATAATGGTTATGTGTCACATAATCATTCCCCGGACAGCAGGATTATAAGGCTGTTATGGTAAGAGTTAGGCTCTTCCTTGGGAGCTCTCTCATGCACAGATTGGTTGTGTCTGATCCCTCCAAGGTACTGGAGCTCTGATTTGCTTCCGTCTTGCTCTGGGTGAAGGGATGCTGGAGAGTAGGACAGCATTCATTTGGGAGCAAGGTGCCAGGAAGCAGAAAGCCCTGGGAGACAAGGACCTGCACATACGCTTCTGTGAGAGGCTGGTGAGAAGATCTGAGTGAAAAAAATAAAACTCAAGTGAGGTGATAAATCAGAGATAAGGAACAGAGAAGGATGTGAGCACAGAATAGATAAGCCTGTTCTGCAGACTTCTCTGTAGCTGTCCAGACCTGCAGGTCCTCATCAGCCCAGACTCCATCTTACTGCTTTTGCCTGCACAATTACCAGTCTGACTAGGAAACAAAACCCAAGGGACTGGGTTCTGTAACTTCTGAATTGACCACAGTACAGACTAGATCTTCTACTGTATTCATACAGGAGCTAAACACAAATCCTAAGCATTGTGCAGCATGGTTAATTGGAGTTGTATTACTTACAGTTTTCCTTTACTCATGGCTGAGAAAGGGATTTTTTTTGGAGTTTCTGTTTTCTTTTTTTCTGCACAGGAATTTTTTTCCATTACTATTTTAGCAATGGACAGTGAATCAATATGTCCATTAGTAGTCACAAGAACAGCATTGAAGTGATTTTGTTACTCATAAGGATATAATTTAGTCTCTTGTGGCCCTATAGCATAATGTGTTTCATGTTTTTGTGTTTAAATTACAGGTAGTTAATGTCTTGGAAGTCTTAAAAGATAGTTAATTTCTGTTTTTATAAGAATTCTACCATTTTTGGTCTACCCATCTCTGGGATGTCATTGAAAAATGACAGACTGACTTCATTATAACCAGGAAAATGAAACATTCCACCTAGCTTCTGCATGGACACATCTTCCTTTTCAAAGGTTCATAGTGGAGCACTGAGTTTTCTGATGACTCAGATTAATTTGTTGGTTGTCTATGCAAATGAGGATGCACTCAACTTTTAGAGAAGTAGTCATTAAAATTTTCTTTTCATGTGTATGGGACTCAACTTTCCACTGAACTGATTCATTTAAAAAATGTAAATGATTTCTGGAAGAACGTTGAGGAGAGCAAACAGTGCCTGATGTGGAGGAGCAAGTGGGAGATCTGCCTTGGTGGGCTGAAGTTATTTGCTAACAGCCAGCAAATTTTAGCTTGCTTTCTCAGCAAGGCAGAGAAATCTACCTCTAGTTGCTCTCAAGCCTGGGAGCTGCCGCTGGATTTCCTTGCAGCAGAACTGCCTGCCATGGAGCTCTGCGAGACCTGTTTAAGCAGTGGTCTCTCTTGTAAAAGAAAGACTTGAAGCTGAGTGTAAAAAACACTGGAACAAGCTTCCTGGTGAGGTGATTGATGCCCCATGCCTGCCAGTGTTCAAAAGGCATTTGGATAATGCCTTCAATAATATGCTTTAACTTTTGGTTAGCTCTGAAGTGCTCAGGCAGTTGGAATCGATGATCTTTGTAGGTCCCTTCCAACCGAACTATTCTATTCTCATATGTGTTTTGCAGGAAGAAAAATAATAAAAAAAAAACAAAAAAAAAAAACAGCAGGATAAATATCTTAGAAACGTTTTGTTGGGTATAGAATTTTATTCATGTATTTTTATTAAAGAGAAAGTCTTACCATAAAAGTTACCTTAACTTTTGAATGGCCATAAGTAAAAAATGTTGCCAACCTTCCCATTTCTGGAAGAACCACCCGTATTGTTCAATTTCAGAGCAATTTTACATTCCAGCAACTGTGATGTAATTACTGTCTCCTTTTCTAATTCATTTTAATAACTTTAATTATAATTTCCTTCAATGGTCAATGCTTTGGACATATCATATAATTATAAGGAATTGCTATGTGATTTTGCATTAATGAATATTCACCAATTGTAGGGATTCTCAATATCTTTTGTTATTAAAATGTTCCAACCCGAATGAAATTCGATGATAGCTGAAAAACAGAGTGCAACGCCCATCATTTTGTAGGTGATTGAATAAATAGATGATATTGTTTTTTAGCTTCATGTCTGTCGCAGAAGACGGACAGATCAGCACTCTGTTTTGCTCAGTGAAATGGAAAACATGAAAATAGTACAACAGGTATTGATTAGAAATGGGCTAAGACACAAGAATGAGACTTGAATTTTAAACATACTAAATTTTAAGGAAATGAAATTCGAATGAAGAGAGGGAGGAAAAAGGAAAAGGCGAGGAGTTCAAGTATCAAAACGGTACTTGGCAATGAGAGCTTGGCTCAGACCCCCTTTTATTTCTGAGTGGAAGCAATAATGTATGGTTCTCCGTTTGCACAGCTGTTCTGCATCACTACTGTGCAAATCAGCATTAAAGTGTACTTACGTACACTGAAGATAATTCTTGAGGCACCTCAATTGCTGCGTTTCCTTTTGGTGTGGAGTGGTCTAAAACTATATTTGGAAGCAACTCTGAAATGGCAAAGTATGTCTCTATTAACGTCCCAGGAAGTTTTTTTGGGTTTTGTTTTCTGTTAAATGTATGGGAGGTCAAGGATAATTTATTGGTTAGATTTGCTGATCTAAGTCACTGGCCTCAGTTACATCTCATGGGTATTGCATATTGTGTGGGTGAAGTTTTGTTTGTTTAAAATCCATAAATAAGGAAAAGGAATCTAAATTCATTGTCAAACTGGAAAGAGAAGAATCTACAGCACTGGGAAAACTGGTGAAAACTCTTGAGGTTCTCAGAGATCCCTTCCCAGCCTTTGACCTTGGGAGTGTTGAAAATGGTGCTCTTCGGACTTACAGAGCACAGGGTTTGCTACGCAGAGCTGAGATTTGGAAATCATCAGCTAGTCCTTCACACACATCCAGTCCTCTCCCTAAGCACATCCTCTTTCTGTTGGTGGTTCCATGAAAGAATAACTGTTCTATTTTGCATAACTTGTGAAAAATACAAATATATATATATATACACACCTCTTCTAAGCTACAAATGTGATTTTACCTGCTTATTACATTTTATAAAATGTCTGCACTGTGGGAAAATGCTTATAAATCTGAGGTTGTTTCCCTGTCAAAATATTGAAGATTTTCTGATAACAGTAAATATGTGTTTGTTTCTGTTAGAATTTCATCAGTGGTTGTTTTTCAGATGGTCAGAAGCTCAGCTAACTTTGTAACAAATTCTACAGATAACTTGTTGGCATTGAGATCATCCTATGCTAAAGTTTATGGCTCCCTCATGTCATTCAGTAACTGCTTTTTCCAAGTTGTAGTGGATTACCAGCAAAATTAAATATGTTAGAAACAAGTTTGGCATGCACAGTGAAAGGGTGTGAGAACAAGGTTATGTTTTCATGAGAACAAGTGTTCTGTTATGAAATAAAGATAAATAATGAGAACAAACATTGCATTAAAAAATGAGAATTTAATGAGCTGGAATTGTGCTCAGTCCCATGGAAAGCTTTTTTTTTTTAATTATTTTTTAACATTCTATTTGTTGTTAGTAAGTGACTACTTGAGTGCATTACCCAAATTTACATCTGACTGTTTGATAACATGTACCAAACTTACATTCGCTTAATATAGATTCCAGGTTTGCATGGAAATTTACAGCTAATTTCCAGCCAGGATGGCTGTTCTTCTTTATAAAGCATTATGATTATAATTACAGACGTTTTTATAAAGTCACGATCCACATTCTTTCTGATGAGCAAAGAGGTTAACATTCCATTAATGGAAACTTAATTAGATCAACTTTTCCCATTCCGGTCTCAAGTGTACACCAGTTCACTGACGAGAGTTTTTGGGAGGAGACCACCGTTCCTGGTTGGAGTCCACGCTGACGAGGGGGCATTGTCATGAGGAAGGCTCATTCTGTAGTGCTTCTGGATCCATGCTGTCCTAGGCGCATCCACCATTTGGGATGAATTACTGAGATGAACTGCAGAACATTCTTGCAATTTTTTATTTTTAACTGGCATGCTTTATTCTTATGCTCTGGCTTAAAAGAAAAATAGAGAAAACTAGGGTCCAATTCTTGTCCCTTTGAAATGTGGAGATGAGCTTCAGGAGAGTCAGTTCTAGACTGTTCACCTAGGGAGATGTTTGGGATGTAGCATAAAGGTGGTCTCCTGTCCCTTCTGTTTGATCTTTTCAGAGGAGAGCCCTTTACAGCTGCGCTCAAACAGCAGCCTGTTTCGCTCTGTTTCTTTGAAAAACATCTTGTGTTTCACTTGCACTTTGAATGGGCAGATGGACAACTGAATCATTGAGTCCAGCCTAGTGCTGGCTGTGGAAATTCATCCGGTTTCCGATCATCAGCCCCCCTAAACAGCAGCAAAACATACTGTGCTTTAGCGAAAGCATCTGCGTGCCTGGTTTATTGGTGAGCCTGGTTTATGGAGCTAGTCACACGTACCGTCATCTCCAGACACCAGCCTTTTTCTGGCTCAGACTGCTAAAGAGAGGCATAAAGAGTTTGGCTGTTACATGAAAACCTGTCAGTAAGAAGTTTCAGCCCAGAGCCCATCGGCTGGGAGTGCAGTAAGTGAGCTACGAGCCTAGCTTTACAAGTGGAGAGTGCTGCTTTCCCCTGCTTGGGCACCGGCGCACAGAAGCTGCGGGACAGGCTGGCGAACACGGTGCTTTTAGCACCCAGCTCTCTGCAAGAGGGTGTTGCAGTTGTCCGTAAGTCACCACAATAGAAAGCATGTGCACAAAGCCTGTAAACTTAGCACTAGAAGAAAAAATTGAAGTTGTTAAGGCAGAAAATCTGCTTTAGCCAAACTGAAATCCTTTACTGCACTCCCAGTGTCTGTCTCTCCCTAGTGCAGGGAGAGAGCGTGGTATAATTGTCTATCACTAGTCATTGAAAGACTATCTCAGCATTGAAGCAGGCTGATAATTTTCTTTTTCAGATAAATATAAATTTTTCTGCCAAAGTAAGACTTTTACTCATCATTCATGAATTTACAGTATCTTAGCAAAGGGACAGAATGTACTGCAGTGGCTGACAAGCAAATAGTTTCATAAATAACCCTCTTGACACATGTGAGATGTTAACATTTTTTGAGGTTTAGGCAGGGCTTGGGGCAGAAGAAAATTTATTTGCTTGTTTCAGTTTTAAGGCAACTGGGTCTTTTATTTTACCTCTCACTGATGGATAGAAGTATCTCTGTTGGAAAGAGTCTTCTGCTCTTTCCAAGCAAGCATACCACAATGACTGACATTTGGCTACAGGTGAGAGTTCCCCCCCCCCCCCCAAAAAAAAAAGTATTATTTAATTTCAGCTAGACAGAAATTTCAGCTAAACATTTAATTTGATTGATAATGTCATGTGATTACAAAACAGGGAATATACAATGAGTTGTAAATAAGATTTGCAGTTCTTCAGTATCTTTGTGCCGTAAATCTATATATCCAGTATATGAACAGAGATATATGGTCCATGAAGCAGAATAAGAATCCTCTTCAACAGAAAAAAAGTGAGTCAGTCCCTGTTGTAAAATGTTTACAGTCTAAGAGGCATGGAGACAGAACAGTTTTTTCTTGTAGAAGACCTGGAGTGAACTGTCAAGGCAATGCTTGTAAGCAAAGACCGATAGAACTGAAGCAGTCCCCTTGGTCAGACAAGAAACTAAAGGTTATTCCAGGGGCTTTTTAGTTTTGTTTTTAAATAAGCAAGAGAAAAGAGTTGAAAGGAGGGGATGGCAGCGTGACAAGGAAAAATAGACTAGAAGAGTGCTCACTCAAATTTAGACAATTTTTTTTTTTTGGGGGGGGGGTCAAAACTAGATTTCATCAGAAAATTATCTGCTTTTCAAGCAGTTTTTCAATGACAAAAAAAAAATAATCAAGTTTTTCTTTTGTGAATATCCAGGAATATCACTTCCCTTGAGGGCCAATTTTTAACTTGTCTGTGCTAAAGCTTCAACAGACTTTCAAGGGCTTACCCTTTTTTATTTAACAGTCAGGTGAGACTTAGAGGCCATTCCAATCACTTGCCATTACACAGAAGTGTCTGTCAGTTAACTTTGTTTTTCTTCAGGCCAGTGACTGTTTCTTCCATTGAAGAAATGTATAATGAATATGATTCAAAGAAACAGTGTTGATATGTCCAGCGGTGCCAGGGAAAATCTCACCTATTTGGTAGTTTAAAATGAAAGATCTGAACAACCATTGAATATCTGGTGCCCACAAGGTACATAAATTTAGCAAATATGTTGAAGGAATTGGTGCCTGTGTACCAATGATGGGTACGCAAAGATAAATGCTCTCCACAGCCAGATTTCCCTTTCTCTCTGTGTCTGGCTGAAGATGTTATTCTGCCCTTGTTTTTGTGCACTTCTGACTTTATCAGCCCTCATGACTGTCTCTTGACACTTTACACCTCTTTTTTTCTTTTTCTTTGCTTTTGTTTTTTGTTTGTTTGGGTGGGAGAGTATCTGATTTTATTTTATTTTTTGGCATGTGCTGGTTTTGATCCTCTGCTAGGTTTATCTATTATTTACTTTACTTTTTTGGCTTTTAAGAAGCTGTTGTTTTCTCCTCAGCTATTTTTAGAATGTCTGTTGTAGTCTGATTAAAAAGAAATAATTCATGTCCCTGTATTAGGAGCTTTCTCAGGTCCTTTTAAGACAGAATAGAGCATATCAACAATTTCTGAATGACCATGTGATCATCCCAGGAGAACTGGAGTAGAACAAAATGTCTTAGTGAAATGAATTTTTTTTGAATTTAATCATCAGCTGCGTACTGTAGATCCGCGAGGGTGCATGTTCTTCTAAGCTACCAAAGTTAATTGCACTAATAAGAGCAACTCTGCTTCCAGCTACAGGAACCAGCTCAGTTGACAGTGGCTGTTTGGCGTGTTGTACTGATGTTTTTACCAGAGGGAACGCTCATCAAAAGGCAAAGCATAGTTCAGGGGCTGTGTACTGAACAATATAAATAAGGAACGGGAAATGAAATTACAAGTTCAAAAATATAACAAACCAGGAATCAGAGAGACAAAGAAATTAAAAAAAATATTTTTGGCCTCTGTACATATTGTCTATTAAGAATCCAGATATTTTTTTAATTATTTATTTTAGGAACATGTTATATTTATTAAACATCTGCAACCTTGTTCAGGAAACACAGGCAACTATTGACTGTTTAAAGCTAAACCTAGGCAGTTCAGTGATTACTAAGAGTAAGAAAACCTTTATCCTGCCATGCGATGTGCACGGTGGGGTACATGTGGGCACAGGGACAGGCATAGTTATTCCGTCAGTGCTACTGCAATGAGAAATCCCCCTCAACTCAGCTCAAACAAAGGGTAAAGTGAAATTGGCTCCTTCCATCCATGCATGCTGATGCAAGTAATCACGGTCTTTCTTCCTTGGGGCTACAGTCAGGCATGAACTGCAGTCAAATTGGGAACAGCTGGAGTTTTTACACCAAACTCTGCTGTTCCCTGTGCACTGTTCATGCGGTGGTCTGTAATGAAGGGGATTTTGCCTGCTGGTTGCCCTGTCTGCAGGGGAAAGCTCTGCAAGGGGCCGTGGTCAGTGCCCGTGCTTGTGCCTCTTCTTTGGTGCATGTGGGCAGAGCCCTGCGGCCCTGTGGCTCCCCACGGCTGGGCAGCAGCAGCAGCTCCTCGTTCAGCAGCCTCGGGCGGGGGGCGGCACACTTGACCTGTCCTGTCTTGTTTTCTCCCAAAACACAAGTAATGGCTTCAGTTGTTGGAAGCTGTCTCGTGTTTGCATCTCTGTAAGCATCCCGAGATGTGGTGTGTGGAAGTAACCATGGCTTTGGGACTGGTAGCTATATTTATGAAGCAATTTGTAAAAGGCTGTAGTGTTCATGATGTTGTAGAGAGCCACCTTGTTGCAACTTGTTTCTGAGCCAAATTGTACTAAGAATATATGGAAGTAAGGACATGTGGAGGTGCACGTGAGCTAAAGATGTGCTATAGTGCTTGTGGGACTGGGAAGAGTCCCCCTCTGCCCACCCTGCTGCTAACAGCCCTTTCCTACACATCTGGTGTTGCAGATACTGAGTGCAGTGGACCTTTGGTCTTGCCCACGCTGGCATTCCTTCTGGAGAAGTCAGCTGTAGTGCTGTTACAGACCTGTTTTGTAGTCCTGGACAGCATCCCAGTGCAGAGTGAGTGAGAAGGCCTAACAGGGCAGGTGGAGGAGGAGGAGTAAGGACCTGCAAGGGGAGACTGAGGCATGTTGGCAGAGCCGCTCTGAGGTAAGGCCAGAGAGCATGAGGGGCCTGGTGGTGAAGTGTGTGCGTGCAGGTGCTGGCCCACTCCCTTCAGTGCTCTCAAGTACAGAGAAGCAAATTCTAAGAAAAAAAAGGAACAAAACAAGAACTCTTCTTGAGTCACTCTGAGTGTGATTGACAAAACGTGCATGAAATCTTACTATTCCTTCAGATTAATTCTTAAGTTTCCACATTTATATTTAAAGTCATGAGGTCACCAGTTATAGGCAGTTCCAAGAACACATAACATATTTTCCAATCTGAATACCTTTTTTGGTATTGCCCTTCTAAAACCTTGACAACTGAAATAACAACGTCATTCGAACTGAGTGACAGCTGGACATAGGGAAGAAGGGAGGGTGTGTTAGAGTGGAGGCCTGTTAGAACTGAGTGGAATACTTTGCTGTCATTGACATAGAGCAGACAGATGATACACTTCTGCAGGTGAAAAAAACTTTACAAAAACTATCTTGAGCCTGTCTACTTGTATGTCCCACCTCCTGAAATGCAGGAAAAAGTTCTGTTTAACACCAACATAAATGGGCTTCTTGAAGTGATGCAAATTACTTTGAAACTGCTGAGTGCTGTTATGCCACACTGTGCAGAAGACCTTCACCAACCCTTCCCGACAGCTTATTGTTTTGCATTTCAGCAAACACGTCTTGTCTTGGATTACCAAGTGCCTCATAAATGTAGTTAATATACAACGGGTCACATTTTGCTTTTGGATGACTACTGGAGTAACAGTTTCATTAAGAACCAGAGGACAACAAGTAGTGTGCTTTTTGCACATTTAGATGGGCACACATTTTGCTTTTGGTAAATTCTAGGGAGCTAAGAAAGAAATTGCCAGTGATAAATATCAAGAACCAAAGCCCTACTGTTCACATACTGTTAATAATAATTTCTTTCAGAAGTTCAAATATGAATCATAACAGGTTCCATAAGTGCCCTGTAGTAACAGGATAAAATATCTTCCTGTTGGCAAGCTGACTACTCACATTTGAGTTCAATATACCCTTGTAAATTTACTTCTCTGTCTATGCCTGCATTCTGAAACGGTCATAACTCCTTACCCCTATCTCTGTGGGTGCATTTTTCCTAGCATGCTAAAATGGCCCAGAAGAGAACTAGTGCCCTAATCTGAGACAGCTTGTCTTGCCTGCTCATTGTCTTCCTGGACCTCCATCGGGACTGTGCTGGCTGGGTCCTTTAGTAAAAGATACCTGAAGGAGGGGAATATCTAGTGAACATGTAGTAGGATATAAATGGATTAAGTGTTACTGCTCCTATAAGTGCAAAGGAATCTCCTTATCAGTTTTCAGTTGCAGTACATAATTCAACTCAGTATCTGTAGAAGTGCAGTGATTTCAATTACAGCACGAAGTGATGTACCGCACTCAAACTACTGTCTTGCATGCAATGGATAGGATTTATACTTCTCATATTTAAAATGCTCTTGTGTGTGTGTATGTGTGTGTGTGAGAAATTGACATTGCCATAAAAATAACGTTTTGTTTTGGAGTGATGAGCAAAGAGTGGAACTGAAGTCAGAGTGACCTCTGAATGCGGCTGGTCACCCCCATGCTGCACCCAGAGGTTTTGCCTTGGGTACAATCACACTCAGAGACCTCACTGGGTTGAGAGTCACCCCATCCTGACCTGTAGGAGTGGAGGTGTCCTTTACAGTGCGTCTCCTCATTGCTTGTAGAGGGTGCCCAGACAATGAACTAATTGTATAGCTTGAGATAACCAACGTTAAATTGATAAACCTGACTTCCGAAGTATAAAGCTGTAGGCTCATTTTAAACCATGCCTGTTTTCTGTCGTTGATCAGTCATGTCGCAGCAGCAACCCTTAAATTTCAAAATAATAATTTAATTTATAGGAAAGCCTATATTACAGCCATATTTAGCTGTATCTTAGGGGAGAAATAGTAAATAAATCAATGATTAGCTAAGACAGTTTAATTAAGGCAGTAGATACTAAAATCTGTTGTTATAACCTGCAACCTGATGAACAGCTCCTGGGCATGGCCAAGATGCGCTGCATGATGCAAAGCGATGCGTGTCTTAGGTGCTCTGTGGGAATTACTGGGATCAAATGAATTTAGCCAGTGTCTTCAAGTCTGCTCCCAATGTGTCAAAGCAGGCTGGTTTAGTGTAACTTAAAAACCATGGTTAACCTCCTTGAACTTCTGGGATTTCAGAAACGTGTGATTAACAGTGAAGCAGGCCAGAGCAGTATTTTTTCATGTCATTCAGATGCATGTTAGTGGGTTCTGACTTACCACTGGGGTTTATTGTTCAGAGTCCCTGATAAGAAAGGCTCCGTGTACTGATAGTGCTCAATGTACTTCCATCTCTAGCTGTGTTTAAGCACAAAGTTCAGTGATAACAGGAATGGTGGTTATGTCCAAGGGAGCTGATGTAATCAAATTCAACAAAACAGGTTCAGATTTGGAAACTGCTAGATTCCCAGCCAGTGCAGTGTCCACAAACCGGAGAGAAACTTCTAGACATATTTATGCACAGTGTTGAACTTTTTTCTCAAATGCATGTAAAAAATTACATACCCAGCACCAAAAGCCAGTCCTGAAATTTTGATGTGAATTATTACTCATTTTTTTTCAGGACAATTCCAGAAAGGATAATTTATATTGGTAGGCGTAAGATAATGTGAAGTATAAAATGAGAGGAAAGATTTCTCTCCAAGGCTTCACTTGTATGATATCAACTAACAGGCAGAAGAAGAAAGAATGATTCAGAAACTGTGTTGTACCAGATAACTGCAGAAGTCTTCTTCACACCATGAAAGATAAAATGGAAACAAACAAACAAACAAAAAAAACAATTATTTTGTTTGAAGAAGACCACTCTAAGTAGAATAAATTCAGTTATTTCACCTCAGTCTGCAATAAAAAGTAGTTTATATCTTAGAATTACAATTATATGGTAATGTGAATTGCATTTTCTCTCCTTATTAGTGCAATATAACAAGCAAAAAAATATATAAAAAACCACCACCAACAACAACAACTAAAAATCAGTCCATCAGTGCTTAAGACTGGTTTCTAGGAATCTGAAAAAAACTTAGCCACCCTGGATCTCTAAGCATTGTCCAGCTTGACTTTATTACAATATTGTGGCTCAGACTGTAAACGTATAAGATTGATTTTGCTTTCTGAGAGTCTACAATACTGATGTAACATCTAGTGCTATAATACATGAAGGTTCTTTCACATTGGGAAATGCTTCTCATAGCTAAGTGACCTAGTGGATCCCAAAATAAAGGGACACTTTATGCTAATTACCGAATATTTACATTAGCTATGCCAAGCCCATGCACTGAAAAGTTAGTTCAGATCCCCAAAATTCATGAAATGAACTTAAAAGCAGTGAAGAAAAAAGAAAACAGCACGGGGTTTTTATTTTAATTTTAATTGCCTTTTTTGGAACCTTAGGTTATAAGGCTTCTTGTGTTTTCAAACCTTTCACCACAAACATGTAGCCTAGAAACTTTCTTTTCAACACATAATTGCACAACAGGGGCCTTAAGGACATACTATGCAACTTGCAAGAAAATAACTGGATTTGGCACCATAGCCGAGGCAGACACATACATCACTATTCCAAGTAAGCACAGGGCTGGTTGTGTCAATAACATTTGGAGCCCAGCTATATTATTTTTACTTGCCTTTTAAACACTGTGGGCGCTGAGCAGAAAGGAGGTGGGATAAGGAGACAAGACAGCTGTGAAATCAGCTTTCTTAGTGATAGCCTGCTGCCAAGCTGGGAGGCAGCCCAGTCCCCAGCGTGAGCTATGGGATGTAGACGGGCTGAGCACAGACTGCGGGGTGCCAGGACGTGGCGGAGAGAGTGCGAATATGGACATAAGGATGCTGAAAAATACCCCATGAAGTATTTGGGCAGGGAATTTGAATGTCAGTTTGGCCTAGAGTTATAAGCAATAGCCGAATGTGCCATCAGTCAATGCACCCATCTGTTCAAATGGTAATGCATAACCATCTGGTTAAAGCAATCGTGCACGATAGCCACCCCAAAGTTTCATTTTCACTCCTCAGACTTATGGACAGGTTTGTGTGGAACATAAGTGACAGTACAGATACAATAGTTATTGATGAGTAAGTGCATTTTTTGAAAATGTGAATTAATTTCCTCCCTTCCCCGTGTTATGTTTTCCTGTTTGTGGTTCTGCGGTACTAGCTTTACTCAGGGCCTAAAAAAAATTATAAGGAAAAATATTCTTCTGGTACCATGAGCCTGCCTGGAAGCAGAAATAGAAATTTACTGCAACGTTATTGCTGCACGTTCAAGGGCCAGGAGAGAGCAAAGGGACACCTGAACTACAAGGCACTTGTAGAAGACCTTGCAAATATCAAGTTTAATAATACATGAATTTAAGAGGCTGAACACAGATACAAAAATGGCAACTTTTCTGTCTTCTCTTTCTTATCCTTTCAGGAAAAAACAAATGCTCACTCCCAATATCTAAGAAAACGAACATTTTCTACCATGTTATAAACTGTGAACAGACACATTATTAAAATTTCATATTGAGCAAGCATTAGATATGGGGAGTGTAACGTCATCCAAGATAGCAGAAGTTTGTGAGGGTCATGGACAAACAATTAATTCAATATTGTTTGTAATATTTTTCTACTATGTACAAGTGCAAAATTAAAAAAAACACAGCATTTAAGAATAAATTTTACAGTCAGTAAAATGTAATTAGTAACTCTATCTTAAACACCAGTACCTTCTGTCAAAAAGCAGCATGCTTTTTTATTTTATTTTTATATTTTAATAAGTATTTTATTAAATAATCCCATTGATTTAAAGGTAAAAAAAAAAAAAAACAAAAAAATAGGTAAAAAATAAATAATAATTAAAACAAACAAACAAACAAAAAAACATTAAAAGGTTCTGAAGGGTTCTGTTCACAGTTGCCTTTTTTTTTTTTTTTTTTTTTTTGCTGACCCTAACTGCCCTAGAAGTTTATCTCAATGAAGTGAGCGTTAGGCTGATTTCTTTTTTTCTCTCCTAAGCTTTGAATGCACTTGGAGAAGTGTGCTAGAGTTTGTCGGGGACTTGCTTGTCCTTGGGCCTGATGCGCACGGCTCAGGGGCAAGGTGCAGAGCCTGTGCAGGGCTGATAGGACTTGGGGAGTCGGTGTCAATAGGGAGAAATGCTTATTCAAAATGTGCTCTCAGGAATACTTCTGCAGTTAGTTTAAATGTTATTTTGGGAAATGGTCCTTTCACTAAGTTCACCTGAACCATGAGATAGATGCATTTTGGAAGGATAAATCAGATATTTTCAATCTACTTGAACACTGTCATTTAAAAATTAAACACAAAGGTTTGTGCACATCCATAGCAGGATGTATAGAAAGGGGAAAATGATCAAATTAATTCACTCCGGAAAATGAAATTTTACAAACTGGAATTTTGAAAACCTTCAAACATCAGCTAGGGAAATAACTATATTATATTTAATAATGGAAATAACTTGATGACTTAATTAGAATAGAATATCCTACTGTATCTGCATGCTGTTTTATACTATGTATCATCCAGGGCTCTGCTCTAGGAAGTTCAACTTTCTGTGGTTTTGGCATGGTTGGCAGAGTTGCCCGCAAACACCGAACATTTTTCAAGAGCAGAATTTTAAGTACATTGGCCATTTCTGGAGAAGAGCTAGTGGCTTTGGGTCATGTACACTGCTAAATTTCAGCTAAGCAGTTTAATTGAAACACATAAGCTATCAAGCATTTGCAGGGAATCCAGCAAATGCATTTCTATTATAAGTATTAAATACTTGTATTTATGTGTCAATGACACAATATTTTTAGGACAGATATTTAAGATGCTTGTAATGACAAATTTGATCTACATTTAAAAGACAATTCTGCATGTGAGTGCTATAACCACAGAAACAAAGAAAACAATAAAATCTACCTTTGTCATATACATTTCTTTCAAGACAGTGCCATCATGGGTAATTATTACATTTATTGTATCATAATACCTGGGAGTCTGAGTCAGGTTTGGAAAGCCTGGACAAATTGAGTTCTGTGACTTGTGAAATGAAATTGGATGCTGTGTATTGGAAATGTGGTGGCCGAAATACTCCTAGATACTGTCATTCCTTTCTGTTTTATAATTAATCTGCCTGACACCTGGAAAATTCCATTACTGCAGAAATACTTTGATGTGTAACTGACAGACTGAAACTCGTCCCTACAGAGTCAATAGCACGATCAGGCTTAGGCTGTGTATTTTTACAATGGACTAGCTCAACCACAAAGGCCAAGCTGCTTTTCTGTGGTAGCCTTTCATAAGTTTAAGGAGTTCAGAAAGGGCAACTCATGAGTTGAATGCACTGAGGTGATATTTAAAGGTGGCTCTTCAATATGAGACAGCATGGTGCAAGCTGTTTGAAGTGGTGTTTGCATTACGCTTTAACTGTTGAATCTGTTACCTGTTAAATATCCAGTGTAAGCAAACAGGAATGCTGCTTATTCACAAAGCATCTTGAAGAGGCCTGTTCATTTGCTCATTGTTGACTGTAGGCTGAAAAATCCCATAGCATAACTTAGCATAACTTCTTCCAAGTTGATTAGTTTACATACTGAGCCGCAGAACTCTGTAAACTGAATTAACAGTAATGTACAACAAGACAGTATGGTCAGTAGCTTGATTTTGTTTTGTTTTCAGTTCAAGTGGCACAACATCCCTCAGCAGCCATAAGGGCTCCATTTTTTTTCCAGGAACTCCTTAGGCAGTGTTTTGGAAAACAGTATTGCTTCCCTTCTGCTGAAAGGAAAGAGGTTGCAACATTGCATGGCAGATAATGCATGACCCATGATAACAGTCAATGCAAAAAAATATTTCTAAGAATTCTACTGGTGCTGTTTTCAATCTCTACCATTTAGTGAAAGTAAGAAACTTTCTGGAAGGTAGTGCCTTACGGTCACAGAAGAAAGAAATGTTCTTAAAAGACTTTACTAGGAATTGCCCTGCAATTGCGTCCTGCTGGAACCCTTGGGTCTCCATCTGCTCCTGGCCCTGGCTGCTCAGAGAAAGACTTGCTGGACTGGCTGCACTGCAGAGCACAAACTGGCCTCTGCTTCAGTCCCACGACTCAGAAGAGAAATGTGTCCTTCACAAGCTGTAAGTGCCCCTGATGTTATTTCAAATATGGAAAAGCTTCCTCTTCCTCGCTTGCTACCGGTTTTTATCTTATACCATAACTACTAATATTAAGTGAAATACCATTGATACAGAGGTATAGCACAGGGCATGTGGTAGAACTTAAACACACAGACGTCTCTGAGTAGCCAAGTAACTAAGTAATGTACAATCCTGTACATCAGAAACGAGGACATTTATTAGCAAGCTTTTCTCATTGCCTGCCCACCACAGATTGTGTTCAATTTACATTTCACAACCTTTCAAAAAATCTGATAAGGATGATGATGACGACAATTTTTAAACCTTTGCAGTGTTTCCTTTACAACTGCAAATACTGGCAGGTGCATGGACCCTTCAGTGCGGACCTGGTGGTACCACGGAAACTACAGACCCAGGCCTTTCCTCAGAAAAGCATCAGTCAGGTTATCAGGGTCAGCATCCATTAAAAAGAAATGAAGTCAAGGTTCATCTTCAAAAGATGTCTGATAATGAATCATATTTTCATAGGCTTACAAAGGTTGTCTAGTAAATCCATAACTGTTACTTGCTATATTTGGTTCTGATAAGGCAGATGAAATGCAGTTTCTTGATAATGCATGAATTCTGCTTTGCTGCTCAGTAGGTTTTGATTCCATCCTCACTTACACTTCCTGATTTTTGACTTGTTCAAACACATCAGCTCTGCCTGCTAAATCTGCCTGTGCCACTTTGTCCTGGTGAGCAAACCAGCAGTTCAAAGCCATTTCTCTGTAGCCAGCGTTTCTTCTCATGTGGTGGTCCTTTTTGCTGTCTGAACCTGAGCAAACGCAGGGTAGGATTTTGTCCAGAGAACAGTCCACTTAGATTCTTGGAGCAAACTTGACTTCCTTAACCTTAAGTTTTCTAAAGAGAAAAGGAGGATCCAATTCCCCGTGCAATTCTTCAGCATCCTGTCCTTGCTCTTCCACTGTGCTTGCCTTCAGGCCCTTTCATTGGAAAGGCATAGAAAGTGCTCTTCTGCAAAGTGGTATAAAAGCTGCATATGCACAACTAAGGTAAAGGAAAGAAAGTAAAAATTTTATCTAATTTTGCTTAGGGATCAGTCCCGGGGAAAAGAAATGAGAAAATAGCAGACATTGCATTCACAGCTGATATGAGTCTTTAATGGATTTTCTCCTGGGAGTTTTTCAATTATATTTCAATTCATACACGCTTCTAGCATCTGCAGCATCCCATGGCAAGGAATTCCAGCTCAAAATAGGGACAGTTATAAGGACAGTTATTTTGAATCTGCTCTCTGCTAATTTTTGCTAGATGCTTCCTCATAACTATTTTGGAAGATTCAATGCCTGGGCATTCCTGCTTTGCTCCCCCCATGCCACTCGTGGTGACCAGCTCTTTGTAGCACATTCCTTGAGCTTTTCCAGAGTGGGGGCTCCTTGTCTGTGTAAATATTCCTTCTGCAGCAGCAGATCCATAACTTTCAGCAGCAGCTGTCTTGCCAAAGGGGCAAGAGGGGGATTGCTTAAGAAGACAGTCCACAACAAAATCCCAGCCAAGGGAAGGGTTTTGAGAGTCTGTGCAAAAATCTTTACACCTGATTCTTCAATACATACGCTCATCAAACCTCCAGTTTAAAGTTGCATCAGTTCAGGGGCAGTGTTCTTATTTTATTTTCCAGGTTGAGAAATAACTGGCAAAAGTGACATAGTCTATCAGAAAAAAAAAAAAAGAAAAAAAAAAGGCCTGCTAAAGCACACAGTCCTCAAAATGGCTTAAAAAATCAATTTTGGTGGAAAATTTGCAGAAAAAAAAAATCAATCCAAACGTAATGACTTCATAAAGTTAAATACCCTGAGGATTTCGTATGCGAGTACCAACTGAGCCTTAGCTACAGCTATGCTCTGGTACTGTTAACAAAAATTGTTGAGGAGAAAATACTGCTGCAACTTCTTAATATTTTTATTAAACTAGAACCTAATTTAAAAATATATACAGCTTCTTTGCAAAATTAGATTGCAAATTTGTGTTTTGTAAGGCTGGAAATTTCTCTCCATTAAAATTAGTGCCACTAGGCATTTCGGTTACTGAGGTGGCTTTAGAAATTTCAGATATCTTTTTCTAATAATAAATTTTTAGCAATATTTAGCTGAAAAATGCTTACAGTCTTATAACTAACTACAGTAATATGAATAAACTATATTAAAAAGATGCAAAAGAAAACCAGAGAAATAAAATAACACCACTGCTAAGTATTAAACATCTTGATTTCACAGCAAATTAATAGCTCTTCCAATTCCTGATGCTTTTATAATGCTAAGTGCTTTTTTCACTCTAAGTCCAGTGTACTGGGTATTTAAATTTTATAGTGTCAATAAAATATTTTAAAATTTGCTTTATTTTCATTCTGCCATGGCACAATCTCAGCACATTGTCTGGTGCTCAAACACTGATGGATAAGTGGGTTCTTTGCTCCTAAAGCAAGATCATTTACAATTAAAATAAATTGAAGAGCTAAGGCAAAAAAGAGTTAAATATTTTGGGATCATGTGGGTTTGTCTTTTTTTTTTTTTCTCAATGATGTTTTCATACAAATCAGTGCTGGAGCAGTGAGGCCAGGAACTTGTGCTCCATCCTGCAGAACAGCTGGGGCCATATGCTGCCCTCTGCGCTGGGTAAGCCTCGTGTTGCTGACCCAGCGGCTCACTGACAGTTTGTGAACACGCAGTATCAAATACTACTTTTAGCTTGTTAATCCGTTTCTTTCAACACCTCTTCAGTCAGTTTTGTATCTCTAGAAAACGTAGGCTGCCTGGCAAGCCAATTTGTCCAATGCGTTACCAACGTGCTTCAAGCATAATTCGGTGATTTATGGAACAGCCCTCTATTTAAAGTTGAGTGAGTGACCAAAATATAAAACAGGAAGCATTGCAGTGATGCAAGCAGTTGACATGGAAACTTGCTCAGGCCAGCAACTATTATTTTCCACCATATCTTTCAAAAATCATAAATATCTGTTGTCATGAACAGTAAATACTCGAGTGCTGCTCTTAAGAAAGCATCCGGCATTTTTGTTTGTCATGGCGAGCTTTCTGAATGTTTGGAGCTCAGTTCTGTAATGGTGGCTGGGAAGGGGTTGTTGAAGTCAGCTTGGTCTTTTGAAGCCCTAAAACTGCTTTGTTGAACGTGTCTTTTGCTGTAGTTACAGCAATTCATAAAACTTGCAAATTGGAGCCTATGGTATGTTTTCTAAGGAAAATCAGAAGTACCGATTTTTATTGGATTTATGACAAGCTAAAAAGTGTATGTGGGCTTTGAATTAAAAAGCGACAACAGAAAACTGGTATCGTGAAGACTCTGACTGTATTTATGCCTCAGTTGTCACTGTGCAGCTAAATGTTACGGAGAGTCAGAAATATGGTCTATAATCTGATATTTAGGAACTGCTTGTGCTAAACGTGTCTGTGTTCAGGTGGACACCCTCTTATTTACTGGCTGTTTCCAAAGGCCCTGATAAATATGGTTTTCTCAATTCCATGCTCAAAGCACTGCCAGTGAACTTTCCCGCATAATCAAAGTGGTGACCTCCAGCACGTCTTTTACACGTTTCTAACCCACTTCAGAGTGCAGTTTCCTAGTGTTGGCTGTAGTATAGAAGATCCCATGACCTTGAATGGGAAGTGTGATGCACTGAGGTACACCTTCTGCTCACTGGCAGTGTGAAGGGGCAGTAGGATGCATTCATGGTTCCTCTGTTTTTAAAGCTTTCTCCTTTCCTCCATCCTGCCTGGAGTCACAAACCTGTTTCTCTTAGATCCAGTGGGGTCACTAGGCAAGAGTAAGTTTGTTTTGTGAAACAATAGCCTCACCTGAACTCAGGGCCTTGATCTAATAGAAATGTTCTGTATTTGACTATTGGGTCAATAGTCAGAGCTTGTTGACACTATAGTCATATTATTCGCTTTCTGTTTCTGCTTATTTTTAGTTTGATTGGCTGGTTGGTTGTTTTTTGTTTGGTTGGTTGGTTGGTTGTGTTTTTTTGCCATTATTTTGTACATGTTGACACAATAGCTCAAGATAAAATTTCAAACATTTGATGCTTAAACAGATTCAAAACACAGTAAAATGGGATTCATCTACCCTGTTCTGTTGCATACCACATCATTATCTTGTATTGCATCTTTTAAAGTAATTCTTTTGGACAAAACATTTAAAGATGCTTTTTTCTCTGGCTGGCAAACACTTTGTGAGTTTTAACCCTACTCAACCTGTTTCATAGTGAACTTGCAATAAATCTGATTAATAAGACCATTTTATTCCAGGTTCTTCCTGTTTCAATTCATAAAAAGACATAACTTGAGGGATTGAAAAGAGACGTAAAAATTAAGTTAAGCCTGGAAAAATACAATGAGAAACTTAAAGAACTAAAACTACTTTTCCTAGAGAACTGAGAAGTTATTTGATTACAGCATGTAAACACTTTAAAAGGATAAATTACCTTTATCTCAGCTCTTTAATCCATTAAGGAGAGACATGAAATCAAAACACAAACAGTTTTTGTTTTTGCAGGTTGCCCATAGAACTAGTGCAGGCTCCCTCCCTGGGCTTTTTGAAGAACCGCCTGGAGAAAGCCTTGACAGCCTTGTCTGACCCCAGGGCTGACCCTGCTTTGGGCAGGGGTGTGGATATATTAGGAAGAACTTCTTTACTGAAAGGGTTGTTAGGCATTGGAGTAGGCTGCCCAGGGAAGTGGTTTAGTCACCATCCCTGGAGGTCTTTAAAAGACATTTAGATTTAGAGCTTAGTGATATGGTTTAGTGGAGGACTTGTTAGTATTAGGTCAGAGGTTGGACTAGGTGATCTTGGAGGTCTCTTCCAACCTAGATGATTCTGTGATTCTGTGGGTGCTGGCACAAATTAAATCCCTGTCTAATTCTACCCATTTTCACTTCTTTAATTTCCCAACCACCTGTATACAACAATATTGACCAAAACACCCTCTTTGAATGTGCTGGCCAGGTTAGTGTGATTGCCAACATGCAGAGTCCACATTGTGCCACTGTGCCTAAGTCACAAACCAGCAATTCTTCTATCGGGAGCACAGAACAAACACAGGAAAATGATCAACAGAAGGAGAGAAAAAGTAAAGAATAAATCAACTTCCATAAAGCCTGTGCTTCCTGGCAAAGACAGACTGCGAGAATATTCCAGAGTACTGCCCTAAAACAATCGATGAGAGAGAGGGCACATTTTGAAGGCACAAAAGTTGCTGTGTGAACACAAGCAGAATTACGCGTACGCTGTCACCTTAATCTGGTTGTACCCTGAACTGTTGGCAAAGTTGCAGGGGAGGATACTTAAGTTTGACCGCTTTCCATGAAAATGCCTTGTAAGTTGAGCATTATGAAATATTTATTGTGGTTTTTATCAATTTGCACAGATCCCAAGGAAGCCTCTGTCACCTCATTACGGCCATTTCTAATAGCAAATATTTCAGAGAGCAGCTTCATTTCTTCTACCTCCTCCAGTCCCCCGGGAGCTCTTTTGTGGGTCACTGGTTGGCATTGTTGTTTTTTTTTTTGTTTTGTCTTGTTTTTGGGGTGTCACACAGAAAGTGTGCCAGGCATGGGGTAAGAGAAATGGGTGTTTGTCACTGCTGAAGGATACATATCCCAAGCATCCTTCTGACATATTTTTATAGATAACTGCATATGTTGCTCATTCAAAAGTTGTTTTCAGGATAAACCTGGAAACCAGGGAATGTTAATTCTTCTTAATTTAAACTGAAGCTCACTGAATCACAGTTAGGACAGCCTGTTGAGGGATGCTGCTATTTTTTTAAGCTGGTAAAAACAAAATAAACTATCAAATAAACAACTGCATGCTAGGAATTTCAGGATAGCTGATGATGTTTGTATCTTCATTACCCCTGGGATGACATCATTCAATTAAATACAAAGCTGAGCTCATGAAAGGGAGCATAAGGAGTTTTCCATATCATCCTTTATTGTGTGCTCACATCTGGGTCAGCACTAAATTAAAAACAAGATCATCATGTCACGGCTCTTGACAAGGGAAGCCTATTGTGCACATACCATTCTGGTTATCTAATGGAAAAGGGTTGGAGTTGATGGGTTGTTTTATTCCCTACAGCCCATACAGCTGTCTCAGGACTTCAATACCATCAGATACTATACCCAAAGGTTTGACTTTATTAATATACTCGATATGAATAATGATAGCATCATACTAAAAACAAATTAATACAAGTTTGAAAAGCGGTTAACCCTCATGCTTCATGGTATAAATTGTCTTGGGAAGAAGGTGGTTGTTCATTTTCAAATTTCTTGCACCTTTCTCTATAATAACATGAGAGTTTTATCAGCTCACATATTATTAAAAAATATTTTCAGAACTAAGCATTCTTCCTCACCGCTTGTTGGATTGCTCTGTCAGATAGTAAGTGTTATCTTGAAAGAAAAAACTAACTGAAGGTTTACAGTCCATGATTCATGCTCTACAGTGTGACAGAAAACTGAGATACAACTTGGCCAACGATTCCAGAACGAGTTGTGTAACCTTTGGCTCAAAGAAAATGTTTTTCCCTTCCTCACTTGCATAATAAATAAAAGATCAAGAAGTGAAGAAATGCAAATAATGTTATCGATGAGAGTAATGAGACCCCGAAACAGCTTCTGGGAGATCTAGTGTTTTCTTCGTCTTAGAGGGCTATTAATTACAGACTGATGTCTGTCTGTGGTACAGTCTTAAATTCAGCTGCAGTCTGTTGAGCTCTGTTCAGGAATTACTGGATGAGATATAATGACCTTGACTGGGCTGGGGTTTGAGTGTAGGATCTGAACAGTCTTTCCTATTTTTAACATTTCTGAAGCAATATGTACCCAAAGGAGGTTTACATATTAACAGAATTACCACTGGAGAAGTTTCTCAACCAGGGAGAGGTAACCCTTAAATGGAGGAATAAAGGTAATTGGCAGTGGAAGAGGGAGGCATCATAATGTTTTTCATTCTAAAGCAGAAAAATCTCACCCTCCTACATCCTCCCACCATCTCTCTCAAGGTTAAGTATTTTCTGTAGCCCTCTGAAATGAAATGTGGCAGCTTCATCACTTTTATCAGTTGCATATAAGCTTATTATTTCTTTTCTAGTAAATATTTGGACACAGGGTCACCAGAAAACTTGACTTTGAAAAAGTTCAGTCAACAGAAGAGATGCACAAATATTGCCCTAGAGGACAGCCCCCAAGAAAATAACAGGGACAGGAGCCAGAGTCTTTACATTCTTCCTGGCATATTTGTTCACAGTCTTAATTTAATTAAACCTAATGGGATTCAGGAATGATTCCAGTGCTTTTGTCTCAGTTATCTCAATCAGATAATCCTTCCACATACCTATAACCCCATTTGAAAGTGATTTTCTAATTAATTTTCTAAAATAAATGTACTTAATTTCCACACCATTTACTCCACATCCCTGTTGTCTAACCAAGTAAAAAATATAACTTGAGTTTAAATAATCTTGCCTCTCATTGTAAGTATTTCTTTTCCTGATCTTCTGAGGGAGGTTTTTTATTTGTCTTGTCTTCATAAATCTTCCCATTTGCTCTTCAGATTAACCTTGCTGGTCTTCAGCACAGGGGAGCATAAAATAACAACTCATCTGTTGTACCAGGAGCTGGAAGCACCTGCCAGTATAGAGATATTGCAGGGATCTGTCCCTTTGTTTAACATCAGCATTCAAGGACTAAGTAGACTGCATAATATGAAATGATTTGTATGCACAAGCAGAATAAGCTTTACTTGGATTTTCTTCTGTTAAGCAGTTTTCTAATTGACATATTAATATTACGTTAATTAACAGAAGGTTACTGCCCACCAAACCTGTCATTAAGAGTTAAGTTTGCTTATCTGATAGACGTCTCCTTTTCCCAGGTCTCCTAGCACAGATACATCTGGAACACGCAGCAATCTTCGGAAAGGCTGAATAAAGCTAGAGGTGTTCATTGCCAAGGTAAGGCACAGCTGTCAATTCAGCTTCTTACAGATGCTGCCAAGGTGTCCCAGCACTTGAGCTTCTCCCTGTCTATACTTCCTCTACGGCACTGCTCCACTCTTTGAAAAGCATTGTATTTTCTCTGTTATTGAGCTGTGCACACACATGCAGCTCCATATAACTGGCTTTTAAATTAGAACTGTTTGCCCTGGGAGGAAGGGGAATCTCCATCCTCCAAGACATTCACACCTTGAAGAGGCATAGCCCTGGGCAACACGTCCTGACTGTGAAGCCAGATCTAATGGTGAGGCTGGTCCTGCTTCGGGCTGGGGCAGGGTGGTGGGGATGGTGAGGCTGAACCAGAGATATACAGAGCAGTGATTCTCTAGTGGTGACACTCCTGTATTTGTTCTGGGCAGATGGGTCTCACTGTTACGAAATGAACTGCCGTTGTTTGAAAAAAATGTATTTTCTTCTGGGTAGTCTTTTCTTTGAAACGCCTTATTTGTGTTCTGCAAGAAAGGCCTTTCCCAGCTTTTAGGGAGCCTGGATTCACTGCAAGCAATTCCATGTGCTACTTTTTAGAAAGTATATTGTTGGCAGGAGATTCACAATAGCTTGTATTTACCAAATATCTGATGAGCTCTGTATCTGAATGCCGAAGAGTTTTTCCCACTCTTTCCAACTTTGCACTTTCTGTGTTATTAGTTATTAGTAGACATAACATGTTTACAGATGTTGTCTTCTAGGAAATTTGCAACAACAAACAGCCCCCCGCTCTACCCTGCCCTTGTCCTCAGATGCCTTAGTTCATATTAGAAATATTTGCTTTTCCCTGAAGCACATACGTTTTCCATCCACCATTACAGCCAATGAACGAATTTCCCCCTCCCACTCTCAGAGTGGTTTTGAGTATTCGCATTAAACAGTTATAAAATGTTTTGGATAAAAGCAAAATATGTTCTGCTTTTCTTTAGATGCTTCAAATGTTTCTGCAGAAATTATGGATTAATCTGCATGCAGAGAAAGGCCAAAAATAATTTTTATGTTGGAATTAGTTGTGTGTGTGTGCATATGTGCATTTAATATAGAATATTATATTAAACAAACAGAGGAGCTTTACTTTAAAGTTGATGAAGGCAATATATGATCATTAAGGAAGCAATTTTTTTATTTTTCATTACTTCTGAGAAGTCATTTTATTGCCAAAATTATTTCCACAACTTCTTAGATACTGCATTTTTCTTAATTGGTGTTCTTAAAACTGTGATGCTTTAAATAATTAAATTTCTTCATTTAACATATCTTTTTTAAAAATAATAATGATTCTGATCGATTATGATGCCTTTTTAATGTAAACATAAATACATCATCTAAATCTAGCCATTTTCTAGCTATTTTCAGGAACATTTGCTGGTTAAGTAGTTAAAAATTGTTTTAAAGGACTCAGAAATGAAATAATTTTATGAATATGACAGGGACGTAGCTCATAAAACTGAGGAGTAATTAAGAGCATGGCACTGTACTTTGCTGATGTTACTGTCTCTGAGGCAACAAGAGTTGCTATGAAAAATGCTTTGGCCAGAGTCCCATCCACAATGGGATGACCATTATAAACATAAACAATCTTTTTTTAAAAGTATCACTATTTTTTCTACTTTTTTTTTTTTCTGCTGAAGTCTGAGGAATATTCTGAACTGAAATTCACATCTCTTAACTTTCCTATTTTGTAATTTCATGATGGGCAGTGCTGCTCTACACCTCGTCGGGTGAAAACGTCACCACTCGAAGTGTTAGCAGAAAACTTACTTTCATCTTCCAAGCTGCGAGTTGACATAAAATGTAAATCAACCATGTCCTTTGTTGTAGAGTAGTGTGGAAACTCTCATCTTCCTGGTCAAGGTGCTCAGGTCTTCTTGTGCACTGTCCCTTGGAGTGTGACTTGTGCAGCCTCCAGAGGGAACTCTGACTGCTGCACACTCGGGAAGGCCCCTCTGCTCCTCGGGAACCTGCTACCTCAGATTTCTGGAGATGTTTGGTCAGTGGCTTAGTTAGTCGTGGCTTTTGTCTTCTCTTCTGCCATCTGTCACGACTTCCTGGGTGGTCCAGCTCAGTGAATGCATCCGTCTGTAAAATAACCTTTCAGGTAGAAATAAACTGTAATGCTTGAGAAAAGTGTGCTTTTGCATACAGATTGTTTAAAAATCAACATCTTTAGTATTTCCTACTGCCTTCCTATATTGTTTTCCCCCCACCCTTTTTTTTTTCCTGCTGGAAGAGGGTGTTGCATCAATAAAAGCTATGACAAAAGGCTTGTACTATACTCATCCTTTGTACTTTTGATGAGTTTTATGAAGATCCAGGGTCTTCAGTTGTGTTCAGAAGCAGGGCTTTACTGGGGAGAAGCTAAGGAAACATCCAGTATTTTATTGGCGCTTTCCAGAGCAGCACAAGCTCCCTCCTCACAGTGCAGGGAACTGCAGGGATACTTTATATTCAGTTCAGTGCTGCCTCCATCCCACGGCTGCTCACAACAAAAACACTGGCTGATGCCTACTTTCTGAAGCAATATGAGGCAAAGTTGAGGCTGAAATGCAGGACCTCCCTTTTCTCCAGCCTGATTTGTGTTGTCTGTCACCCTTTATTTTAAGATTTGGGTTTATGAAATTCAAAGGGAAGAATCAGAAATGCTGCTAGTTAAATTAAGCAATGGAACATCTTGTGTTTATTTTTAGTTGGAAAAAGTGGATTTTCTTTTCCATATGCTGAAGTTCTGCTGTCAGAGCCCTGCTGGTAATGTGCATGTTTTTGCAAACTTTGTGAACAAGTAAATGTTGTCCATGCATAGATGGACCTTTGGCTTAGCTTCTGACCCTTTCATGGTTATTTTTGGCAAGAAAGTTCCATAGAATAATAAGCAGCGGGACCGAAATGTAGTTTAACTGCAGATGGGATAGTGGGGAGCCATGCTTTGGTTGATAAAGCTCTCTCAGAAGGCTTTTCCCAAGGGAGGCCCTTCTCTTCTCGAGGCTGCACTTCACTGTCTGTCACCTCCTGGAAGCTGAACCCAAGAGGCAGCTCTGCTGCACCTTTGAACCTCTGCCTGTCAAAGCCAGCAGGCTCACAGAATTTCTTTTAGCCTCCTCCATGAGTGACTCATGCCAGCTACTGAAGGCAATGATATGCTGCTTTTCAGCATCCCACAACTCTGCTCGGTGCCTCTAAGCCAAAACATACATTTGCTCAGAATCACAGATGCCTCCTATCTTTATTAAACAGCTATTTCAGCCTATGATGAAGTCTGCAGTCCCAGAAGACCTGGAAAGAAGTTTTGTGAAATGTTAGATAGGAATAGCCCAGTACAGAGAAATATCTAATGCACATAGCTGATCTTTGGCCTGCTTACTTTCCTCTCTCTGGGAGAATAATATCTGAACATAAACACTGTGTGTTGGTGCTCCCTGCCGATGGCAGAGGGTGGAATTAGATGGTTTTTAAGGTCCCTTCCAACCCAAACCACTCTATGATTCTGTGACTCCTTGCCAGCTGCAAATGCCCTCCTTAAGATGAATTCATCATGAGCTTTCTGTACTACGGAAATGTTGGACATAGATCTTATGATAGAACTTGAGATATCTGTCACGTACACATCAGCTCTGAGCCCTTTGCTCAGGTTATCTGTACTGGGAAAGTAGCACCTTTATGGGATGATTCCTAAAGAAGTCTAAAATATTGAACGAATTGCCATTTAGGAAAGCCTATTTGTCCCCTCTGTTGCTGAAGGGGGTCTAGACAGCTAGCCAGATGTTGGTATTTGTTTGTTAGCTTTGAAGAAAGGACCAGCTGAATGGGATTTCACTGTGGAGATATGCCAGTTGTTACTGGCTGAATTAGGCACCCAATAATTTAACCTTCTTTTAAATTTGGTCTGTTACAGTCCTATAGGTCTGTTATAATCCTATAGGCTGTATATTTAAAACATCTTTTCATGTCAGAAAAAGTATTATCACATGTGGAAATGAAATGTTCATTAGCTCAGTGACTGAGAAAAAAATCCCAGTTTAGATTTTAGTGATGTATTTCCAGCATCATCAACTGTATTTAATCTCTACTGCATCTCATTTTTACAGGTTAAGTGACAGGCTAGGCTTGAGAAATAGATGCCAAGCTAGTGATTAGTTGTACCGTATTCTTCTTTTTCCCTAAAATCCTACAATATATAGGAATTTTATCAATTTTCAAAAAAGCGACTCTTCTATTACTGCTTCTATTTAATACGATGTGTTCAAAATTTAGCTGCCAACCCACAATACTGTAAACGTCTTTAAAAACTGTGTTAGTGAAGGTACTTTTTAATACGATGACAGTGTATTTTGGTTCTCCTATTTCTTTAATTATAACTTTTATTCAGCCCAGCTTTTGATGGTAACATGATAACACCTCTGACAATATAAAGCCTGATCTACATTTTTTTTCAGTTCTTTACCATGTTATTAGTATGCAAAGCTGTCTATTTTCACTCTTTCAATACAAGAGACATTTTGTAGATTAGCTAACAAGGTCTGTAGAGAATTGTAGAGAAATAGCCCTGCAGTTGCTGAGAATGTGATTAAAGGGAATTAATTCTGGATAAAATGCAGGTTTAAATCCCGAGACCTTAAGTTCTCTCCATCTTACCTGGTGCAGCAGTGTGCAAGTATCACTCATTAATGACATAGCTTTGGGTTTCTGCGCTATTTCCATCATTTTTATCTTGGCACTTTAATTATTATTATATTTTAATTTTGTTAGAAAAGGCCAATGTCCAGATCATGTTAAAGGAATGAAGCTGATAATATTCCTCCTTGTTTACTGACATTGATGTATCTGTTTCTGATAGATTTATAGGAGAGGTGAGAGGAAGGGAAAGTGGAATAAAGCTATCCACATAAATTTTTTATGATTCTACAATAGCAAGTATATAATGAAGCTTGTGAAATAATCTGTTATGTTCCCAGACTATAACTACCCAAAGCCACAGGTTTCTGCCCACGCAAGACATTTTTGCCACTTTGAAAATTATATAACTTCAGGTCAGGTCATGCTATTCATTAACCAGTATCCAAATCTGCAAGCAGTTCTGTGGATTTTAAAGGAGTAATGTCTGTTGTGGGGTACTACTGAAACGATAAAGAAAGGTTTCATACAGCCAACTACTTGCAATGATTTCATTGGAAAAGAAAAAAAAGAAAAAAAGTGGTGAACTTCTCTGGGTAATTTACACTCGTTGGCCATACTCTATGACAGACGTTACCCAGTAATGGTGATTTTAGTGACAGATTTTGAAATTAAAGTGTTGAACCTGAACTTCAGTCTCTGTTGTAAGGAAATCATCACCCCCATTACAGGTTTCTCTGCATATGCCAATGTAAAGGACAGAAATTTTGGGACTCGAGTGGCACGGAATCATGTGCTCTTCACTTTAGCACTGAATGGCAGAGCTTTCCTTGGAGAGCATTTGTTGTGCCTGTCCCATCCCACGTGTCCTACACCCCTGATCACCAATAGCTAACCCCTAGCACACCACAGACAGTACAGTGCTTTCCTCTGCCAGCCTCAGCTTCAATATGGATTTCCCGTCAGCAATCCTGGAGGGTCTCCCAGGATGCTTCCTGCAAACTATGGGCTGGCAATTACTGCCCCTAGTGCTCTGAATTGCCCAGCCTGCAGGCAGCAGACCTCCAGCCAGAAACATTCATATGTCTCAAGGTTAACACCTGTGAGAGGGACATGTTTTTATCCTATGCCTTGCAGCTGTTATTTATTCTGTATAACTAGGGATTTAGAGTGAATAATCCTTGCTGTTAGCCTAACGACACATCATACTGGTGTGAGTGCTGGGAAAGGGGAAGAGAATAAGAAATATCCTGGGCCCTTCTTTAATTATATTCCTGCTCTTATCTGCTTTTCATCCATTAATCTCCAAGCAATTCACAAAATAGGCCGGTATCACCACTCCATTTCCACGTCTCCCAGTGGCAAAGCAGTGCTATGAGTAGATGCATTCTCTCTACCTCGCAGGCAGCTACTGCATGGCAGTATTGTGAAAAGGTCTTCTTAGTCAGCAACTTTTTTCTCAGTGTTTGGACATGCAGATTCTTGTTTGTTTGTTTGTTTTAAACTCAGATGTCACTTAAGTTAGAGTAAATAAAGAGCAAGGCAGTAGAGTTCCCATATAAAAAAAATAAAAGGGCATTGTTTTATCCTTAAAACTGTTCGCTTCTCCCCTTCTTCCTCTCTCCTGAACTTAAAATATCCAGCTATAATTAAACATCCTCCTTTTAAATTAGGGAACTGTATCCACACGACTGTAGAGGGCAAGAGGCAAAGCCAGGATGGGAGAGCGTAGCTTCCTCCAAGCTCTGCAGTGGGAACGACGATGTTGCCTTTGCTCCAATCTCTTCAGTCAGTTTTCCACCAGGATACTGAGCTATTTGGACACATGAGTATATATGCTAAACTCATTTTAATGTATTCTGTAAACTTTACTTATACTTACAAACACATATGTACAATTAAAGAAGTCTTCACTATTTTGGACCTTCTTTTATGCCCCATATTCACTGTCCATCTCCTTCTTGATCTTCCCTAAATCCCCTGCTCTTTTCTCTTGATGCTGCATATGATGATAGGGTTCAGAAATCCCCCGATGTGCTGGAAGAAGCAAGAGCTGCCTTTAGCTCTCCTTGCAAGTACATGTAAAGGAGGGTCTGCATAGTGGGGCTGCTGGACTTCCAGGTCTGTGCTTCATAGCTGCCTCGCAGTGTAATAACACTCGGTCTTCAGTGCCTTCTGTCTGTGGCTGTGTTTCTGTGAGACATGAAAAAACAGCCTGTGAGATATTTACAATGTACAAATACAACTGCATCCATGCATTCCTATTCATGCAAACAACCAAATAAATAAGATGAGTGAAAACAAACACAATAAACTATGAAAAGGTACAAAAATGCATAGAAATCTACAGAAAATTTATTTTCACTTGCTTATAAATGAGTATGCTCATGATGCTGGTGCTGCACAAGGCAAGTGATAGTTGTGCGTTTTTTGTAGTTATTTTTTTTCCCAAAAAATATTTTTTCCTATAGGAAGAGGTTGAGAAACGTTCTTTTGGGGCAGGCTTTGAAGAATTCCAGCTCCAGGTTCTGCGGCAAGCCCAAGAGTACCGTTAATACTTGGTTGTATTGCCTTTCTTTGAGGAAGTGTCCTAATTTCAGAGCACACAAAACCAATGTTACCATTAACAAAACAAATAAGTATGTCTATTCTTGGGGCATTCAGCCAATATAGTATAGCTGTCTTAAAAGAATACAAACAGTACTCTGAAAATTAAAACCTGCTGCTATTTTTTATTAATTCTTGATTTTCTCTCTTTTCCTTGTCATTTATACGTACAAAAAGCTCGTAATTTGAGGGCAGTAACATCAATTAACGGTTTTATTGGAGTTGCAAAGATATTATGCAATTGGAAAGGCTATAGTCCAATGATACGCAAATTAACAAGTTCCATTTCAAATTAATTCTAACTAGTAGGCAGTTGGGTAGAAGATTTATTTTTCAGCATGACAAAATCTCTAAATGCAAAATGTATACAAATCTCCCTGATGGAAGAGAAAAATGAAGAGACGCATAGATATGCTGGTGCAGAAATTAGAGTAATTGCAATGGATTCAAAAATGTTACCGTTCGTTTACAAAGTGTAGCTCAGACCAGACTTAAATGCTTTCGTCTTTGGCCATTTAACATCTGCTTCAGAGCCATTTGATGGAACTGGAGGTGGGCTGAAGTGGTAGTTCATAATATATATGCTATAATAGCAAGGTAAAATTGAAGCAGTATGTGTTTCTCTCTCTCAAGATAAGTCTTCCAAGGGGAAGGGGATTGGAAATCTTCCAGTCTTCTGTGGGGAACATACGAAGTAGTGAATAGTCTGTGAAAATAAATCTTGACACTATAACCTGTAAAAAGAAAGAGGGTTGGGGTCAGGTTCCTTCAATCAAAATAATTCTGTGGATTCCAACAGAGGTGTGCTGGTGGCTTTCCTCTGGACAGGATTCTTCTTGTGTTCAGGTGCTGGATCATGTTCCAGATTCACATGTTTACTATTTAATTGTGATGGTGCTTATTTTCTAGGCATCCAGATTTTATAACTTAAAATATTGATGAATGATGAAGAGAGAATCATTTTGTTATATATTTCAGTTTGTAAGACACAGCACACTGCCAAACCACAAAGACCAAACTGAAGATATAATTCACACATCATATTTTGTAACCTGAAGGCCCCTGAATACCGCAGACTGATATGAGAAACCATATCCAAATGATGCATCCCCTCTGGAGAACATTCCTCCATCCATACTGGAAAACTGAATGGCAGGTGCAGAAGGCCAAGTGCTCTCAGCTGGTATTCCTCAGTGACTAGATCCCCAGCAGGGCTACATATACTAGAGATTTTCTTTACACCTTAAACACTACCTGGAAAAAATGCTGAATAGATGTTCAGGTTTCTGTTTCCCAGCTGTGTTGTGATGGGGCTGACTATAGAAAACTGGATGGTGAGATTGATTTTTCAACTAGGAAATTTTAGGAGATAACTGAATGGATACAAAATCTTCTTAAACACCAGCAAGTATCTTAATTTCTTTGCATAATCTTTCCAGAATTACAAGGAAATAAATTATTAAAATGCTTTTAAAGACATGATATTCTACCATAAAATTATGTAGTTTTGGGTACCTTTGGGCATATGTATTACATTTCTATAAGAAATCATAGTCCAATAATGATAATACTTAAACTGTTTTCCAGGAAGCATATGTGGTTTTAGAGCATTAATGAAGAGTGATCAAAACCCTCAGTATGCCCCACTAATAGATAAGAAAAGCAGAAACAAAGATTGCAAAAGGTGTATCCATGGTCACCAACTGTGATGGAGCCAGGGACAGGCTGGCTCTTCCAGCTGTGTTTTAACCAGGAGATCTTTACCTGGACATGAGGACTGGGAGATAGCAAAGCACCCTCTGAGGCACAGACCTGGCAAAAGTGCCTGGAGTTGCCTTAAGTATTGCTTCGGTCTGCATGGCTTGGAAGACTGAACCACCAACCACCTGGGGAAAATCGGAACAAAACCAGAGAGGACATTGCAGCTCTGCACCTTCTGCTATATAGGGATTATTTTGTTTTCTCTCCTCAAGCTTGCATCAGTTGTCTGCTTTTGGTTGAAAACCCATTCATCATTTCATAACTGCAATCAATGGATCTCAGTATAAAGCCTTATGAGCTTAAAATGGTCCAAAATTAGCATGCGTCGTGGACAGAGGCCAATCAATCAATCAACAAAAATTAATCTGGCTTGTGAAGAGTGGCCGGCAGATGAATTTCTTGTGTGAGGTGAACCACAATATTGACTGAATTGTGGGAACAGATGACGGACCTAAAAATTCTGCGAATTAAACGATTTAAATTAGTACTGCAAATATTAAATCAAGGCCAGACAGAAGAAGAGGTGATATATTCTACTGTTTATCCTAAAATTAAATCCGGACAACTGTTGAACAGTGCTATTTTTCATAGATTTGTAGTTTTCTGGGCCAGCGTTCTGTCCTGTTCCAGTCCTTGTATTGTTTTATATTCACTGATTTGGAACTGAATTATAATCAGGCTGATTAGGGATAGATGGCTTCAAGGATTTTTCATGGGTGACAGAGAAGAGAGAGCAGGGATGATTTGAGCTGTGTGAGTCACTCCATGAAAAATGGCCAAAGTTAGTACCTCTTTGGGGAAAATGAGCAGAGCTGCAGTCAAGGATTTTGCTCATTAGCAAGAGCTCACAGACCACTGTAAATCATTTTAATCACTCAGGGGGCATGTGTACCTTTGGGTAAACTTACTACATGTGTAGCTTTTGGGGGACACACGGGAGTTTGGTTTCCGCTGTGATTGATCTAAATCCTTAAATCTATTCATCTATTCTATTAAAAAAAAAAAAAGGTATTATTTTGGCATCCAAGCATGATAATAGAGATGTCTTCCAGCTTTGGTTGTTTTCCAATTGGAAAACAGCAGTTTTCAATATCTGGAAGCAATAATAAGAATAACAATTAAAAAAAACAGTGTTACATGACTCTTTCACAGCTGTAAGGCTCTCACCAAATACATCTGCTTCCCCACCTAATGTTGTATTTGCATTCATATTTCCTATGAAATAATTAAGCTGATGAAAAATGCTGTTTTCTGAAGTAAGAAACAGGGTTGTACTCTAGCAGAGCTTTGATTGGGGCTTGTGGTTGGCGAGGTTGAATGCTTGGCTTGCTCTTAACAGAATTACTGTTTCATGATAGTATTTGTGACTTTCCTACTCTTTCCTTTTCCAACAATAACTGTTTCTGTTGTATCTGAAGTTACACAACAAAAAGTATAACTGGAAAACAACGTCTGGAGAACTGTGGCCAGGCAGTGAGCAGGGGAGCTGGTTCAGGCAGCACCCAGGTCCATGGCAAGGGCAGCTCGGATCCTTCAGTTCATGAGGAAAGCACTATGATTTCTGTTGCAGGTGATATTCATAGATCTTGATAAAACAGGAAGGAAGAAAACCAACCTGATTAAATACTGCAAGAAATATCAGCCAGTGGAGACTCCGAGTCTCCTCTTTCACATTTTTCTCTAAGGTCCAATGTTCTGGACTGGGTGGGCTCCTGGGTGCTTGTTCCTCATAGTTCACTGGGATCTCACAAAAGCACATTGGGAAGATGAGTGAAAAATTCCCTTGACAATACAGTAAACATTTCACCCATACTCTTCTTGTAAATAAATGTTCCTTCGCTCCAGCAGCTGCAAGTTGACTTTCTCCTTGAAAGAGCCAGCTTAATTTAGCTGATAATGCTGCATTTATTTCAGCTGCAAGGATGTTTTCTAAATGCATCCTAGAGATACAATATTATTTCATCTCTCCTATCTGTTTTCTTAAGAGGGTGCAAAGCAGTTCAGCTAAGAGCAGCAATTTAAAAAATAAAAGCTGTTATGTGTCCATATATATGCACATATATGTGTGTGTGTAAATCTGTACGTGCTCTGTGGTTCACTTTGGACTAGTTAGCCATATACACTGCGGTCGTTTTCTGGGAAGGCACTGGCTGTACTTGCTGAAGTGATATTGGGTGAAATTCCTTGCTGAATCTTGCTGTTGCAACACTGATTTTCAATCACATAGAAGCTTTTAAGATCAATAAAGAATTCCAGACTCTTCAGGGCAATGTATCATGTTTACAGCTGCACCTTTGCGGCCATTGCTGTAATTGAGGTACGTTTTCAAGTGTTACTGAAAAACACATCTAATTTTATGACATTTAAACCTGGAGCATTAATGGAAAGTCTGTATAATATAAATATATTTCCAAGCAAGGACAATTAACTTAGCAGCAGCAGCTAGGTGAGGAAAGCTGTGGCCTTAAAGTGGAAAGAGCTGTTATGTTTATTACAATGCCCAATAAATCATTTACAGCAAGAATCAATTATCTGATAATTTCCAGTTTCTGCTTTTCAATTAACGGAGTGAATATGCACCTTTAAAGAAAAAGAGTAATTTCTCCTGATGCATTAGATTTTTATTTCAGCCTAGAGGGAATATGTATGAATTTTATTACTAGATATTAGACCAGACGCCATTGCTGAGAGCCCAACTGCTTCTGGGATCTTTCCCCCTGGCTTACTGGGGGCGTGGGGTTACCTGTTCCCTGCAACTGGTAGCATTTTCTCACACATTTAATATAGCATTACAACTTGAAAGCTTTAAAGCACAAAATGGAAGGGGCCATGGGAGCAGACTGGGCTAAAACTCCCTCTGTGGGGCTGTGGTGCAGGTGTAGCAAGATAAGAGCAGATAGTGTGACAACAAGTCGTGTCTTTGTAAGGGAAGCTTCATCACTCAATTCAATGTGTTGGTTCAATACAACAAAAATAATCTTATTCAGCTGACCTTTAGTGGTTGTTCTCATCTCTTCACTATCAGTGAGCTTCTTATATGTGTGAATGCTCACAGAAAGTGAAAACAACACTAATAATATTCAAGTTATAAATTATGAGAGCACAAGAACCCTGATGAGCTTTTATTGCACATGCAGTATGTTTATGTAGAAATTACACAGGGAAAGTAAAAAAGATTCAAGTTCATACAACTTGGGGCCAGCAGTCAGGCAGCACAGGCAGCATCGGGGGCCTTACCTGCCCAAAGTCCTGATGCAGAGCAGTGGGGAGCTGCTGAGGGGTGGGCTGGGGATGCTGGTCTCAGGGGCTCCCCTCCTGGTGCTGCCACAGAAAATGCGCTTTAAGGGGAGCCTCTGAACCGGCTGTCCTGGGCTGGGATCACCGGCAGTGCTGAGAAATGTTCTGTGAAGCTCCGAGCCCTGTGCTGGAGTCGCCGGAGGTTTTTCAAAGATGTATGGATGTAGTGCTTAGGGACATGATTGGCAGTGTTAGGTCGATGGTGGGACTTGATGATCTTAAGGGTCTTTTCCAACCTAATGATTCTGTAATTCTGTGGAGAAAACTGGTACAGATCACTTGTTAGTCTCTATGGTGATTTGCAGACAGAAATTGCTGCACGGTTATGAAAAAGCTTCATGCCCTGCCAGCAAAGCAAGATTTCTTCTGAAGAATTTCTAGGTAATATTGCACAGTAAAAGACAAATTCATGCACTGAGTCCATTTGACTCCTGAAGTAGCGCAATGAAAAAGTTGGATGAATTGCTGTGGAACCACCAAGTCAGGAGTTCTCCTGAGCTCCAAGGTCAAGTATATAAAAACTGAGAAACCCAGTGGAGTATATGTTCCTGGAAGAAATTTGCAAAATAAATATGAGAACTGTTTTGCATTTATTTGAGCAAGTACATTATTCAGGCATATTATTTATGTTAATGCTTTTATGCGTATAGGTTATTTTATACTTAACAAATACAGCAACTTCTAACTACTTTTAAACCATTTACTGTGCTCCATTTCTCTTAATTTTAATTTGGTGTGATATAAATGATAAAAATAGAAAAATAAAAAATGGGAGTGATATATTAATTATATATTCCACTTTATGGATCTTTTTATGCCTAGAGCACTACAGAAACGAATAGACAAAACCCAAAATGTGAATTTCAAAAAGCGTTCTCTAATATCAATGCTAAATCCAGGATTTAATCAACTTGGCTGTGCAACAGTTCATCAGACACTTGATGCCAATCACTGTTAGCTGTGCTTTAATAGTCAAGATTATAACTCATCAAAGTTTAAACTTTTGATTTATTTATTGATGAAAAGGTACTATCTATTTTGAAGAATCAGTAAATAAATGAGTTTTTTTTTTACTAACTAGAGGGATGGTTTAAATTTCCTACCTTTGAAATAATTTGGGGCTTATGAAAATTAAAAATGACTAATGTTACTTAGTAGAAAAGAGCACAAGTGCTTATTAGAATTTTTGCCCTGTTTTTGCTATTGTTCCATGTGTTGAGTGTTGCAAAATTTAACACTTGGGAAGACATTATATCATAGAATCATAGAATATCCCGAGTTGGAAGGGACCCATAAGGATCATCAAGTCCAACTCCTGGCACCACACAGGTCTGCCCAAAAGTTTAGACCATGTGACTAAGAGCACAGTCCAAACGCTTCTTAAACTCCAGCAGGCTTGGTGCAGTGACTCCTTCCCTGGGGAGCCTGTTCCAGTGGGCGACCACCCTCTCAGTGAAGAACCTCTTCCTGATATCCAGCCTGAACCTCCCATCACTGCTTGACACCCTTCCCTCGCGTCCTATCACTGGTGACTAAAGAGATCGGCGCCTGCCCCTCCGCTCCCCCTTGTGAGGAAGCTGTAGACTGCGATGAGGTCCCCCCTCAGCCTCCTCTTCTCCAGGCTGAACAGGCCAAGTGACCTCAGCCGCTCCTCATATGTCTTCCCCTCTAGGCCCTTCACCATCTTCGTTGCCCTCCTCTGGACACTCTCCAACAGTTTAATGTTCTTTTTGTACTGTGGTGCCCAGAACTGCACACAGTACTCGAGGTGAGGCTGCACCAGCGCAGAGTAGAGTGGGACAATCACTTCCCTTGACCAACTAGCGATGCCGTGCTTGATGCATCCCAGGATACGGTTGAAACCTGAGCAGAGACCATGATATATGGTTAGTTTTATATTGAGGAAAACCTACAAATATATAAATCCTCAGAAAATTAAGATTAGTAGAAGAATTTATGTTAACAAACTGCATTTCAGAGCGTTGCCTGGAGCTATCGCAGCAAAACATCATCGTTATTCAGTAGTGCAGCGTGGGTGGAGAGCGATGAGCTGAGAGGACCTGTTGATTATTGATTAGGCGTTTCACTCATAAACATAAAAATTTGCTTTATTCCAGAGTGATGTAATTACACATGATGTGCTATGATGAGCCTTTTTCTTCAGAGTTACATTTCCATGGGCCTTTGTTCAGTGCCCTGGTGCAGTGTGTGTGTTGCCAGGACAGCAGTGAGACCGAGATCTTTGTCTCAGGGGTTGTTACCTGCTTCAGTGAGATGAAACCGAACTGTGCTGAAGGCTGTAAACAATATCCATCAGCAAGGCCCCTTTCAAGCCTCAGCTTTCCAGCAGTTCCTCCTCTGTCTGATATGCATCTCCTTTGCTACTTCAGTAGAAAGTGATGAAACTCAAGGCTTTAGCAGCTTAGCAAAAAGTAAAATGAGTAAATGTGTGAAGTCTGGATACATATGTGACAGAGAGCCTTCTCTGTTCAAAGAGGGTTAAGATTAGTGTTAATTTGACCCAGCAGAAATACAGGGAGTAGCTGTGCCATTCAGGTTAAATCTTCTGAAGTTGCTGTAGGTCTTCAGATGAAGACTGGCCCTCTTATTCCTCAGGCCATGTGTCTATTGAGGATCTGACAAGACGAGCTCAGAGCAGCAGCACTTTGGGGCAGGTTTTGTATTCACTGTGAAAGAAAGCCCTGAAGGTCATTCATGTTTTGAAATGCCTGGAGTAAGATTTTAGTGTTCTGAGTAAATGCATTTGTGATCATAGCACAGGGCTGACAGGACAGTAAAAGGTGTGAAAAGGAATAATCCCTGTGGCTTTGTCAGTGCAGTTCAAGCAGATAACAAAATTCATCAGCAGGCTTGAATTTTTCTAAAAAATAAATAAATAAGTCTGGCTTTCTGTGGAATCTTCTTCATCTGCCTTTCTCCAAAATAATTTATTTCTCAATTTTTTACTAGTAAAACGCAAAGATTTTAAATGAAATGATAAGAAATAAACTTCATTTTAATTTTCACAAACCAGTCTTCTGTCATTTTCCAACTTTCATTTTCTGCTAAATATTCATCTCTGGTTTTTTTTTTTTTTTTTTTTCTCTGCATTGGATCAATAAGGAGTTCTCACACAGTGAGATTTTCCTTACAGTGTTCAGATATTAGGATGTTAAACAGAGATCAGATGGTCTTTTAAAATCCTAGGCTTGTATGTTTTCAGTATGCAGTAAGGAAAGCTAATATATTTACTGCTGATGTGCATATGGAAAAGCTAGCGGCAAGTGGGAAGGATGATTATCAGAGTGAGAATTTACCCACAAAAAAAGACCAAACACATGCAGAGGAAGCCAGAGAATCTACAGAAATAGCAGCAAAGGCTAATATGAAGCAACTAACTACAAGATTAACTAATTAGTTTCAAGGGCCATTCTGCCTTTGAAAGCGTTTTGATATGTCAGTTTCTCGCTCAAATTATTTGGAAGCGTTCACATCTACATCTGTTTGCTCAGCTACTAAAGAAGTTTTTCTGCTGTCATTACAGGGCTAGTGTGCATAGCAGGGAACAAACTCATTTTTTTGCCCTTCTTGAGTATCTCAAACAGAATTGTTTATAAGAACCTAATCAAGCACACCAATGTGCGTTCAACCTAAGTGAAGAGTTGAACAAGGGAAATAACTAAAGGGAAAAGAATAAATTAAAAGGTAAAGTGTATTAAATGGCAGCATGTTCCAGTGGATTGAATTCAAAGAGGGAGAAGGCTGAAATCCTGGGCAGGTGATAGCCGGATCTGATGGGAGCTGGGAGCCAAAATCCCACTGACGTCTTTGGTCCAAAGTTTTCTTTCTGTAATCTGTTTCAAGTTATGCTGTTACTTTGCAGTTGCAGGGAGCCCTCACTGAGATAATTCAGAGGCCGCTACCATGCGTGTTCAGGTTCGTGTGGTCTCAGGCTCTGAGCATGGCAGCCAGCTTTCTAACCATCACCCCCCATTTGTCATCTGTCCCTGTCCCTGACCCCATAGATGGCACCAGGTGCACTGAATTCTGTACCATGAGCAGTGTGTTGTTGTTAGCAATGGTCTCACACCCGGCCCTTATCCATTTTACATACTGACGTGCTGAGGCACACACCCCGTTTGGTCCCTAATGTCCATCGCATCCCCCTGCTCCATCCTACACATCAAGGTGCCAGTGCTGTAAGTGCTCTGTAGGTGAATCCGTATCCGTTGAAGAGGATAATGAACCTCTGTAAAGCATTAAAGGTCCTGGTAACCTGAAAAGCCAGCTGTTCTGGGACGCTGGAAGCCCTTTAGTAAGAAATCTGGCATTCATCTGTGCCTTAGAGACATTGATTAGAAGCACTGCGGTCTAACTCCCAAGTGATTTATGAAAGAATCAGATAGTGTCTGTAAAATAGTTTGATCTTGATTCATTGACAATAGCAACAGAAATAGTAAAAGAAGGAAAAAAGCTTGCTTGGTATTTTTCTATTTCTAGTATTTGCTGTTTTGATTAATGATTAGTAATACAGACATTTCGGCTGCGTATCTGCGAAAAGCTTCCCGACAATAGGCGACTTCAGAAATTAGCCACCAGACTAAGTGCTAGAACTTTGTAATTTATGATGTCTTTATCTCATTTTGGATAAAATGGTAGTAAATATAGTGTAGAAAAAAATCTTGCAAGGGCAAGAGTCTAGATGAATTGACGTAAAGGACAGAAACTCATTGGCTAAAAAGTTCTTTGCAGCTCTCATTTCTGTGCACGGGGGAGGGTGACAGATAACACTTCATGAAAACTGCATTTTATTGACTTTTGTGATTAAATGTTTCTATTGTTCAAAGTAATTTTTATATTCGGTGGATATGCTTAGCTGTCTAGTGGCAAACCATCTATAGGGAATAGAAAATGTGTAACTACTCTGAGTTGTCTGCTGAATAA